>NC_070607.1:64909330-65251830 GCF_027172205.1 Podarcis raffonei
AGGTCAGCGGTTTGAATCCCCGTGACGGAGTGAGCTCCCGTTGCTCGGTCCCTGCTCCTGCCCACCTAGCAGTTCGAAAGCACGTCAAAGTGCAAGTAGATAAACAGGTACCGCTCCGTCAGGAATGTAAACGGCGTTTCCGTGCACTGCTCTGGTTCGCCAGAAGCGGCTTAGTCATGCTGGCCACATGACCCGGAAGCTGTACCCCGGCTCCCTTGGCCAATAAAGCAAGATGAGCGCCGCAACCCCAGAGTTGGTCACGACTGGACCTAACAGTCAGGGGTCCCTTTACCTTTATATTGCCATTGGATCTGCCTCGAGCAGCATTTAAAGCTAATTTGGTGGTTCCTCTTCAGGTAGAATTTTTTTTTAAGGGATTTCAAGGTAAAACAAAGATTTTTGGTATGACTAGCAGAATTTATTATTAAAAGGGAGGGTGGGTGAGGATTTGCGTATTCCTAAAAAAACTTTCTAGCCCAGGTTTATATAGCGAAAAATACAAAGATATAAAAAGAGCCTTGCTAGCTTAGACCAAAGTTCCATCTCATCAAGAACTTGGGAATGTGTGACCCATGAATTTGTCCAACCAGCCATCTAAGTTCATGCTTATTACTCAGTTTTGTAGCAGTACAATATTTATTAATTATGGATTATGTGAATATGCATTTTATTTTATCTGTGCTGAACTAATTTCCAGTCAGTTTCACTGTGTTCTACTATTATGGGAAAGGGTGGAAGAAATGTGCTCCACCTACTTACTTCATATGCATAATTTTATGATCTATATTATCTCCCACTTCGTTATTTGCCCCCTAAACTATAAAGCCCCAAATGTGCTAGCCTTTCCTCATAAGAAATATGGAGTGATAATCTTGTAGCTGCCATTTTGTGTTAGTATTGACATGCTCCTTTGATGAACCTTGATGAACCTTCTCTCAACTTGAGACTTTGTCTGTCCTGGTATATCACAGCCAATAATTGTTACATAAACAGTGCAATCCTATGCTACATGCTTACTTAGAAGTAAGTCTCAGTGAGTTTAATGGGTTTATTCACAGCTAGGTTGGTCTAGGATTTCAACCTAAGAAAATGTTTGGTGGGATAGCTCAGTTGGTAGAGCATGAGACTCTTAATTTCAAGGTTGTGGGTTTGGGCCCCACACTGGGCAAAAGATTCCTGCATTGCAGGGGTTTAGATTAGATTACCTTCATGGTCCTTTCCAACTCTACAGTTATATGATTCTAAGTACATACATTTTCCCAGTGGAACTATATTGTTATGAAGAACATGGTTTCATTCTGTAGGACTTCTGTGTAACTGAAAATGTCCAGTAGAAAACATTTGAAATACATAGAAGGCAGTCAAGCATCAAAGTATTTCTATATGCAGTGATTTGGTGCTATAAAATGCCAATGTAACTTGTTTTTACCCATGTCCGTTCTGGTCTGATGCCAGAGCCTACCGCAAAGGCAGGCTGGCAGGCCAGTCAGGAGTTACAGAACCACAGATAGCTCTGAGTGAGCAACTTGCTTTTTCATGTTTTAAAGGTTTTTGTGTGTTTAATTTTTTTGGCAAAGGTGTTTAGGTCTAAGCAGTACATGAATTCAATAACTTGTGTATTGAGGTATAGCTCAATTTCTAAATAAGATGTATAGAATCAATCTTGTCTGAAAATCACGCTTCCACTTTGGAAGCTCTGCCCCTTTCCATAAATGAGCAGAAAATTACTGCTGCTTTTTTAAGAGAGACAGGAGACAATGGCACTCTGCACATGCGTAATGGCACCTTTTCCTAAATAAGTTCTGTACAAGTCCTATTGTGATGAAAACAGCAAAGCTAAAAATGGCAGCCCTATCAAGTCAAAGTGTAACCAGCTGCCACACAGCCGCTTGCATGTGGCGCAAAGATGATTGACCAGAAGATTATGTGACCCTTGGGCTGAAAAAGTTCCTCATCCTGATCTATTATATCAGTAAGTCACAAGATGCTGCTTTTCTGAGATACTTGCTACTGGCTTCTCTCTTCAGTTAGCTATTGCCTTCTCTGAATGGCCCTTAATCACAGGATTTCTGCCTGTGATTAATTAGCTGCCTTACTGCAAGCAATTATCAATCAGGAAGGTGCTGAGAGCTAATACCAGGAAGCTAGCTGGGATGATGTGAAAATAGCATGTTAGTAACCTTGTATATTGCTAAATGGGTACCAAATGCTTAGGGGCAATTAGAATCCTGGAAGGATTCCATGAATATTCCAAAGGGGACACTCAAGCAATTTGCAAACTGTTGAAAAAGCAAGAAGAATTCCGCTCTTGGGGTTAAAATGCAAAGTTCTATGAACACACACACACACTTACTTAAATATGAGTTGGTTGCCATAAGGATGCTTGTAGGACTTCCTTATAAAATCATTTCAAATTTCCTCTCCCTCCCTTCAAGTCTTTTCTTTACAAGTTTAACGCAATGTAGTTTCCATGTGGAGGGAAATAATTTGTCTCTCCACACAGACACACAAACACCCACCCGCCACTGCCCCGAAGAGCTAACTTAGCTAAGTAACAATCCCCAGTCTGCCTGGGACAATGACTTCTGTATGGCATTCAATTCCATTTCAGGAGATAAGCATCAGCCCATCTGGAGATAGGCCTAACTTAAATGTAAAAATAGAAGCTAATTCCACAAGTGTCCAAAAAGCCTGGGTGTTTCTCCTCTGCTAGCTACAAAAGGCAGCTACCTTGTCATGCTGTTGTCATAGTGGCCCAGCTCTGCAATAAAGTGCTTATGCCACTGATAAAAGTACCAGTTTGCAAAACTCATCAGTGCCTTTGCTGTGCAGTGTAGCCAAAGGGACCCTATAAGATCAAATCCCACACCAAGCTGTAGTCTGAGGCCTATATAATCCCTCTTTTTATTAGAACACTAGACAAGTAATGTCTCCAGCATCTCATCGCCTAAGGCAGAGCTTTCCAAACTTTTCATGCTGGTGACACAATTTTTAGACATGCAGCATTTTGCGGCACAGGAATTCAGTTTTATTAGCAAACCAGAGGTTAAACTAACCCCTTTCCAGCCCCGGGAGGAGTGCGAAGAGCACTCACGTGACACACGCACTGCAGCCAACACACTAATATGTGACACACAGTTTGGAAAGCTCTTGGCCTAAAGATTCTCATGAACTGGGTGCTATTTCAGTAATTCTGAGACACCACACTAAAGCCTATCTAGGTTAACAGAATCTGTCATTCCAGGTGGGTTAATAATGAGACCATTTCCTTCATTTGATGCAGGTATTTTATTTTCAGTATAAACAGGACTCCATTTTTGCATCTGCCCCCACTTTTAATTGTTCTCTGAGACGTGGAGGGGAGAAAAAAGGACAACCAGGACATTCTGGGATCAAATCAGAAACCGGGATGCTTCTGTAGTTCTGAGACTGTCCCTGGAATTATTATACCCCTGTCCCTGGACATACCATGACACTGTATGGTTTACCAGTATATGTTCTTGGTATATGAGTATGTCATCAACACAGCACTGTTTATATCGTATTGGCCTGAATATAAGTCACACTTTCCCCCCAAATTCCAACCATGAAAAGTTAAAGTGCGGCTTATATTCGCGACCTTGTGGTATGCAGCCAGGAGTGGGGCAAAGTGGCGCCTGCCCCATGCGTAGTCCCCCGTCCTCTCCCCCAAGGCTGGGAAGGGAGAGAGCAAGGAAGGGGAAAGGCTGCCGGCAACACCCCCCAAGTATGTAGCCAGGAGTAGCGAGGAACGGGTATTTTTTCAGGTATTTTTTCTTTTTTTCTCCCCCCCTCCAATTTTAAAGGTGCCGCTTATATTTGGGTGCGGCTTATATTTGAGCCAATATGGTAATACTTTCACGCTCCAATCCAACAGAGACACACTCTTAGCTTTACTGGCAATCAGTAGTTTGAGGCAGGGTTGAATTCAGCCCCCTGCTCATTTTTTTCTCCCAAACAGCTGACTGGCAAAATTTCAGCTTTTAAAAAAGGAGTGGGCATACGTAGCCTCAGCTGGCATGTGCAGTAGTTCCATAACTAAAAGGTGCACATAGATGACTCGTCGTTGTTTTAAAAAAATGGTTTAAAAATGTGTTTCAGTAAAACCAATTGAAAGATCCCTGAACTATTAATGACTAAATGGTGACGGTCATTCTCCTTCCACTATTAAATCATGTAGGCAAATGTGATGCCAGAAGGAGAACAAAGGCAACACACACACACACACACCGAATACTTGATGTGTGCTCTGTTAATTTCTGGGGCCCTTTACTTGGCTACTTCCCCTTTACCTGCTCACAGGTGAATTTTTAGGTGAACACTACCTCCATCCTGCTCACAATGTGTGGCAATGTTCCACAAATCCACCTGTCATCACCAGGACTAATCTTGTGATTGCAGTATGTACGGGTCCTGTATGCTCTGTGGGTCTACAGTAAATGTACTCAGTTGGTATACCCAGGCTTTAGAGAAAGCCAAGGTCCAAGGAGGATTTCTGGCAGCTACTTAGTGTTATCTCACAAATAACACTGGAATAGGAAAGATAGCATGATGATAGTTCTTAGGCTGTAGGATAGGCAGTCTCTGATTTCAGAAGAGATGTTTGTCTTTCAATGAACAGGCTAGCAATAATTCTCAAACTATACTACCCAGATGGGATTGTCTTTCCTTTATATTTCAATTTATCCCAGTTTTTACTAAGTCACACTGTTTAGGATCCATGATGATTTTCACTGTATTTTTTTCCCTTTAACAATAATCACATTTTCCTTTAAAAATATGAAGAAGAAAATGTTGCCCTAAAAATTTGGCTCTTTCAACACTATTGAACCAAGGAAAGTATGCTTGATCAGTGGATTATTCTGATTTATTTACAGTTTTCAGGGAGGGAAAAACAAGAAATAAATGCACTGCTTCAGAATTAATTTTCTAACTCTTTCCACCTGCTGTGTTCTCAAATACAGCCACCTGCTTTGCTGTGTAACTCTCATGATTCAATGTGCGAAGAGTTCAGCTGCCCTCTACAACATCTATACACAGTCTTGTTTATTGGCTTCTTATGTACAGGGCAAGCCACATATTCTACATTCATTAACTATCAACAGCTGCTTATACAGAATAAGTCATTTGTCATGGACAGTGCTCTTTTTTCTAAAAAAATGTTTAGGGGTACTCTCATTTTCCTACTTGTATTGAAATACTGCCCTTCAATGAGGCAAAACTTACCGTAGATCGGGGTAGTCAACCTTTTTATACCTACCACCCACTAATGCATCTTTCTTGATGGTAAAATTTCCTTACCGCCCACCAGTGCTCGAGGGAAGGAGGATTCAGCTTGTGCCGTAGAACCCCCTACCGCCCACCTAGAATCCTGAAACGCCCACTAGTGGGTGGTAGGGACCAGGTTGACCAGGTTGACAACCCCTCTTAGATTCACAAAGTGTTTAGGGGTATGTGTACCGCTGCATACTCCCAGAAAGAAGCACTGGTCAAGGATGATAACAAATGAGGCTGCTTAAATTCTTGACTATTGCCAGGCAAAATGAATTTGCATCAACATGTCCACTAGAAAAAGTATGCATTCTATACATTTTAACAGCCTGATCCTATGAGCATTTACCTGCAAGTAATTTCAGTAGAGTTTAATAGGTCATACTCAGAAGTAATATGAAAATTTCAGTTTTCAGTTCAGCTTAAACCCAACTAAAAACTAGTCTAGTTCATCAAAGCTAGATTGCAAGCTACAACTTAAAACTACGGGTAACTTGCCCTTTAAATAGTGTGTGGTGTTTAAGAAAAAAAAATCAGGTAGAAGCTAGTTAGCTTTTTAAAAAACTATTAAAAGCTTTTAAAAATAGGATTCTCTCTCAGGAAGGAAGACATCTTCCTTAAGGACTTAATCCCCAGTGAACTCACCAGCCCACACTTAATCAACACTGCTTGCTCCCCATTCCCAGTGAATTAACTGACATCACTCCCCCCTCCCCCTTTGCAATTCTTATTTTCAGGAATTTGAGCCACACCCCCTGAACTCATTGGTTGCAATAGTAACTGGGGAAAACTATCCAGGCATATAAATTTAGAACAATTTAGCAAGGGGAGCCTTCTACATGAACCGCAGGGAACCCCAAATGGCAAAGCATTAAACAAAGTTAAGCAGCCAAGCAAGTTGGGCAACAGGGCTAGGAGCCCAGGGTACACTTCTCTGCCTCTGCTCTCCTTGATCTAAACAAAACCTAAGCTTCCAATAAAGTAAATAAACTACAAAAACAGTTATGCAGGTAGAAAGCCAGCAGGGGTATGGGGGGCTTTCCAGTGTTTTGCACTGCCTGTTCCATATACCTGTTGGATAGAAGTTCTGGGTGTGTCTTCAGTGCAGTGAGCTCTTGGCTTTCCAGGAAAGTTTGTTCCTTTGAGGCCAAGGGGGTTGATCTGGAAAAGCTGAGAGAGACAGAGAGGTTGATGGATGATGCCTTTGGGGACATTATATATGTGCCCCACTCCCAAGATGATAGCCCTCCTAATGTCAGGGAGAATGAGGGTCCTGGGGACAGAAGTCTTCACTCTGAAGAAGTGGGAAATGATCATTTAGAAGGGACTCATTCCTGGGATTAGGGATGCGGGTGGCGCTGTGGGTTAAACCACAGAGCCTAGGACTTGCCGATCAGAAGGTCAGCGGTTCGAATCCCCATGACGGGGTGAGCTCCTGTTGCTCAGTCCCTGCTCCTGTGAAACCTAGCAGTTCGAAAGCACGTCAACGTGCAAGTAGATAAATAGGTACCACTCTGGCGGGAAGGTAAACAGCGTTTCCGTGCGCTGCTCTGGTTCGCCAGAAGCGGCTTAGTCATGCTGGCCACATGACCCGGAAGCTGTATGCCGGCTCCCTTGGCCAATAAAGCGAGATGAGCGCCGCAACCCCAGAGTCGGTCACGACTGTGTTGAATGGTTTATTTAAATGTAAAGGTTCATCATTGTTGCACCCGATGTGTATGTCTTTAAGGGGCCAGAGCAAGGGCCAGAGTAAGATAACGAGACCCAGCTTTACAGCTGTGAAGCACAGCAGGTGCTGCTGAGTTGTATTTGATTAAGGTGTGTCAGCATTTGGGTGTAGTATATAAGGAGCAGCACCTAGCTCTCCCATTACCCTGGGGGATGGGTTGGTGGTTGGGTCTGGTTTGGTTGTTAATGTACTTAGTGTAAAAGGAGTTTTTGTTTTTCTTATTAAAACCTTGTTTAAGTTATTTTTGAGTCCTTTATTTTTTTTAATGCATGGTCTCCCCAGCAAGCTCTCTGCGCTACTAAACTGCAAATAGCCAACAGACTGGACCTAATGGTCAGGGGTCCCTTTACCCTTTACCCTTTACCTTTACCATTCCTTGGGATGAGCAGCTATCCACTTGTGCCAAGAATACATCTCTGCAGGGTGGGGGTGAAGGCATTCTGGTGATGAATGATTTGATCACTAGGAACACAGATAGTTGGGTGTGTACTGGGCATGCAGACTGCAGGGTGAATTACCTGGCACAAAGGTTGTGGGTGTTGTCCATCATCCAACTAGCCTGGTAGATACTGCTGGGGTAGAGTCAGTGGTTGTGGTGCAAGTCCATATCAAAGACTTGGGGAAATGCAGTTGTGAGGTCCTGGAAGCAAAGTTTACATTGCTAGGTAGGTTGCTGAAAACAGGTCCTCCAAGGTAGCTTTCTCTTGGAAAAAGTAATATGGAAAGAGGGACAGGGGTCACCAGGCTAAGCAAAATGTGAATTTTATGGTTCTGCAGATACCCTGGCACTGCCAGGCAGAGTACTAAGATACTTTAAGGAATCATCCTGGTATGAAAACCAAAGAGCTAAAGAGGGGGAGAGCTTTACTTGTTCTCCGCCACCAGCTGGAAGTTAGCCAGTAGACACTTCAAAGTGAAAGGCCTGATGGCTTTATAGATCCAAACACTGAGTACATTAAAGGATGAAATGCCAATCTGAGTGGGGTTTAGCTTTGGTTTCTAGTCGCCTGGCAAACACTCTAGGGAAAATCACATTAAAATACTAGCTAGTGTACAGCTAATGACACAGCTAATTAAAAGAGCCTTCTGTCCATAACATCAAATATGGCATTCTCCAATTTTCCTCTGCGCTGTTGTATTCAGAAGGGGGCATGGGCTAAGGAGATTCCTTCTTCCAACTGCTATCGGTCTGCTCACATCCTCTGAATTAATTAATCTGGAAAATTACCAGCTCTGTCCTCAGAATTAGCAGTGTAGTAGGATATGAAATGTTTGTATGTTATAAATCTAGGTACAGAATGTTGTAAAAATTGGTTCCAGGGATTCACCTGCTAATGTGAGCCATTTAAGGACGTATTTGTGTCCAAGTCCACCTTTACTAGTAACCCAGTGGGATATATTTTGTCTATAAACCTGCTGTCCTGATTGCTTGAAGGACAGCCAAAGGGCTATAGCTCAGTGATAGAGCAACTGCAGGCTGGGAGAGAACCCTGCTTGGAACCCAGGAGAGCCACTGCCAATTGGCATAGGCAACACTGAGGCAGATGGGCCAATGGTTGAACTCACTGTAAGGCAGCTTCCTATATTCCTATGTGTACTGCGTGCCAGGAATCTCTAGAGCCACCCCCTACTCCAATATGAGCCTGGTAGCCCGCTAAGAGTTTCATCTGAGCCCCCACATAGTGTTTCTTGATGTCTGTGCTAAGTTGAGACCAGGAAAGAGGGCCTTTTCAGGAGCCATGCCCACTCACTGAGGGAAGTCTGTCTTGCTCCCTTTTTTAATGGCCTTCCAAAAGATGGTCAAAAGAATTGCTTAGGAAGACTTTCAGGTTGAGGACGAATTTAAGCCCCCTGCTCCATTTGTGTGCTGTGCCCTGCTGAGTTGTTTTATCAACAAAATTTATAATTTATTTTAATGGTTGCTTCTCTCTTTTTTTAAAAAACTCTGCCTTTTCTTTTAGTGATTTAGCAAAGCTGATTTTTTGGTTTTAATTAGTTTTTCGCTGATTAATAATGAGCTTATTAAAGGAAAGGTTGTTGTTTTTTTATAGTGATAAGCGTGGAGACCTTTGCAGCCCAGTCCTATGCAGGGTTAGGAGCAGTCCGTTCATTTCAAAGGCTGGGGGCACAACAAAATCCCCAAACACACCATTATACCCTTCCCTAACTGGAAATATTGCATTTTGTACTTAATGTTTGCTCAGGTATCCCCCTGAGTTATGTGCAAAGTTGGACCTCCTGTTGGCCATGAATCTAGCATAAGGAGTTGGGATGTGGGGAGAGATGTTTGTTCCCATCTTTTGTCTGAATTATAGATGAGGGGAGACATGCAAATAGAAAGGAGTCAGAAAATATATTTCTATTTCAAAGCCAAGAGAAACTATTTGTTTGGTCCTTGCTTGGTGCAAAGCGGTATGTGGGAAAGACAGTCCTGCTAGTTGCAGCTTTCTCTGAGAAAGCTTTACAGAGAGAACTTTACATATAGATGGAACCTGGCTTCTTAAAAAAACTCTGTAGATAAGGATAAATGGGCCTTAATCTTGTCTATTAACTCCAGGACCAGAAGGGAGTGTATAGAGAGCATATACCTTTATTTATATGCTAAAACATTTCTTTTTCCTGGGATTAAGTCAACTGCACTACTTAACTTGACACTATCCCAAACAGTCACTTACACATTCCTGAGAAAAGAGGAAATCCATCACCCCAAAAGAAGTTCACATAAGCTATGCATACACTAATTTATATGTATTGATGCAAATATAAAAATATTTAGCATAATTTAAACAGAAACACAGTACATCTCAGTGTAGTGGGGAAGACTGAGACCAGGTGACTTGTGTGACTGCTCAATCAGCTAATCTGGTGCTTGCTGTTGATGGGTGACTACAGGGCCCCTGCTCTCCCTGCTTATGGTTCTTTCTCTTTAAACTGCACACCCCTTGCTATCTGTAAAGCAGGACATATGGCTACTGTAATCCCCAAACTGATGTAGTTGTGTGGGGCAAGAAATGTATCCTTGATGCACTTTTTGTTACGTAATTCACACACAACTGCAACTACGGGGTAGTTGTTTGCGGACATTGTCACCTGAAAAACACCCCCAATTTTCATCCATTTAAGTTTTCCTTCTGAAAACAAAACAAAACAAACTTAACCAGAAATGCATTGAATGCAGCCAGTGTTAGCTGACTGGGATAGTAAAACACCCAAACCTTTTTCATAGACAAATGATCAGGGAAAGGTAAAAAAAAAAAAAGTGTTGGGGTATCAATAGGTTGACTATATATTGTTGTTTGGAGACATTTCTATAACTAAGGTCAGGTTTCTTAGTGAAGTTAGAAAAATATTCCATTAAGACAATTTCTACCAAAATATAGGAAACCTCCCTCAAGCTTTTACTACACTGGTATTTGATTCATTAGGCTGTCACATATTCTTAAAAATGCATCACAGCTATGCTGCAGAGCCTCTGGTCGCAAGTGCACCTTCCTTCATATGTGGTGGGAGTGTGAAAAAATAACAGCTTATTGGCAGGCTATATTCACAGATCTTTTAGCAATAACAAACCATTGTCTAATTGCAGACCCAGTATTAGCTCTCCTGACTGTTGAAAGTGATTAAAACTCCACCCTTACTGACAAGGAACTGCTAGCTTTGCTTTTGACTGCAGTCAGACTTGAAATCACCAAACATTGGAGCTCTGCTTTGAGTTGCTCTAGGGACAGCTGGTTTGAAAGGGTGTGTGACATTGCCTTTTCTGAACATTTAACCCATCATAGGAGGGTTTTAAGAAGGGTTATGAAATGAGACCATTTTGATGTTGTATGGTGTCTTTTTCCGTATTTTTCCGTCTGTAAGATGCCCCCATGTATAAGATGCCCCCTAGTTTGGGGGACTCAGATTTAAGAAAGTGGGGGGAGATGACCCTGTGTATAAGACGCCCCCTAATTTTTGACATTATTTTTTTAGGAAAGAAACCTAGTCTTATACATGGAAAAATAGGGTATATTTTATAATAGGGTATGCTTTATAAATAAAAATAACACTTCATAGGTCCCCAAGAACACATGCCTTTAAGTGGCAAGGCCATGTTATTGTTATGTTACTCTTACTTCCAAAATGTTCCTTTGTGGAATCTATTATATTATGATGTCTGCAAGGGTGCACTGAACCTTCTGTTTGTTTTATTCTAACTGCAGTAATGTGCTGCACATAGTCACTGTTCTTTGTTGCTTTATTGTGTGTCTTGTTTCCAAGTTATTGTTTTGAAAACTCAGTAAACACATCTTTAAAAAGAAAAAGAAAAACACTCCACAAATCTGTTAACATTAGTTAATTTTAATTCTCAGTCATAGCAAAGTTTTTTTCCTAGACAATTTACAGTATATTTTATCACATTTCCACTTTAAAAGATAGTTTCTGTTGTTTGTAAGTGTTTGTTGACTCAATATGCAGGCACAAATGTTTATTGCACAGAAGAAAATCTGCTTCCTCTGTGTGTTTTCTGGCTTTGGATGTTTAGGTATTGTCATGCACATGTCATCTGACACCACATGCACAAATTTTATTTTAGGTAAGAATACCCAACCATACATTGGAAATCTCATGAGGGCAGAAAATGCACCCCAAAAACTGATAGCGTGATTTCCTCCCAGACATTGAATGAAAGTTAAAGAGCCCTTATGCTCAAGGTTGGTGGCCTAGTGACTGAATGGCCCATAGGCTTAATAAAATATATAATCATCTGAATATAGAAGAAGAAGAAGAAGAAGAAGAAGAAGAAGAAGAAGAAGAAGAAGAAGAAGAGGAAGAGGAAGAAGAAGTTCTGATACTGGCTCTATAACCTTCAACTAGATGAACAGATGGTTTGGTTTTGCAGAGCTGGCAAAAACCATTAGGCAAAATGAGGAAGTCACCTTGGGCAAGAGGCAATTTCAGTTTCTCTCTGTTTTTCATTTTTCCATTCATTAGATCAATTCTCCACATTTCCACATCAGTTTCCGTTTGCCTTTTTTTTAAAGTGCTCCTGAAAATTCATTAGCATTTCCTTCCAACATGCAAAGCTTCTGTGCAATTTTGCCTAACATACACACATTTGCAAAGCAGAGTTCTGAAGATGAGGCATTTTTGAATGTCATTGTCACAACTATATGAACCTTTTTATGCATACTGCACCACAGTGTATGCATTTTGGTACACATTACTTGCAATATTCAAAGAACTGCGAATTTCAAAGGCTGGCTGTGTCCTACTGTTTTGAATTAGTTACATTTGTCTTTAAACTGAATCAAATTTATTCCTCATCCCTATATGTATTTCGTGGCACTTTATTAAAATGTGTGCCACTCTCTTCTTGTTGTGGTTAAACTGAAAAATTACAGTTAGTTCTATTCATTCCCCAAAGCTACTGTAGCAGAGGTGGGATTAGAGCTTCAGTTTCTCATCTGTGCCCTGAGCTTTGCCCAGCACAGCCTATTCCCAATTGTTGACAGCTTCTGAAACCAGCTCATTTTCTATCTGTTCCATCAAAATGTCAATATTGGTTTTGCTTTTCAGCCAGCTGAGCCATTTAATTTCCAGCAGCAAAGGGCTATTTTTGCAAGAAGAGAGCCAAGAAGAATGGCTAATATTGCATGTTTGGGGGAAAGGACAAGTCTGCTCATATCCCAGGTCAATGCCAAAATCATTTATGGGCTGACATCAGTTGAATGCCTATGACTCTGCTTGCAATGGTACTCTGTATCTTTTGGAGAGCCAGTGTGGTGTAGTGGTTAAGAGTGGTAGTCTCGTAATCTGGGGAACCAGGTTCGCGTCTCCGCTCCTCCACATGCAGCTGCTGGGTGACCTTGGGCCAGTCACACTTCTCTGAAGTCTCTCAGCCCCACTCACCTCACAGAGTGTTTGTTGTGGGGGAGGAAGGGAAAGGAGAATGTTAGCCGTTTTGAGACTCCTTAAAGGGAGTGAAAGGCAGGATATCAAATCCAAACTCCTCCTCTTCTTCTTCTTCTTCTTCTTCTTCTTCTTCTTCTTCTTGGAGCTCAAATAAAAATTAAGTGAGTTTTAGATATCAGCTTTCCCTATGCTCCACATTTTTGTAATGTTTGAAAGTGTTTTATGTGTCATGGCTTTACCCCAAGTAACTTTGAATATCATGGATGCTGGTGATTTGTTTATGTCCCTAACTATTTGCTATTGATCTGAAGGCCAGCAGCCCAATCTTAAAACAATTTTATAGGAGAACAAATCCCACGAAGAGCAATAGTATGTATTTTCTGGTAAATATGCTTGTTACAAAACTTTTGTTAACATGCCATATCACCAATCTTATGCATGTTTGCTGTAAGTGAATCAAGCTGAGTTTAGTGGAGTTGCTCCTAAGCATGTGTGCAGCATTAATATGAAACTGGTGTCCCTATTTTCTAGTGTCAAGGCCATAAGTCCCTTTGAGATCAATGGAAATTCAAGTCAATAGGAGTGCTTTCTTGGATGGGTATCAAAAGCCAAAGTCAGCAATATTCAACTTATCTTATAAGTGGCATTCACTGTTTCACCTAACCATCCATTAGAGAGCAATGACAATAACTTGTTCCTCTTGCCAGTCCCAATATGTGCAGCAACTTTTCCATAGGGGCAAAACGCCATACTCTTTTATACCAACTGTTTAAGATCACACCTTTTATGACCTTCCAAAATGTGGCTATAACCATATATGCTGCCACTAAGAGAAATCCAACCCTAACATATATATTTTTACTAGAAATGCATTTTAAAATGTTGGCTGCATTCATATGATATATTTAAAGCTTAGCTTATTAAGGTCTGTGACAGGTAAACTCCAGTTCACAGGATTCTTTGGGGAAGCCATGTGCTTTAAATGTATGGTGCAGGGCAGCCACTATAGGAGCCCCATACAGTTGTTGTTGTTGTTGTTGTTGTTGTTGTTGTTTTGTTATTATTATTATTTATTAAATATTTTCTTGGTTTACAAAAGTATGTGCAATGTCTCTCTCTCTTTTCCCCCCAAGTAACATGTTTTACAGATCAGTTTCATTTGTTGAAACATTAGGAAGAAAAGGGGGAAAGAGGTGGAGGGGGGAAAGGTGAGTGAGGGTGGGGCCGGGTGACAATTTTTCTATTTTACTTAATATATGTGGGGTTTTGTGTCAGTGTTGCTTGTGCAGGTTCTCTGCTATTCACTTGTGTTTCTTTGGTGGTGAGAGAGGTTGGGGTTGGCCTAGGGTGTGGTTGTCTGTTTGTGATCGGCTGTGCTGATCTTTGTTTTCATGTGTGAGTGGAGTAGGTGGGTGTTTTAGATCAGGTTATCCATATTGATTTGTATGTTGTTGGTGGATTTTTGTCATTGTCTTGTTGGGCTGTGTATGTGATAAAGGGGAGCCATACCGGGGTGAAGGCATCTTCTTCTATTTTTCCCCATGTCAGTTTCAGTTTATTGGTTAATTTTTCTAGTAAGGCTGTTTCCCATACTATTTGGTACCATTGGTCCATGCTTACTCCTGACAGGTCTCTCCAATGTCTGGTTATGATGTTTCTGGCTGCTGAAAGCAGGTGGGTTATGAGTTCTTTGTGGTGTAAATGGGCGGTATTGTCTTGGAAGATGTTTAGTAGGGCCAATTCTGGGGTGATTTCTAATACTTGCTTAGTTATCTTACATATTTCTCGTATGGCTGTTGCCCAGAATAGTTGGATTTTGGGATACTCCCACCACATGTGGAGGTATGTGCCTGTGGAGGTGCACCCTCTCTAGCATTTTGATGAGGTTCCTGGGCATATTAGTGCTAGTTTTCTTGGTGTTAGGTACCACCTGTAGGTGAGTTTCAGAGTGAGTTCTGTTATTTTCATTGATATGGATTTAAAGGGGGGTTTAGACCACATTCTGGGGTTAATCTCATAGCCTATGTCATCCTCCCATTGTTTTTTTATTGCGTCTAGGGGGTTGGAGCCCCATACAGTTGCCATTATTAACAATCACGGATGTGTAGTTTCAAGGTTTCTTTTAAAGTGTATGTGCCCCTCTGGTGCAATCCCTTCCCTCATCGGTTTCAGCCCACATTCTGGTAGGCTGGGAAATCTGGACTCTGACAAAAGCAGGCAGCACACTTAAGGGATCTCTCTAGCTCCACTAGTCACTTTTCACAGCCAGTATGTGCTGGTAATAAGCACTGCCATGACGCAGACAGCTGCAGCCTGAGACACCTGCAAGATGGAAATTGTGTTCTAGCTGTGGCTCAAGCGCAGGTCCTGCCTGCTGCATCCGAGTAAGATTGTAGCTTATAGGAAGGAAGTGAGAGCTCAGCGGCAGCAGCTCCAGTTTAAACTATTAAGCAGATTTCCCACAAAGGTAATTTTCTGCTTCCCTGACTCAATTCTATTCATCTTTTAGAAGGTAATTAGTATCCCTTCAGTGTGCCTTTATGCCCAACTAATTGCACCTTGGTTCGCAAGTTAAAGTTAATGCCTACCCATTTAAGCTAGAGCAGTAATATCCAATTAGGAATGAGCCCAGGCAGAAATGTATACTGGGGCACCAGGCTCTGCCTTGCTGGTTTGATATGCTTTTCTGGTTCGCACCAGTAAAAACATTATAGTTTGATGTCTATGTTGTGCCTGAGCTTTCGCACCTCTTTCTAATGAGGCTGTTTGCAATGCACAGGTCATTCTGCCCTTCCCTGCTCAACATTAATGCCATCTCAGGAAATTGCTGGAAAGGAAGAGCATTCTGCTCCAGCACTCATGTGAGCTAAAAACGCATAGGGACTGTTTGTTTCAGGCTGTGCTGCGGTATGATGTTCTTTGGATGTGATATTAGGATAGATTGCAACATATTTTGTACATTGCAAAAGTCCTCTCCAGTCCCCAGGCAGGATTTAAATTCCAAAAGCTGGATCACTTGTGTTATAACATACTAGATGGCCAGGGCTGGATTTAGAGGCATGCAGCCAAAGCAAACGCCTGGTGTAGCAAACTGGGAGTCCCTTCTCACAGGCTGCCGGCTCAACAGCTGAAACAAATAGTACATAGGAAGCAGCCTTATTTTGAGTCAGTAACCATTTATTCATCTAGCTCATTATTGTCTACAGCAGCTCTGGAGATACTAGAGATTGAACCCAGGACCTTCTGCATGCAATGCAGATGCCCTATCACTAAGCTAGTCTTCCCCATGTTGGACATTTTCCATATCTGCTATTGGGTCCCCGGAGCACAGATTCACACGAAGTGGCAACCAGCCTTGCAGGATTCAACAGGATTTATTTGAAATGCATATGCAGGACAAAGGCACAGCGTGATAAACTCGCAATCTACACACCCCAGTCAGGGTGCACCCACTTTTTATACATTTGGAGAATACAATACCACCTGATTTCTTGTAAAACCACCTGATTTCTGGGAAATTGAAAGTTATAGCAACTTCCTATGTCCTTACATGGGCTTGCCCCTCCCTCCTTCCTGCAATGGCCCCACCAGCCCCACCACGCCACGGCAGTGTGAATTCCTGAGTCTGCTTATCTCTTTACAACCTTGAATAATAAACATTTGAGCCTGTTCCATCAATGCCCGCCTTGTTCTCCTAATGGACTTCTCCTTTCTCAGAAAGGCCGTTTGGGGGGGGGTTCTTATGGCCCTACACCCATAGTTAGTACAAAGAGTTAATCTTCTCCTGCAAATCTCGCAATACTAACCTGCATCACAAGCACTGCATTAATATTGAGTTGGTGGGTGTTTTTGCAGGAAAAATGTACATCAGGTGCCATTCAACAAATGCTGCAACATGAGCAATTGTGCTCGAATCATTCATGTGTGTAAATATATCACCATGGGATAAATCATGTAAATAAATCATGGTATATCATAGTAATGAAGGGAGATAGGAATAAAGTGTTCAAAAGTTGAATAAATGGAGGGGGTGCAGAGTTTCTCCACTCATTGGTCCCAGTCAGTCTTGGAAGCCTGGGAGTTGTTCAGATCACTGCTATATAGAGCTTGTTCTGTTTGCTCAGGACAAATCCTGAGGAATTCCAGGAACACATATTATGTGCATTCTGATTCACTGCACAGCACCAGGGCTTCTACGGTCATCTTTTGTGAACAGCTTAACCTGCAGAAATGCATACATTTTAAATTTTCTGTCCTTTGCTTCTGCTTTTTGCAACAATAGCATGGAACAAAGGTATGAAAAGACAGCCTGGCTGAAAAGGAAATAGAACCATAATATCTGAGAAACATAAATGGCCTTAAACTCCTGGCACTATGGAGAAATGGTACTTCACAGAGCCATGACAGTTGTTACGATGGCAGAAATTGCCAGCTTTTGTATAGACCCTGGACCATTTCAAAGCACACTGAAAACACAGACATTACCTACTGTAGTAAAGAGGAAAGTGTCAGGAAAAGTTTCAGTTGCTAAATGTGTATTTTTGTCAGAATACTGATAAAAGCACAGGAGCAGGGCCAGTAAAAAGGTGGCAACATCCAGCAGAACAGATACCAAAGTAATAGAATTTATTAACTATTATCCTTTTCTAAAGAAATAATAATAATCTGCACGTTGTGGAACTCTGAAAAAGGAGTTGCCGAGGGTAAAAAGATCATCCTATCCTGAGAACTTCAATATTTACCTCCATAAACTTTCTGAAGGATCAGCCCTGTCATCTAGAGGAAACGGTAGAAATAGCCTTTTTGAAAGGAGAAAATCCATTTGGCATCAGCAGGTGCAGCCAAATGAGTCACAGCTGCACAGGTGATCACCTGGGAATTATTGTGCCTCATTTAACTAAATGATTCACTCTCAGTCCCTTGGGACTTTCCTTCCCCAAAGAAGCATGTTTCTCCTTGGAGAGGTCTTTGAACTTTACTTACCGAGTATAATTGCTCCATCTGTGATGGAACAGACTAGCCATCGTAAGTGGAGGCTTTAGTAAGTGTATTTAACTGTACCTCTGAAAACAAACCAGAGTAACGCTTTGTAACTCATTTCCATGTTCAAACATCTCTTGGGGATCTTTGATTTCATTCCCAGGAGAAGTGCTGGAACGCACTTCTCCTGGGAATGTAGTTTGCTGCCATCATTTCCCAAAGGTATAGTATGATGGGGTGTTTCTCTCACAGCTCTTGGTCAAGTAATTTCAAGCAATATGTCATCCCCCTGACACTTCTCTTTTTATGGTACCAGATTGAGCTAATTCATAGTAGTGGTATATTGCTTGTCTCATCTTAAGGATGTAATCATGTGCATTCTTGCTTCTGAAGTAAATCCTCAAGGGCAGTGTCCAGCATCGTACCAGAGAACGCACTGCGACATCCCTTCCTCTCCTCCTACTCCAGCCCCATTTCCATAAGTGGAAGTCCATTGCATGAACAGACTGGGATTGTTTGATGTCACCCAAGGAAATCAGCGCATCTTACAATAAACATGCATAGATTCAATATGCAAGTACATATCCAGGTAGTCTTTTTCTTGATAGTTCAATCTATTCATATATGATAGTATCATATCCACATCCCTAAATAATAGTAAATAATAAAAGCTTCACCAGCTTCCGACCCATGTACATATGACACAACAGAGAGCTGGACTAGATGTGACAGCAGGGGCTGCATTTGTCTGCCCCATTTAAGTATGAAATGGAATGGGCAGAGGATCTGTTTAACACTCTCAACCACCCTGGCTAACTTCTGGCTTTGGAGCTGGGCTGAAGGAGAAACAGAGTTTTGGCAATAGAGTGCAGTGAGATAGGGTGAGGAAAGGAGTGGTTAATCATTATTTTTATTTTTAAAAATAACAACCATGAAAAAGAAATAGCAACCCCCCCCCAAAAAAAACCCCATGCAGTACATCCTTGCTGTTATCATTAATTTTCTTCTACAACTATGGAATGAATAGTAGATGGATCTCTGGTCTAGTTGAATTATTCTTTTTTGTTCCCACCCCCTTTATACATGCATACATGTATATTGTAAACTGCCTGGTACAGATATTTAATAAATGATGATGATATACAGGGGAGACACTTGAATAGGAAAAATGGCTGCCACTTCATGTCTCGTTTGGCCTTGAGTGTTTGCAAATTTAAATGTTGCATGGGTATATTTGCCAAGGAGCCAAGATTAGCTGTGTCCTCTTGTCTGTGAAAATCCAAGTTTGCTGTGGTGTAATGTGTCAAATGTCCCTTAGAAGGCTATTTGTTATCATGCAATGCTACCTATTGCTGCTACGCCTTTTATTTTGTAGAATGAAGTTCCTTCCCTGTTGTCCCATGTCCCTCAGGCCCTTGAGACTTCCTTTCCACAAAGGTGCCTGTTTTTCCTCTGAGAGATCGCTGAACTTTGCTTACTGAGCACAATTGCTTTACCAGTGATGGAAAAACCCAGCAGTTCAGAGTGGAGGGTTGGGTAGGTCTACGAACATGTGGACTTATATTCCCTGTGTTTCCCACAGTAGTACTTAACATGAGTTCATCTATCATTTATGTTTGGCGTTTTCAAGATGGAATATCTCTTTCTTTGCTGAAATGAAATGGGGCTTTTCTTCGGAATAAAAAAACACCATTATGCTGGAGCAGTTATTGGTTCTTTCAGATGTTTGTCTTACTTATTCCTTTTCACTTCCCCTCTTTTGGCTCAGCTGTGCACAGTTTCTGATGTCAGCACGGCTGTTTGCCTGCTGCTGCTTTTTTTATGAATGACACATTATAAGATGCAATTTATTGTATTAATACTGTTTTGCTGGCCTGGCATCCCTTAGGTTGCTGCAGCTGATTAAGCATGGACCATAATGTAGCCTGATTATGGGTATATAAATAAATAAATGGATGACGTATAAATCTTCGACTTCTCATTTTATTAAGTCAGAAATGAATTGTTTCCCTCTGCACAGGATGCAACTAGCTGTAATTACGTCCTATTACTTCTAAGTAATGTGTCAGTGTTTCTTCGTTTCATCCTTTTCAAGAAGCTGCATATTAACTTATTTTTCATTAGCAGGGAGAGGCAAATTAGACAATGGGCCCTGGCGCTCAGTAATTCTAAAGCAAGCCCAGTGGGGTGGAGAAACAAGATTATTGTGTAAATGTTTCGAAGAGGATAGGAGTAAAGTGCTAGAGGACTTGACTAAAATGCAAGTGACCTTTTGAAATATAATGGGAGATTCCCTTAGCTTGGTTGGGTGGCTGTCTGGCTTTATATAAAAGCAAATATCAATTTAGATTCTTAATTGACTTTGTGTTTGGTTAGTGTATCCCTTTTTCTCTTAATGTCCCTGTAATGAAGAAAGCTATTAGCAACACCAAATGTCACTCTGCTTAGCACTGCACATACTCCAAATGAGTTAACGGGCTAAGGCATACTTATATTTACTTAATACCAGTCTGGAAAGATGCTGCTGGAGATACCAGTGGAAACGATGCTCAGCCTCGGGTGGGGATATTTTAAAATAGGATAACAAAAAGGCAGAAAAATGGCACGCACACCAGCAGCTTCCCTAGGAACACTGACAAAGCTTGCCAGTCAGGGAATGTGCAGGCAATTATACCCACATTTCATGAAGCCACAGCAGCAAAACCATGAACGTATGATGATTAGGGCACACTCCCAGCATCACTACAGACACAATACTAGAGTGTGCCCACTCCACAGAGCACAGAATTGGGAAATGGGCAAAAGGAGTTCAAATGTCACCAAGGGAAGCAGCCAACATGTGCCTACCTACCTTTTGCATACCTGGGGAAAATGTATTGTCAGGGACAAAACACAGGATGCTCCTAGGATTCAGGCCTACACTGCAAGCTCCGCAGAGTTGTTCCCTAACTACTTAGCCACAGCAATTGGACACATCCAGACCCAGCGGGTCCCAGAGCACAGTTGCTGCAGACAGGAATCTTGTGTATCACATAACGGAGGCTCCTTGTTTTAACCAGGGGTCAGCAAACTTTTTCAGCAAGTCCACTGTCCCTCAGACCTTGTGGGGGGCCAGACTATATTTTTTTTTGGGGGGATGAACAAATTCCTATGCCCCACAAATAACCCAGAGATGCATTTTAAATAAAATCACACATTGTACTCAGGTAAAAACTCCAGGCAGGCCTCACAAATAACCCAGAGATGCATTTTAAATAAAAGGACACATTCTACTCATGCAAATACATGCTGATTCCTGAACCGTCCGTGGGCCAGATTTAGAAGGTGATTGGGCCAGATCCAGGTAGTTTGCCTACACATATATGCATACGAGGAAAGGGGAAGACTCCTTCCCCGACACACTCAGGCACACCTGAGCCAACTGGGGTGCTGCGTAGGCCAATAGCCCAGGCCATGCAGCCCTTTTGGCCCAGTCCAGTCCCTCTCCTTGGCAATCCACCCTGCACCCTTGCCAGCCATTTTGTCTGCCAGGTGACATCACTATAGGACTCATTGCTCCACCCCTCCTTATACCTGTCACTCCCACCCTCAGCCAACGCCCTCATCCACTCTGACATCCATCTGCCTATGGTAACTAAGGAATTACAATGCAGTGCATGTTGGCTCACTAATTGAACTACTGATATCTCTGGACTTGGACTTTTTATGGCTGGGGTTTGTTGTTTTGTTTTTACAATTCAATAAGCTTTCTCCCACTAGTTCTCACTGTTGGAGAGGTTGCCTTAGCGGCAGACTTTTTTAAAAGTCAGTACTGGTTACAGTTCTGTCTTACTAGCTCCTGGGAATTAAAATAACAGGCAGCCTTGTAGAGGAGCCACTGTAGTGTGAAATGCACAAGGCCAACCCATAATAAAACAGTGCTTTCCTCCAGCAACTGTGAACAAGAATAAGCAGACCCTTGCAACTCTTCAGAGCAATCACATGACAAGGCAGAGCAGCTTTTTGAATGAGGATGAAACCAGCCAGCTTCCCCCATGGAAGGATGACCTTTAAAGGTTCAGCGTGAATGGCAACAGTATAGAATGGCTTCTGACTCCAAGGAACTGACGGGGCGAGGCATTCGTCAGGGGTTAGTTGCCAGCAGCCACTCCATTACAGAAAAGTCATAATGCAATGCAGCATTCTGACTTCAGCTGCTCCAGGGAAGGCAATTTCTTGACATTTCAGGGCAGCAAGAAAGCAGTCTTCATCCTTGCAGACTTTGCCAGCACTGCTTTCATCTCCGTTTTCCCAGCCTCACAAAGGCAGTGCTTAATTTCTAAAATAAAAGGAGGCAGTGCCTGAGGCTGCCTGGAAGGAAGGTGGTCATCCATCATCTATAAAAAGCACACACTTTCTCCACAATGTGATGGCACAGGTATAATGCCAAACCATATTTTGGTACTAGGCAGATCAGCCTGGCAGATTGCCAGGCTGCCTCTCCTTCATGTGTGTCAGTTGCCCTCTTCTTTCCTTTCCTAGTTTGTGGGTGACCACAATTTACCATATCATCTGAGCTGGCAAAATATTGTTCACAAACCATGATCAAACCTTGGTTTACAGGGCAAGTGCAAACCGGTTTGCCAGCTAGATTAAACGACAAATTGTGGCTAGATTCAAAACAGAAAGGGGGGAGGGGATTGCTAGAGGGCAGACGAAGTGGAGAGTGTGCAAGCTTAAGACTTAGGTATGTAATGTCTAACCATGGTTTGTTGTTACATCAGAACCATCCCCCAGAATGTTCAGCAGCAATGTGCTTCATTCAGCCTTTCGACTTCAATGCATGCAAGTTTAACAGCAAGGTAGGATTCTTTTCTTTTACAATGCTGTCTTACAACAGCTAAATTGTGTGCATATTTGAAGAGCCTTCATTTAAGCATGAAGTCACTGATACCACATCAGTGACTTTGATACTGCCAGGCACCAGTGAGAGTAAATAAAATCTTGTCTAAACCATGTCTGCTTCAATGTAGGTTATATTAATTTTTTTCAAAGCGCCTTAGCTCTCAGAAATTTAATATTGTGATGTCACTTGTAAGACAAGTAATTGGATAGGGAGATAGCTGTACAGAAAATAAGATTAAAGGAAGAATTTGAAATAACGTAGGTTCTTTATTTCCTTTTCATCGTGAAGCTGGCTCAGGAGGCTTGGCAAGTTGTGGTGACGTTTAAGCTCCTGCCTCTCCCTCCCCCCCTGCAGAGGGGGGGGGCTGGTCAGGGAAATGAATCTCGCAGAGCACCTAGAGGAAGAAAGGGCAAAAAAAGAATAGAGGAAAAAGCCCTCTTTGTTAAAATAAAACAGTAAGTCACAGGGGGGTTGTTTGGTTTGTGTTTGTTTTTCAGGCAAACTCCTCAAATCCCAAATCTTCTGAGGTCTCAGTAGCTTCCAGAGGAGAGGAATGAAAAGCCTTTGATGAGATAAGAAAGGAGCATATAGTAGCACATGTTTGAAGCGGCTGCCTTGTTCTGCTGTTAAATATTCTATAGAACCTCTTCTTAAATGCAGAAGGCAGGCTGTCAAAGCAGCAAAAAAAAAAAAAGAGTAATACTCTGGACACTGAAAAAAAGAAAAGAAAAAAGATGTTATATCCATTTCTGTGTGAAATTTCATTAAGCCGGAAATGGCTTGGGAGAGGCTTGAACTAACTTTTTCTTCTTATGAGGGGGTTAACTGCCCTGGGTGCTGATGACAAATGAAATGCCCAGCATTCATAATCCTTCTTCCTGTCAGCCTGGAACACATTCTGTCACACATTCTGCAACATTTACAGCAGGGAGAACCCTTTCATATTGAGTGGTACCAGTAATATGTAGTAAGTAATATTACTTTTATTTTTGATTGATTATGCCCTGCATTTTTACCAACAGCTACGTTTGGCAGCCTATGCAAAATCAGTGTAATATAAAGCAAGATGAAAACCCAACCTTTAAGCCCAAAAGCATGGTTGAAGGGCTGTGGCCATTTCCCACTCTTGCTCCCTAGCAACTGTGATATCCAGCAGGCTAAACTTTCTCACCTTGGGGTAGAGTAGCAGTTGGCCAAAGTCAACAGAACACAAACTATCCAAATTTAATTGCTTATACTAGAGGTTTTAAACCTTTTTGGATCCACGGCTCGCATTCTGCGGCACCCCTGTGGGGCTCAGGAGCCCAGTTATATCACCCCTTGCCTACAGAGCTGGTAGCCTCTCACCCTTTTTCGAACATCCTGCCTTGTGGAGTGTTCCCTTAGCCTCCTCTTCTCTCCCCTCTCCTTGGGAGTCGTCTAGGTAGTCGCAGCTGCCACCCCTGGTCTCTGAGCTGCCTCCCCCCCCACCCCAAAGAAAGGTGCCACCTCAAACTACCCTACAGGGGCCTGGGAAGCACCCCCTGGCCAGCCCCAGAGGTACCATTTGCGTGGTGATCTTGTAGCCATGGCTGCTGCAACAAACAGCTGTGCAAGTCTTTGGGAGGCAGAGATGCAAGAGGGCATCAGAGGAGGGAAGGAAGGAAAGAGGGACAGAGACCAGTGTTGCCTGCGGCACACCTGACCATCATTCAAGGCACCCCAGGGTGCCACAGCACACTAGTTGAAAACCACTGGCTTATACCAGGGGTCTGCAACCCGCGGCTCCGGAGCCGCATGTGGCTCTTTTACACCTTTGCCGCAGCTCCGGGGCGGATACTAGCGAGGGGAGGAGGCGCATTGTGCGTCCCGACACTCCCCACTGTGGTGGGCGCTGTACTGGCTGTGACGTCGCATGGGAGCGGTGCGTGTGTTAGTCACGCACCGTCCCGACGTCACCTTCCTGCCCGCCCGCCACGTGGTAAGGGGCATGTATGGTGGTCACTACTACATTGTAAGGGGCATGTACGCTGGTCACTGCATTGAAAGGGGGCATGTACGCTGGTTATATTTATATTTATATAAATTTATATATTTATATGTACGCTGGTTATATGTACGCTGTTATATTTGTTTTAAATGTCGCAATGGTTTTGCGGCTCCCAGTTTTTTTTTCTTCGGAAATGGGTCCAAGTGGCTCTTTTTGTCTTAAAGGTTGCAGACCCCTAGCTTATACCAACGGTGTTCTGCTTTATAGATTTTTACTAAGAATAGATCCATTGAAATGAAAGAACTTGACTAAGTTAGGCCTATTGATTTCAAGAGGTCTTCTCTGAGTAAAAGTTAGATGAATACCACCAATAGATTGTCAGGAAATGCATTCCATGTTAAGTGTCTGTCTAGAGTAGAACATGGGTAGGCAAACTAAGGTCCAGATCCGGCCCAATCACCTTCTAAATCTGGCCCGCGGACTGTCTGGGAATCAGCGTGTTTTTACATGAGTATGTGTCCTTTTATTTAAAATGCATCTAGGGGTTATTTGTGGGGCACAGGAATTTGTTCATTCCCCCCCCCAAAAAAAAAATAGTCCGGCCCCCACAAGGTCTGAGGGACAGTGGACCAGCCCCCTGCTGAAAAAGTTTGCTGACCCCTGGTCTAGAAGCCTGTGGCCATTTGACAATATTTTAAGGGTGGAAAAAGGTCCCGGGTGCACATTCCTTTGGGGTGCTGTCCAGCCCTATAGAGCCTTACTGTTTTCCTGTGTGAGGTAAGCTTAAATACATAGTGTGAAAGAAATGCACTGTCTGGTATCATAATATACTGTTTTGTATTAGCAAGAAATATACACCTGGT
Organism: Podarcis raffonei; assembly: GCF_027172205.1. NCBI lineage: Eukaryota > Metazoa > Chordata > Lepidosauria > Squamata > Lacertidae > Podarcis > Podarcis raffonei. The sequence goes on from NC_070607.1 coordinate 64,934,941, forward strand.
GTATATGTTTGTAGCTGAGATTTACCACCCTAATTTGGGGATTGCAAGTCACCTGGCCAGAGGTTATATCTGCTCAGTAACTTGCTTTGGCTTCCAAATCAGGGAAGGATTTCACACAAAGGATGAACAGATCAAGGTATGATCTCAGGATACAAAGGGAACATCCTTATAGGGTTGTGACTAAAGGTAGGGGAAGTAGATGGTGTCTATTGCTAAGTTTGTTTTGACTGATGTTTTGCTCCATGCAAAAATTCCTTGTATACTAGTAACCTTCCTGTTTCTTTCTAAGAACCTTTTTTGTTTATAAAAAGAATTCAGTAAACTTTTATCTTCATTTCATTAAAATGCTTGTGGTCTCCAATTGTACACCACCCATATTTGAAGCCAAGTCCCAAAGCTTCTGTGCTGTTTGGTGGGAGGCGGGGTGCAGGGAAACAAAGAATTTTCACTTAGTAGCAGCAAGTTCTTAGTGGAGAGCATGGGCAAGCAGAGGAGCGCACACTTTTGTGGCTGGATCTCCCTCCCCATGGTAGGACAGGACCCAGGGAAGCTGGTGACACATAGTAAACATCCATGTAGTTACACACTGCAAGGAAAAGTTAGTAATGGTGGACTAGGGGTCTTTCATGATTTGTTTGCAGGGAGAGTAGACGACATTGGCTATTTAAGGAACATTCAGTCCAAATTGTTAGTATGGAGGTTAGATGATGGTATGTTAAATGAAGGGTTCTCCCACACTTTTCACTGCATTTCCCCCTCACTTTTCTTACTGCAAAACACTGATCTTTTGGAGAAGCAGATTCTTGCACAAGACCTCCCAAGCAACTATAGTTACACAACCTGGTACAGTATATTTTGGAATTCTACCTTTGAAAAAAACAGCATTCAGAAAGTGCCCCTAGCTTTTTCTTTTCAAAAAGAAGCTTGTCTGACATTACTGGTCTTCTCACCAAGCAACCCCAGTAAGCTTCTGAGGAATTAGATACTTCCCCAGAACACAGTTTAAAAATAACTGGCCTATAAAATATGACTGCAGTATCCGTAGCAGGCTTTTAAAGCAGTGGTTTTATGCAGCATTCATTTGTTTATTTTATTTCATCAATGGATGACTTCCCACTCAACATCTCAAAGAGATGTTAACAAGAAAAACATCAACAATAAAACTGTATATAGAATAATTTCATAGATAAAAATGTTTTATTATATTGATTATATAAAAACAATTTCTAATCAACTACAGATACAGGCAAGAATGAAAACAATCTCTGCCTTAAAGGGTTGTTGAAAAAGGAAACTCTTCAATAGGCATCGAAAATTGAGACAGCACCTGTTTGGTAGGTAATGGTACAAACTGTCCCACAAACACATTTAAAAAGCCATAGAATGTTACTCAGCTGAACGTCTGGTTGAAGAGAAATGTTTTCAGCTGGTGCCTAAAGATATATGTAATAAAGGTGCCACACAAGTCTCCCTAGGGAGAGCATTCCACAAACGGGGAACCACTGCCACCCTCTGAATCTCTCATGAAGGAGGCCCACAAAGAAGGGCCTCAGATTATGATCACAGGGTACGGGTCATTTCTTAAGGGGAGATCCCACACCTTCAAAAGCCCACTTTGTGATACCAGAGGAATAAATTCAGAGGGTGGCGAAACTATAATATTCAAAATATCTTTGTTTGCATGCCTGCTACCTTTTTAAGGCACAGGCTGAGGCATGAACCTTAAAAACACATGATGTTGAATCTGTCCTCAGAGCTGCAATATTAAGATAGATGGATAGAATCCACTGCTCTTCTCCGCTAATGCTGTTTTCATGTAAACTGCTTAATATGGTTTTTGATTACTTCTGGGCGGATTTTATTTTGTGGGATTAGAGGTGGTAAGGGCACTTTTGCCCATTATTCTTCCTTTTCTTGACATAAATTATTTTTACCCTGTGCTCCCATATCTCTCATCTTTTTGAATGCCAACAATATGTCTGTGCCAGGAAGAGTAACTCTAGATCTCTGATTATATTCTGGTCAGTGAGTGGGATGGCTTAATCTGCCTGAGCAGTTTATAGCGTTGGGCATTAAACGTGCTATACGCCCACATGATGCTATTTTGAAGACAAACTCCCTTATCCTGACAAGGACCTGATTTTCGCACAGCCAGAACAGAAATTGGTTCCAACTATCCCAAGAACCTCAGAGCTGCTGTGTTTTCAGAACACAGCAGCTCTTCCTTCTGGGGGAAATTTTGTGGATGGTCTATTCTGTGAACCTCCCTGAAATCTTTTGATGAAGGGTAGTATATGAATAAGTAAATGTTTACGTGCCATATTAAGCCATATTTTCCAAATAAGAGGACACTTTGGATTAGCAGAGACTAAGAAACTAGGAAAAGACTCCTGTACCCACAAGGATAGGATTAAATTCATAGCTTAATCCCTGAATTTGTTTTCTATACAGGGGCTCAAATCCAAAACACAAAAATTAGCCATAAAGGTTGGAATAGTTCCAGCTGTGTGCAGGATGTCATTTCCTCAGCCAGTTTTCGCCTTCATCTGGATTTAAGATGTATATAGGCAACCTGGCTGGAGGGTATCTTCTCATTTAAGAAATTAATTAAGAAATTAAGGCTGCAATCCTGTGCCCACTTATTAGCAAGTAAATCTCCCACTGAATTGAGGAGTAATATTTTGAGTAAACATACATAGGATTGCAGTGTAAATACAGGATTTGGCAATCCATAAAATCTGAATGAATGGGTATGGAACTCCCTGCCACATTGAGGAAGTGTGAAAAGGAGAGTCCTACACTCCCATGGATTATTTCTCTCTCTCTGCTGTAGTTTCTGCCTGTGCAGAAGAGATCATAATTTGCCTGCCCATGAAAAAGGGATCGAGGTATTAAAAATGCATTCAGAATCGTGAGATGCTTGGATTGCTGCAGCAACAGAGACCAGATAAGTCTATCTAGGTGTAGAGAAGCCTGCTGAGAGCCCTACTGATGCTCTGATAGTAATCCAGGCAGCTGCGTATCTTCAAAAGGTTGAACTCTATATGAGAAGCTTTTGCTTCAGCAGGAGACAAGACAGGCATGGACAGAATGATGGTGTTGGCAGGTCACAAATGCTCATTTTGAAGGGGGGGGACACCAAGAGCAGCTTTTCCACCCCCACCCACTCTATATACACACACTTCTTTTTTTCTCTTCTGCTTTTGGTTCAGAGCCTTGAGGGCAAATAATGTGCTTTTCTCTTTCTCTGCTTCCAGTCATGTGCTCCTCTTTTTAAAATTAATGCTAGAGAGAATCGGGCTTTTATTAACAATATCCCTACTTCAGAATTCAATGGAACATTGAATGTTGCTGTTTCCAGTTTAAACATTAGCAAAAATGGAGATAAGCAAAGCAGCAGCATGGGAAATCTCCGATTTGCCTTACCTTCCGCCCACCTTGCACACCCATGTGTGACATTCTCTGTTCTCATAAGCACAACACTGCAATAGAAGACCCAGAATCCTACCTCACCCAGATTCCAGAAGCTTTAGATGGAAGTGCATATATCTAAGTGCTGTGGGAAACTGCACTCCCTTACCTGGGAGTAAGTCTCAATGACCATTTTGTGAGTTTGCTGGATTTCATCTTCTGTTGCGCCTCGTTGCTCCTGCAGTTTTAATATTTATCATTGCATTAGTATTGCTTTGACGTGTTCTGCCCTGAGAGTTTTTAACTGAAGGGTAACACACACATATCCAAAATAAATAAATGAAGAATCCCTATGAAATTAGGGCCTCTTCAAATGCAGACAGACTTCCATGAAAATAATGCAACTGAACAGGTGCTGTCGATCATGTGAGCCTTCCCCACCCAATCACTGCTTCCCTGGGAGAGTAGCTATCAGGTGAGAAAGATTTGTGTAAATGAGCCTGGACTCTGCCCATGTGATGGCTTTATTTACACTACCCACAGGCATTGGATCACATTATAGGAAAGCAGCACTTATGATGCTGATGGTGTAATGAACGTGTGCATGAGAGAGAGAGAGAGAGAGAGAGAGAGAGAGAGAGAGAGCACATATAGAGCAGGGGTGACTGACTGTGACTCTCCAGGTGCTACTGAACTACAACTTCCACCAGCCAAAGCCAACATGGCCGATGGCTAGGGATGATGGGAGTTGTAGGCCAGCAATATCTGAAAGGAGGGATAGACTTCTTGGTCTAACAGTAAGTAGCACCCTTTAATTAGAAACATTTTTACTTATTTATATCAAATGTAGCCATCAGTGCAAGGCTTTCCACTTGTGCAATGGAATCCCCCCCCCATCTTCTCCCCCTGTGCACCTGCTAAATCAGTTCTGGATGTTTTCCCAACCCTCTGGAGAACATTTTGGGAGTATGAGGGGAAAATGAGAGGGATGTTCTGTTGCACAAGCAGAAATCCTTGCACTGGTGGAACAGGTTAGTTGGAGACTACCCTTCTTTTTGCTGAACCATTCATAGCGCTCCTTCTCTGCATTATGCTTTCATACTCCTCACTTTGCTGGAAACCTTTTCTGCGCTTGTTGGGTCTCTATCGACCAGCCTGCCTCTCTGCATAAGCTCCATGTATACATATCCTCCATCTCTTCTGTTCTTCACAGCCAGCTACAATAATAGCTCAGCTGAGGACCTTAGCAAAGCGGAGTTCTTTGTATTCCAATGGGAAACATAAGCTGTTTGATATTTATTACCAAAGCTCCAGCTGAGGAGGTGCAGCCTGATCAGTGTGGGCCATTATGCTTTATGTCAGATGAATATGGAAATGTTGAATTTTCTCTGCAAGGGTTTTAGTTTTATTGGAAATTATTAGGCTTTTGTTACAATGTTCAAGATTTTGTTTTCCTGCAAGAACCTTAAAAGGTCATTTAAAATGGAGAATCTTTGTTGCAAGTAGAAGCTAATGTTCTAGTGAAGACTAGTTCTAATAAGCCTTATTAAATAAGGGCTCTGGCTTGGTGAAGAAGAGCCTGGCTAATGAATAAGCCGTAGCTGAAACACCCAGAAGCAGGCATCACCACAAAGCCTTTCCTCTTATTTTGAATAGTTTTCATGCTTTTGAACAGGGGTGGCTACTCAGTGGCCCTCCAGATGTTATTCAATTTATCCAGTTACTCATGGCAGGAAATTCACAAACAATGAAACATCTAAAACATATACACACCTTAAAACATGTTGCTGAATTACAACCCTGATCAGCTGCAGATTGCATGGCCAATGGCAAGGATTGTGGGGATTGTAGTACAGTCACAGCCTTCCAGAGCAGGGGTAGGCAACCTAAGGCCTGGGGGCTGGATGCGGCCCAATTGCCTTCTAAATCCAGCCTGCAAACGGCCTGGGAATCAGCATGTTTTTAACATGAGTAGAATGTGTGCTTTTATTTAAAATGCATCTCTGGGTTATTTGTGAGGCATAGGAATTTGTTCATTTCCCCCCCCAAAAAATATAGTCCGGCCCACCACATGGTCTGAGGGACGGTGGACGGCCCACAGCTGAAAAAGTTTGCTGACCCCTGTTCCAGAGGGTCACAGTTTAGCTACCACTCATTTAGAAATATATCTACTTTTAATGCCCATGTTGACACAGTAGAAGCCACACTTTTCAGAGTGTTCAGTGGATGGTGTTCTGTAGCCACCTTCCTATTACTGCTTCATTGATTCCTTTTGTTTCTTAAATGCAGTTCAATATTTTCTCCTCAGAGCAATAGAACGATTCTTTGCTTAGTTCATTACAGATACTAGAGAAGTGCCTGTCATTTCCCCAGTTAAGTGCATCTCCCAGGGTGTGGGAGAACAGCAGGCTACCAAAAACATTGATTTCATAAACTCAAGACTTTTATTTTAGTTTCTTCACTGAATGAAGTACTTAGTGATGTACAAAACAAAGTAATTCATGCCAGTTCACCCAACTATATAAGCATATCTAAAATCCAAACTTGTACCGTATATTGGTTTTATACCACTTTCGCCATCATGGCTTCCCACAAAGAATCCTGGGGACTGTAGTTTGACACAGGTTTTGAAAATTATGTAAGAGATCTCTAGGCTTCTCCCTCGCAGAACTACAATTCCCAAGATTCTAGAGGAAATGGCTGTTAGACAAATTTAAATCTCTAGTCTGGACATACTCAAAAGGCACTTCCAGACCGTCATGGTTTGGGAGATGGGATTGAAACACATACTGGCAAGTTGGGTTGCACAATTAAAGTGGCTATGACACTTTTGCCCAGCAATTGCCCAACAAACCCTCTTGCAAAAAGAGCACACTTGTTACAGAAAGTGATGGGGAAAAGCAGTGCAATAAAAATTGCTAAAAGCAGCATCATATGCCCTCTGCAAACAAATCATAATGAATCCTAAACAAACAGAGGAACTTGAATAACCTTCCTGCATAATTTGTGCAAACAAATCAAAATTATTGCTCACTAAAGAGATTGTCTGGAAGTGAGGACAATCACATGCTAAGTGCAGCTATTAGGGCTTAGTTGTATGATGGAAGAGTTAAGAAGACACACCAGTCAGATAGACAGAAAATAACTCTCAAACAAGAACAGAACAGCAACAGGAAGCTTCTGACTCCACCCAGATACAATTAAGTCCAGTGCAACCTTGTGGCTAAGCCATGTAAATAACACCTTGGTAGGACTTCTACGTACAAAAGGTCATAGTCATCTATGTGATTTGAGCTTGAACTATACTGGTGCAGCAGTTAGGAATATGTGTCAACCTGGTTGAATTTGTGTGATCCTGATGTATTGCACTTTTAAGTTTAGAAAAGGGAGAGGAGGAGCCTGGAGTTCATATGCTCGGTGGTCGTGGGTTATTTGTTCTTTTCTTTTTCTTTTTTCTTTTTTGGTGTTCTGCTTTCTATTTTGCACATGTAATTAGTGATAGAGGTGCAGACCTTCCCCTGCCATTTCCGTGCGCTGGTCTGGTTCGCCAGAGGCAGCTTAGTCATGCTGGCCACATGACCCAGAAGCTGTACGCCGGCTCCCTTGGCCAATAAAGCGAGATGAGCGCCGCAACCCCAGAGTCGGTCACGACTAGACCTAATGGTCAGGGGTCCCTTTACCCTTTTTAAGCCAAGGTTTGGCTGAGCACATTGTCCAAAGCCAGGCTCATGCTTAAACTCTCTCCTTGCTACCATGAGCTGTAGCCAAGGTTTGTTAGGAAAGAGAAAGCTTAACCATGAACCCAGGATTGGACAACACACTAAGCCAAACCTTGTCTTCACTCAGCACAGGGCAGAAGTAAAAAACAAATAAGGGAGTAGCAAAATGGCTGCATTCTCCCCTCTGGGAGCTCCCATATGGCTGTACAATCCTGGTAAGCCATAGTTCCTTTGGTGAGAGGAAAATATATGAATTCCAGTGGAACCACGTGTGATAGTGAAGAATAGAATAATTGGCTGGGTGCCTGGATTCAAAATGTGGGGCTTGCACCCACAGAGCCCCAGCAGCAGAGTATTAAACTCACAAAAATAAGCAAGACAGTAAAGTGCTAGGAATATAGGTCCCTTAAACCTATTTATCCTGTTCAGCTGAACACAGCAGCTCACCTCTTTCTGCCCCTCTTGCAATCAGCAGACCACACATTGCTGTGGTAAGAATTTACTTCTAAACCACCTCTTAATGATTCATGCTCAAACAAGGGTAAAGCACCTTAAAGAAAAACTCACCCGAGAGATATACAACCTCAGTGTCCAATAGGGACCCAGTTTATTGAGAGATACGCAATAGTGACAGCTATCCCAAACCAGGTTTTCAATGAACCACCAGTTAGGAGAACTGCCCTGAAGGCACATTTGAACAAAACTTTTATAGGGTCTTTTAAACATCATACATCATAATAGCTCATTATCTCATAGAATGCATTCATCAAGAGACGCCACAGGTCAAGGGGTGAGAAGTGTCTTCTTCTCCTTCATTATCTTCTTCCCTTCGTTTAGCTTGTGAATCTCCAGACTCTGGAGCTTCAGTTATCATACTTAACCCACTTATCTTCTATTTTTTTTGACAACCAGACCTTCAGAATTAACCTTAACCTTGCATTCCTATAGCTTCCCACATCTTGAGGAAACTCAAAGAGGGTACAGCCTGTAGCCTAAACATCCTAACCATTTGTGCCCTTCAGCTATGCAAGCAGTATGCAGAAAGAGATAGACCAGGAATTTAGCAGTTCAGAGGTTCACAGAGTATAGAAATACAGGAATAAAAAAATCAAACCATTCATTGATACATAGCTTATACAGTGGTACCTCGGGTTAAGTACTGAATTCGTTCTGGAGGTCTGTTCTTAACCTGAAACTGTTCTTAACCTGAAGCACCACTTTAGCTAATGGGGCCTCCTGCTGCCACCGCACTGCCAGAGCACGATTTCTGTTCTTATCCTGAAGCAAAGTTCTTAACCTGAGGTACTATTTCTGGGTTAGTAGAGTCTGTAACCTGAAGCGTATGTAACCTGAAGCATATGTAACCCAAAGTACCACTGTATAGAGAGAATAAATGCATTTTCTAAAAGATATATAATTCTACTAAGTGGCTACAGCCACTTAATATTGTCAAGCAAGTTTAAAATGATTTACTTACAGATTCAGTGTTTCAGACATGCATGTTCCACGCAGCAGCAAGTATAAGTTCCAAACACATGCTGTAAGCTCAGGAGCAAGCTTACACATGTCCTCCATGATGGAGAGAGGAAGACGGGGCTTAACCTAATTGAGTCTTTCTAGCGATACAGCTCCATGGTCCTTAACCCCTTCATGCACTAACTAGCAGTTGTGCATAGTTATCTTTGACTGCAATCTCCCACAACTTTATCATCTGAATCAGGCCAATCTAAGCAAAAAGAGTGTCTGTAAGGTTGTTCTCACCACCTATAGAAAGCATAGTGTGTCTATGTGTGTGAAAGAGGGTGTGCATGTTTCTTTCCAAAACAAGAGCTCTGTACACATGATCTGTGTATTTTAAATTTTCCTAACACTGCAAGGCAAACTACTAGGTACTTATGTAGATAATTATCCTGCTGCGTTTTGCTTGAAACTCTATTTTGGTGTTTATTCTTGGGTGCTAGTTCATTTAGGAATCCATAGTGAGACTGTTTCTTTTTTCACCCCACCCCTACAAGAAGATCTCGAAAGATTACAGTGGTACCTTGGGTTAAGAACTTAATTCGTTCCGGAAGTCCATTCTTAACCTGAAACTGTTCTTAACCTGAGGTACCACTTTAGCTAATGGGGCCTCCCACTGCCGTCGCGCCGCCGCTGCACAATTTCTGTTCTCATCCTGAAGCAAAGTTCTTAACCCAAGGTACTGTTTCTGGGTTAGCGGACTCTGTAACCTGAAGCATCTATAACCCGAGGTACCACTGTACTTGAGTTGAAGTGCTGAAGTAAAGAAAAGCACCTTCCCATCTATATATAGAAATATCTGCTCTACTCTTGGCATTCTTGACTAATTACTCAGAACACGTTCCAAAATGCATAATGCAAATAAATAAGGTAGCCTGGAAAGGTCTAATTCGATACTAAGATACAAAATCTGCCTACCTGCTCATGCTACCAATTGTCATTGTTATGTCCTATTGGGGAAGAAGAATACATTGTTTTGCCATCCAAATGAAGTGCTAGAGCTGGTTGCTGATAATTTGGTGGGCTGTTGTGCTAATGAGTTGCTGGCTTTAATAACAATTCTCCATGAAGCGATAACCAGTCACCATGTTTTGTTCACCCCCCACCCATTTTTTAAAAAAATCCAAAGAACAAATAAGTGTAGTGGTACCTCAAGTTAAGTACTTAATTTGTTCCAGAGGTCCGTTCTTAACCTGAAACTGTTCTTAACCTGAAGCACCACTTTAGCTAATGGGGCCTCCCGCTGCTGCCGCACCGCCGGAGCACGATTTCTGTTCTCATCTAAAGCAAAGTTCTTAACCCCAGGTACTATTTCTGGGTTAGCGGAGTCTGTAACCTGAAGCATATGTAACCCAAGGTACCACTGTATATTGGGTTGTATTTAATGTAGTGCTAAACAAAATCTTCTCTCAGTGCAAGGATTCTACTTGCGTGATGGAATGTTTTTCCCCTCTCCTCACTGTGTGCCCTCTAAACCTGTTATAAAGCTTTCCCCAAACCTCTGGAGCAGATTTGGGGATGGTATGGGGTGCATGCAGGGGGAGGAGAGAGGGGAAATCCCATTGTACTAATGATAATCCTTGCACTAGCACCGTGGTACGACCATCAGATTGACTCCAACTCACATAGAGAGCCCCCACTAATACCCAAGCCTACTTGTTGCAGAAGTTCCCTATAAGTATAGGAAGAAGCTGGAGGGGGTCCTATGTCTCAGGGGATGAGGCTAAAGTCGTTTATGCACAGTCCTGTTTTACTTAGGTTCCCTCTTCAAGTAATAAAACCTGAAGACTGCTGAACACACACAAAGACATTGGGCAACTGGAACTCTCTAAGTAAGGGGTCTATCAGATTAGCAGCAGCAAAAGGAGGATGTAATTAATGAGGTGGAAACCAGCAGGAACAGACGTCAAAAGGGGTTGGGGTAGTGATAAAGAATACCCACACCTCTAGACTTTGTGCTACTGTTCCATTTCCTTTTTAAATAAATGCATTGCAAAATAGGTAAGGGATAAAATTCTACAGTAGCGTGGGAAATGCAGGCTGATTAAAGCAAGGCAGGTGGCGTCCTGCTGAGCCCCCATAAAATGTGAGGTAATGAGACATGGCCTCCCACTTTAACTATCTGGAAGAATCCTGCGTGTGTTCCAGGATTGCTCCACACCAGCACAGAATTTAGTGCTAGGAACAGAGGTCAACATTCTAAGGGTTCTTCCAGACTGTGGCTATTTTTGGGTGGGATTCAGTTGCATTCCAGCAAATTCAGGTTGTGCCATTATAGTTGGGAGGTCTTGCACAACAAACTCACTTCCCCAAAAGAACAGACCTTTTGCAAAATGGAAAGTGATGGGAAGATGCACTGGGAAGTGTGGGATAACACTTGCTATGATGCAGTCATTTAATCTCCCTGCAAACAAATCAGAATGAGCAGGTTGTCTTGAACTTCCTTCAGTGTTTCAGATTTCAGACACTAGGGGATGGAGACAAATTCCTAGCATACATAAGGCTTGAAAATATGTTGTTAAAATCTAGAGCAGACAAGAGGAAGTAGAGCTTGTTGCGTTGCTGTTCATCATTATCTGCTTCTCCCAATTGTTACCAGAAAGGAGAATCATTTAAGCAAAATAAGACTTGAGTACACATTCCCAACTTAAAATGCAGCTAGGGCTTTCTTTTTCTCAATTTGGATCAAAGCAGGCTTGGGGAGAAACACATCAAAATGCAGCATTTCATATGAAACAACAGGATAGAAAGAGGATAGATATAGATTGTGGCTACTGTCCCTTGTACACCACTTCCCAAACCAGGGCTGGATGCACAATAAATGGGAATGTGTACACAGCCTAAGTGAATAAATGCAGATTTCCTGTATGCGCATGGAATCTGGGTTATTTCCTTGGAACATGACTTATTTTTATTCTATTTCTTTAAAGATCATCTCTGTTTCAGGGCTCCCAAGCATGAGAGTTAAAATTGGTGCAATTTATTGTATGCAAGGGAGTTCCTGGCTATCGTTGCATGAAGACGAAAGTTGAGACTGAATAATAATTTGTGCTAGAGGATGTTTAAGCAGACTTATTTCTCTTTATTGGTGTATCTGCATGGGCTGTCTAGATCTTGTGAGATCATAGATAGACCAAGGGTCATTTAGTCCTGACACAGGTTTTCCTCTAGAACTGAGAGACAGAGCGCCCAGCAAACTCAAGGACTTGTAGTTTGAGAAAGAAAAGAAAGGAGTGGGTGGGGATAGGGAGCTTTGTCACCAGTCCATGAAAAGATAGGCAAGAAGAAAATTTGCTATGCCCCTGTAAGGACAACTCATGCAAAACGTTTCTGTCACTATAATGAATTGGAAATCTTGATAATCACAACTAAACATCTGGAGTGCATTGCATTTGATTATGGGATCAAGGATGACCATATGTCGATTTTTCAGCATGACTTTAAATTTGGTTAGAAAGATGGAAGAGAGAAGTCTTTTTTGGTTGAGTATGTAGTAATAGTACCTACAGGATACTAGACACTGCACATATAGAAACATTTTTGAAATTCAGGATGAGACCTCTGAAATGTCAGCCTTTGAGATCTTGCAGCAATTATTGTAGGAACACACAGTGACAGGGCTGGTGGTACTGTCAGCCTGTCACCTGCTCCTTTGTGTTAATTCATTAGATCATCACTCTGTGCAGCTGTTTATAACAACAGCCTCTAGATCTCTTGCTTGAAGGCTTCTTTTTCCTAAGCTGTGAAATATTTTATGTACTCTATTCACCAAAAGGTATTTCTGTACTAAGCTTCTCCTTCTCTTTCTTCTTTAATAACTTCAAGAGGTCAAATAACACCCAGATTCCCAGTCATATCTAAGATTCTGCGGTTGAAATTGCCCAGACCCTCATCTACTACTACACAATGGAAACTGGATATTTAATAGCTCCAGGCAGCTCTGAGCCAAGGTCTTGTTGCTTCAACATACACAAGATTCGGCTGCCGGCATCAGCGACTGAGCAGCTGGAGGGATGCTCTTTTCCTCAGCATGACATTGATAAATGACCTGCAGGAATGCTTAACTAGGTTTGGAGTATTTGTCTTGTGATCTGGACTTCATGCACAGCAATTCTGCATGGATTCTAGCAAGCAACATTAAATACGTACGATTGATTGATTGATTGATTGATTGATTTATACCCCACCTTTTTCCCTGATGGGACCCAAGGCAGCTTGCAGATAAAAACCAGATTCGCTAAAACGTAGCAAAAAAAAACCCCCTATCATTAAAAACGATTAAACTTTAATAGAATTAAAACTATATACATATATAGGTAAGTGAAAGCTACATATACCTATACCTATACATATACAAAATCTATTTAAAACATACAAATAATTGCCATAAAAACAGCACAGCACTAGCTCTTTAATTAAAAGCATTTGATTCGCAAAAGCCTGTTGGAACCTGCCTGCGGAAGGACAAGGAGGGAGCCAGGGTAGCTTCTCCAGGGAGGGAGTTCCAGAATCTGAGAGCAGCCACCAATAAGGCCCCCTGCATCCCCTAACTCTGCCTGTGAGGGTGGTGGGACCGAGAGAAGGGCCTCTCCGAAGATCTCAGAACTTGGCAAGTTCACACAAGGGAATACGATCTTTCAGAGAGCCAGTGTAGTGTAGTGTAGTGGTTAAGAGCGGTAGTCTCGTAATCTGGGGAACCAGGTTCACGTCCCTGCTCCTCCACATGCAGCTGCTGGGTGACCTTGGGCCAGTCACACTTCTTTGAAGTCTCTCAGCCCCACTCACCTCACAGAGTGTTTGTTGTGGGGAAGGAAGGGAAAGGAGAATGTTAGCCGTTTTGAGGCTCCTTAAAGGGAGTGAAAGGCGGGATATCAAATCCAAACTCCTCCTCCTCCTCCTCTTCTTCTTCTTCTTCTTCTTCTTCTTCTTCTTCTTTCAGATAGCTTGGACCTAAGCCATGTAGGGGTTTATAGGTCATAACCAGCACTTTGAATTGTGCCTAGAAACAACCAATAGCCACTACCAGTGGGGCTATTCTAATAAGGGAGTCATATGCTCGCTATAACCAGCCCCAGTAAGCAATTTGGCTGCAGCCCTTTGAGCCAGCTGAAGTTTCTGAGCACTTTTCAAAGTTAGCTCCTCATAGAACACATTACAGTAATCCAAACAGGATATAACTAAGGCATGTATCACTGTGGCATGCATGCACACGAACACACACAATAATGAAGCTTTATTGTATCCAACTTAGATGCTACAGTGGACATGGAGCTACCCCCAAATTAAAATTTGCAGCAGAGGCCTTGCAAAATCATAATATTTGCTTTGCTGAATGCTGAGAACTCTAGATCATTTCTGTTTTTATAATAATATGCCACCAGTCTCTAAAGCCGTATCAGTTCTTCCCCTTCCCTGAAGTAAACAGCATGTCCTTAGAGTACCTCCTTAGGGTGCTTCTTGGTGGCCAGGTACAAAGAAGTATTCAACATCTGTTGTCTTCACTGCTTTTACTCCAATGACAACAGTGCTGCTGTTCAACTCCCACATAATCAAGGTGTTGGCAGTACGGGGCTCACTGCTGAAGGCCATTCCTCAGGACAAGCAAATGTTGATGCCCATGTGTTGGAAACTCTTAGAGAACCGTTCTTCCTCACCCCCAGGTAGATGAACTCCAGACTGGTCCAATTGTCCTCCCAGTTCTGTGCAGTTTTCAGGAGAGTATGTGAATGAGAGTGTTTTGAATATACATATATTGTTTCCTGTCCTCCTATATATGGCTCAGTGATTCTCTTAAATATGACTGCATGCATTCTACCTATATGTGTATTTGAGGAATAGTCATGTGAAACGTAGGCCTTTCAAATGAGGTAATCAGTTGCTAAGGGAGACACAAACCACTCCACAACAACTTGTCAAGGGGATGGAGGCAGCATGTTTTTCTCCAGCTGTTGCAGTGTTGATTGATGCTGCTGGGAGCCAGTGCAATACCTTCCTGCTGTCCCTTCAGCTCACTTGTCCCATGTCATGGTCTATTTCTTCTTTCCCTCTTCTGCTGTTTCTGTCTTCCAACCTAGAATGAGCCCTTCCAATTGAAGTGCAAGCCTTTGTGTTTTCACTAACTGCACAAACACTCAAAGCCCTTTTCCCCACCACCTTTGATTTAGGACTGCTTTCCAAAGAGACCCACTTGGTCAGAGTTTTGGGGGAGGGGCAGGTTACAGGCTGGGGTGTTGTTGTTTTTTAAAGAAGGCATTAGCAGTCCAGGATTTGAATGATGGCCTGTGTCAACAGATGCTATTGATGCCCTGGGACACAGATTCTTAAGTACAAGTTCATATGACTGTTCTAAAATATATCTTCAAAAGGATTGCATCAGAAATTCTTTTGGCATTAGAGCTGCTTCAATGCAGATGAATGTTCCCAGTGTATCCCACATAATGGATAGCATGTGTGCAAAGCTTTTCATACCTTCCTCTCTCCGGGATAAAAAAAAGGAGAAGATGATACAACATAAAAGAATTACCCTTTTATTTATGCTCTGCAAAATCTGCATCAGCACTATTGCTATAGGCTCCTCTGCACGGACAAATGTATTCTTTTCCCGAGAAGGGAATGACTCGAATCTTTTCTTGACTGGAACAATTTACCTTTTGTGCAATTTGGAAATGGCTGCAAGGAGGACATTAGTTAAAATGGTCAAATTATGATGCTCAGCTTTCCTGAAGCCTTTCTTAAGGTACTTCTCCAGCCCAGGTATTGGCAAGGGGCTGAGAGCAGCAGGAAGGAGAACAGAGGAATAGTGGTCTCCAGCTGAATAAGCAGATACGGTGAATGAATGTAAGAGCCCTGGTGGTACAGACCAAAGTCCCATATGGTCCAACATTCTGTTCAAACAGTGGCCAACTGGATGATGTCCTCAGGAAGTCCACAAATGTGACATGCAGACAATAGCATCTCTTCCTGTTGTTCCCCAGCAACTGGAATTTAGAGGCATGCTATTTCTGATCATGGAGGTAGTATAAAACCATAATGGCTAGTAGCCATTGAGCCATAGACATCTTCTATAAATTTGTCCAACTTCCTTTTAAAGCCATCTAAGCTATTGGCCATCACTGCTGGCTGGAACAGCCTAAAGCAGGAGGTGAGGATATGTATGGGGCTGGAAACAAGGTTGGCCAAATTACAAAAGCAACTCAAACGATCATTTTCAGTTACAGTATTTTGCAGAGAGATTCCACTGAAGCAGCATGCCTCCTATAGTTGCATTCCAACATCCCTTGAAACACTCCAATACATCACAGGGTATATAGATATTTTTTTGCAGGGAGGAGGCAACAAACTATATTGGACCAAGACTGAATGTGTATCTGTATAGGCTGGCCACTTTGGCAAAGAGCTCAGCCCAAAATGTTTTTCAACAGGCCTGCTGCCATGGGGAGTCATGCTCCTTGCTTGAGGGGGAAAACCCCTTTGGATCAAGGTTAGAAGAGAGATCTGGTATTTGTATCACTATCATGGGATAGTCCGCATTTATTCAAGATTTGTGTATGTCACATGACCACATGGTAGCTATTGAAGTGGGAAATATAGTTGGTGGTGCAGAATTCAGCGGTCTGAGAACTTCAGTCTTTGATATTTAAATAAAAATGAAGTTTGTAGTTCTCATGCCTTCCTGGGGCTTTTGGAATAAGGAGGTCATGTCAGTGAATAATATGAGGTTTCTAATAGCACCCCACTGTCCAGAAATGTTGCTGTTCATAATATTCTGGGTGCTATTCAGAAATTCTATCATTCATGGAAAGTCTCAGCCAGCATTACCATATGAAAACTCTCATTAAAAAAAAAGTCATAGAAATATTCTGATGTCCTTTTTCTAGTTTAAGAAAGACATTGAAATATTAATGGCCTGCAGTCTCTTTGTGAATTACTCTTACGTTCTACTAAAATGCATTGTTCTGCTTATAATAGAAGAACAAAGGGAAATCATAAGAAATCTATCTTGATGCTTTTAGAATGTAATCAAAGAATAAATATCTGGGGTTTATTTTTATTTTTTTACTTCAACTGAAGTGCAAGATTGTGCCAGAAAGGTTTGGGGCAATCCCATTACCAACCAGAAAATCTGTCTGTGATTGATGGGCATGAAGCAGGAGCATAAACCTTTTATGGGCCATCTGTAGCCATGAAATCTCCACAGTGTTACCTGAAGATGAATGCAGAACTCAGTGTGTGGGGTTCAGAACTGCTGCATGCTAAAATTTGCAGGGTGAAGAGGGTGCAGAAACACAGAGAGACATCTTGTCAAGTAACTCCCTCTCAAATCCTTCCTTGGGTGAGGGTCTCTTGTTGCAGACTTTGCATCCATCCGTGCCCTTTAATTGACTCCAGTATTTCCACAACCTAAGCTGTGCCGGTTCCTCTGCACCACAGTTAATCTGTGCCTTATGGCATCTAATTCTCTTGGTATAAATAGACACAAGTGAGAGTCATTTCTCAAAAGCAGAGGCTTGGTGATAAATGTCTGTTATACTAGGTTATAAGTTGCATATGGAAGCTGTACAGCCATATCTTGCCCACGTTCACTTAAACCATGCTTGTATTCCACCATATTCAGTGGGTTTGCTCCCAAGTATGTGCGCATAGGATTGCAGCCTTGATACATTTACACATTTATAGACTGGATGCATAGAGGAGTACATGGGAAGATCCACTGATGGTCTGCTCTCTCCTAAATAGTATGTGTGTTAAGGCATGCTGTAGGCATGGCCCCATGGGTCTTGACCAACATGGGTCTTGACCAACATGGCTCTCACCTTTTGTAATGTAGAGAACGAATGGTGTAGGCAGGCATAATAGCTTCATCAACATGGAACTATAGGGTCTTTCAATGACATTGTATTTTCTCTGTCTAAAATTTACTTAGGAACAAATCCGCCCCCCTTCAATGTTCTCTCATTATTTCTCCCTTCCTTATCTCAGCCCTATATTTCAAGTGTAGAAGCATTTCCCTTCCCTATGGCAGTGACTGACCAGTAACCTAACCATCACAGTAGATAGGTTATCTATTGACCCAGTGTGCAACAACTGTGAAAAAGGTGAATTCTGTGTTAAGGATCATTAGGGAAATGTTTGAAAATAACACTGTCAATAATATCATAATGCCATTGTACAGATCTATGTTGAGACGGCACCTGGTATTCTGTGTATGGTTCTGGCTGTCTCACCTTTAAAATGATATTGTTGAGATGGGGACAGCTAAGAAAAAGAAACCAAAATTAAGGGGTTGCAGCAACTCCCCTATGAGAAAAGGTTACAACATTTACTACCCGGCATTACTGAAACCTAGTGTGATGAGATGTAGAAATTGAGGGGTACAACCTGCTCAGAAGGAATAGATCAAACATGAAAGGGGTGGGGGAGAGTAGCATTAAAGATTTGTACATTTGTGAAGAGATCCATGACTTGCAGGCTAAATACAGATTGAGGATATATGGGTAAAAACTTTAGGAGATAGAAACAACAGGGACCCTACTCTGCGTGTCTGCTACAGATCTCCAAGCCAGGACTTGGATGATGCATTCCTAGAGCCAGTGGCGGAGCATATCTAAATAGTGCCTGGATCAGGCACTCAGGGCGTGACCCCAAAAGGGAGCACAGAGGGAGCCTGCTGCAGCACGGGTGCAGGGGCACATGTGTGCCCCAGTCCAGGAGAGTGGGCATTGCCAGAGCTGCCATCCGGCTGCAAGAAAGCAGGAACCTCCTCGCACACCACAGCCTCTCTCCACCCCTGGTCAGCCTTGACCCAGGGAAAGAGTAGCCTTGGCCAGGTGCACCGCAACCGCTCTCCTTCCTTGGATTGACCTAGGGAAGGAGGAACTTCGGCCGGGCTCACTGGGCACCCCAGCCGCATCCTGCCCCCAGGTCAGCCTTGACCCAGGGAAGGAGTAGCCTCAGCCAGCCGCTCTCCAGAGTTGCAGCTGAGCATGCTGGGTGCCGCAGCTGCTCTCCACCCCTGGGTCAGGACTGGGCATGCCAGGCAGGGCCAGGACACGAAGAGGGTGATCTTCACCCTCCATGCTCTCCAGCCCCCACCACTGGTAGGGTGCGGGGTGGGGGGTCTCTGTGGAGGGGTGCCTCCCCAGATTGTGCACCCTGGGCCACAGCCCCCCATGGTCCCCCATGCTACACCACTGCCTAGAGCACATTACCAAACATTCAGAAAGGTAGTAGGGGACTTCAACTATCCTGATAACTGTTGGAACTCAAAATCTGCCAATAATGTAAAGTTCAACAAATTCCTCATTATAAATGAGTGGCCAACCATTGCAAGGAGAAGGTGAGGTGGGCCAAGCTCAGACTGAACTCAGGCTTGCAAGAGAGGTTTAAAATAATCAGAAGGTTTGTTTTGCTATGTTTGAAACAAGAATAATAATGAGCAAGTAGTAAGTCCCTTGCATGGAGAAGATGGAGAAATGCTGTTGGGGGGCGGGGAGAGAAGACCCAGGTAATGTCTGGTAAGTTTGACATTGATATCAGGAAAGGTCCTAGAACAGATGATTAAACAGATGGTCTGTGAGCACTTAGAAAAGGATGCTGTGATTACCAAGGCCCAGCATGGCTTCCTCAAAACAAGTCATGCCAGAAGAACCCCATTTCTTTTTTTGATAGAGTTACAAGCTTGGTGGATCATGGGAATGCTGTGGATGTAGCATATCTATTATCTGACGCTTTTCTGTTGGTGTAAAAAAATTAAATGCATGGTGTGGAGAAAATGAATCATTTGTCTCCCTCTTTCGTAACACTGATGGGTGCCATCCATTGAAGTTGAATGTTAGAAGAGTCACGACAGACCAAACTTTGTGGGTCTCTCTAACCTCCTGCTCTCTCCATAGCAGTCCATTATACTACAGTGGTACCTCGGGTTACATACGCTTTAGGTTACAGACTCCGCTAACCCAGAAATAGTACCTCGGGTTAAGAACTTTGCTTCAGGATGAGAACAGAAATCGAGCTCTGGCAGCACGGCAGCAGCAGGAGGCCCCATTAGCTAAAGTGGTGCTTCAGGTTAAGAACAGTTTCAGGTTAAGAACGGACCTCTGAAACAAATTAAGTACTTAACCCGAGGTACTACTGTATATACTAGCACTCAATTCTAGTACTCATATGTGGATACTTATCCTCACATAAGAGAGCTTTATCAGCAGAGGGAAGCCTAAAATTTGCAGTTAACAAAACATTTTGGGGGGGGGGGACTAAGGGGAGGAATTCCCAAAACAGTTCAGTGAGAATTGAGCTTGCCCAGTGGGCATGGAATGCTGGCTGAGCTTTTGTGGGTGCAGATGTGTGTGGAATGGAATATCCTGGAAAGGGGCATGGCTGGCTGGAATCCCAAACAGAAGGACACCCCACGGCAACCTTTTGCTTCATGTCCCACATTGTTATCTGGCTTAAAAGTCTTCTAGCCTTCCCATACCAATGATTCTTTTATATACAGTATACCTGTATCCCTCTCCCACAGCTTGTTTACTTCTGGCCTGCCACCCTCCTTTGTCAGAGCCTGCTAGATTTTTAGTCTCCTTATCCACAAAAAACAAAACAAAATAAGCCTTGAATAGTTGCACAGTTAGAGAACTCCAGCTCCCAGAGTGATGTAGATTGCCATGAGAATTGCAATCCTCTTTTGAGATGCTCCGGCAGAGAAATCAGTAAAGAGATTTCAAGGCCATACCCTCGGCTCCACACACACTTTCATAAGAAGGATGGATGCTGTGTGTGTGTGTGTGTGTGTGTGTGTGCCCGCGTATCCATCTGTTGGCACCCAGTAGTAACAGACCAAAGCAAGCAAGCGCTTTTTGTACATCTTTTTTTCTAAAGATAAGGGCTAAGTTTGCAATAAGCACTGTTTTTCAGCATGGCAGAATTCTGTAGCTCTCTGTAGATTGTGGTTAAGTAACTGTGAAGATAAGGACAGCTAAACCAGAGAATGAAATACAAGACACACCAAGCCCAGAGTACATGGAGGACAAAAGGTGGAGGAGCCAGATTTCAAGAGATCTGTTGCAAGAAGGGGAGTGACTTTCTGAATGGAGTGGAATTTGCCATATTTTGTATTATGGTATGTGGGTAACAGACTCTAACAAGCACCAGTGATCCTACTAGAACAGGCATAGGCAACATGAGCCCTCCAGATGTTTTGGAACAACAATTCCCATCATCCCTGACCACTGGTCCTGTTAGCTAAGGATCATGGGAGTTGTAGGCCAAAAACATCTGGAGGGTCGAGGTTGCCTATGCCTGTACTAGAATCTCTCCCCGAGCACTGGTGTGACAGTGGGATAGGCAGTCTTCTGCAGAGGCCTGGCAACTCTGCTCCAGAATTCAACCAACAAACCTTGACTTACTGGGAAAAGAACACTGCCGTCCTATGAACAGTTGTTCTGGATCACTGAAATCCATATGATAGTTCAAAGGGGAGCGACGATCACTTGAAAAAATAGCATAGCTCCTTAAATTAGAGTTTTAATTAAGGTGGCACACTTAAACTTACATGTTGTTGTTTAGTTGTTTAGTCGTGTCCAACTGTTCATGACCCCATGGAACAGAGCACGCCAGGCACTCCTGTCTTCCACTGCCTCCCGCAGTTTAGTCAAACTTATGCTGGTAGCTTCGAGAACACTGTCCAACCATCTCGTCCTCTGTCGTCCCCTTCTCCTTGTGCCCTCCATCTTTCCCAACATCAGGGTCTTTTCCAGGGAGTCTTCTCTTCTCATGAGGTGGCCAAAGTACTGGAGCCTCAGCTTCACGATCTGTCCTTCCAGTGAGCACTCAGGGCTGATTTCCTTAAGAATGGAGAGGTTTGATCTTCTTGCAGTCCCCTTCATGGATCACTGCCTTGCCGTGGCGAAGGGCTTGAATAACTCAGAGAAGCTATGAACTATGCCGAGCAGGGCACCCAAGATGGACAGGTCATAGTGGAGAGTTTTGACCAAATGTGATCCACCTGGAGGAAGAACCGGCAAGCCACTACAGTATCCCTGCCAAGAAAACTCCATGGACAAAGACAACAGGCATATAAACTTACATACTTAAATCTCATACTTTAAATCTCATTGAAGTCCATTTAGCATCTGAGGGGGGGGAGTTTCAGATCATCGTATATGTGGAATATAGAAATGTTTTTATTTGGAAAGATTTAATATGTGAGACCCTTCTCTTTCATTCCTACATATATTTATATAGCTATCCCTATTTGTGGGACTGCCACTGTTTAGAACACCAGAATGAGGATTAGTTCCATCTGCTCAATAAGCCTAAGACCTGGTGCCCTCCATATGTTTCAGACTAAATCATGGAAGCATCAGCTCCAGCCATGATCAGCCCCTGGACCATCCAAAAGTGCTCTGCAGAATGGCTCTTTGAGATTGCAGTGGAGGCATAAAGTAGTTATTTTCCATCTTTACCAATGCTTGGTTATGTAACCTAACAAGTGTTCAGTCAACTTCGGAGTGACTTGACACCTGCACTCTAGCCATCGCCCAGCCTCCTACGTTGTCTGCAAGGAACAGCGAGAGCTGTGCAACACTGGAGAGGATCTTGAGGAGCAATCATGTTGATAGCCCTCCTCATCTCACCGGCCAAAATGTAAAGCCAAGGCTTTGACAAAATCACTGTCTTTATCCCCCAGGGTGGAAAATCAATTAGTCTCCAGGGTGGTCCCCCACTCCTGCAAGGTGGGGCTGCTACCAAATGTCCAAACTTCACCAGGAAGTGATCCAGCATTGGTAATGGGGTAGAGAGACACCACCTCACCCCCATTATATTCAGGCCACCCTTTTCCTCTTTAGTCATGCCGGGCAAGAATCAAGAGAACTGATGGTAGGTCAGATAAAGGTAAAGGTAAAGGGACCCCTGACCATTAGGTCCAGTCGTGACCGACTCTGGGGTTGCGACGCTCATCTCGCTTTACTGGCCAAGGGAGCCGGCATACCACTTCCGGGCCATGTGGCCAGTATGACTAAGCCGCTTCTGGCGAACCAGAGCAGTGCACGGAAACGCCATTTACCTTCCCGCCAGAGCAGTACCTATTTATCTACTTGCACTTTGACATGCTTTCGAACTGCTAGGTTGGCAGGAGCAGGGACCGAGCAACGGGAGCTCACCCCGTCACGGGAATTCGAACCGCCGACCTTCTGATCGGCAAGTCCTAGGCTCTGTGGTTTAACCCACAGTGCCACTTGATTTCAAAAACCAGGACAAGATGGTGCTCTGGACACCTCCAGATCTGCATAAAATGTGGTGTTGAGGTCATAGAGGGTAGGGGTAATTTTGCCCACAAAGTGCTTTGCAAATTTGTCGCAACAGGTTTCTGAGGATGCAGACATTACCTTCAGGCCTTCACCACCCTTGACAGCTAGCCACAATGTAATATTTTCTTCACCGCCACCACATGGTAGGTACAATTATGCTCTTACTAATGTTCAGTTGTACTCACTTCAGTTCTGCTTCAGCTGGCATCTGGTCTGCTCCATCATTTGGAACTTAGCAGAAAAGCATTTTGGGCTCCACTGTAGTGGACAGGGCACTCAGGGGTTATTGTGTCAATAGCCCTCCCCATCTTGCAGTTCTAAAGGGGAAGTCAGATACCTGAGTGTTCAGAAATCTCTTCTAGATGCATCAGAATCATGAGGCTAGATTCAAAAGGGAACAGTGCCCCTGTTGTGCAGAAGAGGACTTTATAGCAGGTGTCGTTTGTATGATAAGCCACACCGGCCAAATTTCTCCCCTCTGCACAGCTATTAAAGGTGCAGAGAAGCTCTGTCATTTGGCATTTAGATATCCCTTTTTTAAAATAAGGTAAGCATTTTGTAATTGAGATTTTGTATGTCATAATTTCCCAACTCTTCACAGCTTTAAGGGGAAAAAACCTTTTGAAAAATGGAAAGAAAAGCTGGTTCTGTTATTGACTTGAGTGGAACAGATATAGTTGGTGAAACTAACTTTTTTTAAAACTGCAGAAGGTGGGTGGGCAATGTGTTTATTGTTAATTATGACCTTGGCAATGATGTTTAAATGCAACCCTGATATTTAGACTTGGTATTAAAGCTACATACAACTGTATCACAGCTCATGTGACTCTACCTACATTTGTATGCATTTTCTCAGATCTACTCATTAATGTTCCTATTAACTATGCACAAGTACTACCAGGTGCGGCTATCATTAAAAGTTGCCATTTACATATGTTTTTATTTCAGCTGTGACTTGCCATTAAAAGCCTATAATTAAGATAATTAGTACAAAAAGATTTATCTTGTAAGCAGCCTACATTTCAATTAGTTTTTTTTTAATTTGCAGATGAAAATTTTAAACTTAAGCTACAATTTGTATATAGAATGGCACAATGTTACTAGTGCCAAGTGTTTAGCTATCCAATTAATTTAAGGGATTTGCAGGAGAGCCTCCCCCCCTCCCCTTAATCCACTCAGTTGGTGATCCTGCTGAAGCATTCTGGAGCAGCAGTAAAAATTCCCCAGCTGTGGAAGCTCACAGCTGCTGGGGCCCTCCAGAGAGTATATTGGACTCTGTAGAAGCCAGTGCCCTTCAGGTTACTCAGCAAACAGAGAGGATGAGCTATGTTGCTGTAGCAACGGGATTGTTAAGTGCTAAATCACACTTGTCAGGACCGTCCTGATAAAACCAACACGTAGATTCCTTGCAAGGCTGTTGCTCAGCCATGCTATCTTGATTCAATCATTCAAACTGTTCCCAATAATGTGCAGAAGACAGTTACTGCTTTAGGAAATGATTCCTTACTGCATCAGCAGTGGGGGTTTCTCCATTAGGGTGAATGAGGCACTGATCCACCACCCTTGGTCTGCCCTCAGCCAGTCCCACCTGACTACCTTATTTCTTATAACCCCTACAGAGGCTGGCACTGCCTGTTAGCTTTCTCCTTAGTCTCAGTTTTGCCCTGGTAGTATTCAGAAGAGAGGAGGACAAAACTACAATTAGTTGGTTCTGCCTGTCATTGGTTCTGGCTCCACTTACTGTTGGTTTCTCTGCCTTCCACCCTAACGGTCCAATGGGCACCAGCCTCACTGTCAGCAGGGTAAGCACAAGAGGTCTGTTTTTCGTGGTAGTACATATGGGCATTATTTTGCATCACAATCATTTTGTTCTTTTGTTCCCTGAGTATCATCAGGCATTATTTTCTTAAGCCTGATATGGAGTGAGCCCCTTTAGTTGGATCATGTATTTGGGAGATGTTGACTTCAGAATAAGTTTGGCCCAACTCATAGCCACGGACATGCCTTTGCCTTAAACCTGGTGTTTACCTCTACGGATGTTGGTAATCTGACATTAAGTAAAAGTGAAACAAAAGAAGTGCCGTGGTCAGATCACTCCCTGGTACAACTGGACTTCTTCGCGACCCTTCCCCTCTGCAGGGAGGTGGAGGGGTATAAATAATAAATTATTATTATTCTTATTATTCTTATTATTATTTTAGAACATAAAACTGGTGGTCAAGTGGGTGATACACATTGCTGGGTGATACACAGCTGGGTGATAAACATTGCTTTTTTATGTGGCAAGAGAAGTGTGGAAGGTGGAGGAAGAGCGCACACAATGCTCCATTTCTCTTCATAGATTTTACAGATGGGAGACCACCTGGGAACCACACCTATGTCACCTTCCGTACCATAACAGAAGAAGGTTGGGTTGTAAATATAACATTAACCATGCCCCACTTTGGCATCCATTTTGCCAAAGGATGCATATTCACCCTTATCCGTGTCATCAATACATCTAGATCATGGGTAGGCAAACTAAGGCTCGGGGGTCTGATCCAGCCCAATTGCCTTCTAAATCCAGCCCACAGACGGTCTGGGAATCTGTGTGTTTTTACATCAGTAGAATGTGTCCTTTTATTTAAAATGCATCTCTGGGTTATTTGTGGAGCATAGGAATTCATTCATCCCCCCCCCCCAATATAGTCTGGCCCCTCACAAGGTCTGAGGGACAGTGGACCGGCCCCCTGCTGAAAAAGTTTGCTGACCCCTGATCTAGATTGTGCTGAATTGTGGTGACTGTAATTTGATCCATCTTGAGTCACAGATTTCATGAGAAAAAATACCCCTCGGGTAAATATTGCTGCAGTTTTTAAGTAACAGCTAATGGGACTTTGGTGTGTTTGAAAATTATCTCTTAATATCTTGGCATTGGATAATGTATTGGGGTTTTCTATGCAGCATTCTTCTTTCACACATCTGGTTCCAAGCGTGGCAAATCCGTTTTTCCAGGCCCCACACACTTTGATGGGCTACAGGCAATTTGCAAAAAGCTGTCTTCTATTTAATGCTTCGGAAGGCCATTTAGTTAATTTTACAACACATTGGGGAAGGCTGCTAGCTCAGCTGCAAAGATGCAACACATTTCACAACGCTACTGGACCAGAAAGAAGGAAGAAAGCCAAGCCACTTCCTGGAATGATGTTTCATGCCGTCCCAAACCTTTCAATGTTGTTTTTATCTGTTCTGAGGTGGTTATTAGTTTATTTTTTAAAATCTGGTCTGCCCTGGCCAGGAACATTTGAGAAAAGTTTAATACAGATTGGGTTAAATACCGTATTTGTCAAATATTTGTACTCTTGATCTGTGAGCTGTTATAGAAGTGATTTATCCCAAAGTGTAAATCAGAACCCATGCCAGATGGATGATCCAGGCAAAGTTCTAGAATTCTGTAACAGGCCTAGTTTGGGCTGTTTCCTGCAGGTACAAGAATCTTTGTCTGTTCTTATTTCTCAACCTTTCAAGGTAGCATTCCTTGATATCTCTTGGGGATAAGCTGCCCTTTAACTCTCAGATTTTAAAATATCAATAGGATTCCTTAAACAGACTTGCAGTCCCCAGGGCAAAGTAGAAGTTAAAATTATAAACACAACCAGCTATTTCCAGAAGTAGGTTGCGTAACTCTAGTATAAAACCAAGGATCTAATTTTTGTGCTGAAATTAGTAATCGGGCATTAGCTTCCATTAGCCAGTTGTGAAGTCCAGTCCCTTTGTGATAGTGAAAATCTTATTACAGTATATGCATTTATTAACACTAATTTGTTTGATAAAATTTGCTGAAGTTATGTAATTCAGGCATTATGTAGGTTGATGAACACATGGGTATTTTTTTAAAAAAACCTTTTAGTTTATGATTAATTCTACCAGTTTTGACCTTTTAAAAAAACCTCTTCACAGCATGCTTTGCTGTGTTGACTCTCTGTCAATGAGAGGCTGTAGTCAGTGGCGTAGCGTGGGGGATGCAGGGGGGGCCGGCCGCACCGGGCGCAACATCTGGGGGGGCGCTCGCACTCGCAGCTCTCTGCCCCCTGCTAAAATCCACGGGTTAGGGGGCGCAAATTACTTGCCTTGCCCCGGGTGCTGACAACCCACGGTACGCCACTGGCTGTAGTGCTGCCCCTCCGCCTGGTCCTGCCACCCATATTAAGATTCTGAACAAACCAATATCTGGCTTTTCATTTACCACCTTCAAAGGCAACTGAAAAACTACATACAGAACAGAAAACATTGTAGGATGTATTGTTATGAGTTGTGGGTGCCAGATTCCCCTAAATTGCTGGGTGTGTTAGAATTTAATCAGCACTTGACGTGTTAGTGCTGTGATCCCCTCTGTCATAGGCTTGGGTTGTATATACAGTCATACCTCGGGTTGAAGGTGCTTCAGGTTGAGTGTTTTCGGGTTGCGCTCCACGGCAACCTGGAAATAGCAGAGCGTGTTACTTCTGGGTTTTGCCGCTTGCACATGCGCAGACGCTCAAAATGACATCACGTGCATGCGCGGAAGTGGCAAAATGCGACCATAGCAAAATGCGACCATCGCGTCTTAAGTTCCATTCAGGATGAGAACAGGGCTCTGGAATGGATCCCGTTCGCATCCCGAGGTACCACTGTATATGTAAATAAATTTGGACTAGATCCTCAGGGTCCCTTCCAACTCTACAGTGCTATGATAAATCATATACACTAACGATACCACATTCTCCACTGTGCCTCATTTCCAAAGGAAACACAAACTCTGGGTAAGCGCCTGGAACCCCTGGAATCTCACACTGTTTGGGCAGTGGGATGACTGTGATATGCAACATAGCATGACTACACACACACACACAGAGAGAGAGAGAGAGAGAGAGTAGTACCTCTAGTTACGAACTTAATTCGTTCCAGAGGTCCATTCTTAACCTGAAACTGTTCTTAACTAGAGGCGTGCTTTCGCTAATGGGGCCTCTTGCTGCTGCTGCGCCGCCGGCACACGATTTCCATTCTCATCCTGGGGCAAAGTTCTCAACTCGAGGTAACTCTTCCAGGTTAGCGGAGTTTGTAACCTGAAGCGTTTGTAACCTGAGACGTTTGTAACTTGAAGTACCACTGTATTACCCTGCCTAGGCTGCACTCAGGAAAAGGGCACCTGTTGCCCTGCCGTAGTTATATTACAGAACAGCAGGCTAGTGGTGCAACCTTGAATTGTACAGTTAGTTAAATAATCTTAAGGCTCATGTTAAGCGTAGCCTCACAGAGCCATCCGACATGGAAGAAACCCACACAAGGCTCTCCAGAAATGTAGAGTTTGTATTTGAGGATAGCTTTCTACACATCTGATATTCACTGCTGCAGTAAAGAGCAGTTTTAATCACCCCTCTGGCAAAGTCCATTTTCTCGAGCCGGAAGCATAACTATATTCTAATTGAGAACCAATTCATTAATTTGTAGCATATTGCAGTGGATTGCACTTGCTTATTCAAATTGTAATTGCATGAGACATTCACAGGTTCGGCTGTTTAGTTTATGGTTGCACAAACAAAATGGCAATAGTGTACATAATTTAATTTAACTCTGATCATCCAGCTTGGTTTGCCAGAATATGCTGAGAGATGCCTCTCTAGAATCCCCTGCAGCATTGCAAAGAATACTAGGCCACTGTGTCCTGCGGTAATTTGTGCTGCTCCAGTCAGACTGAAAAGGAGCAGGTGGTTAATGCAGCATGGAGAAGGCGCAAGTGTAGAGCAAAGTAGTTTTGAGAAAATAGGGTAGAAGCACCTTAACAGTATTGCAGTATATCATGGGGCACTACTTCCTATTACAGAGGAGGTATCAAAGCCTGTCCAGTCTAGGATCAGATAGCTCCAACTTTTGGTCATTCATACTGATGACACTCATATCAGATAGGATGTTAATATACCCATTGTACAGACTTAGGCCAAGACTGAATGATGTGCCCAAAGAAAGCCAACCAGAAAAATGTATTTCTGCCTATTACATTTATATGTCACCCATTAACTCTTTCATTAATTCATGCTTCCTGCTTTCCCGGACCAGTAAAAACCATCTAGGGCAGAAAGCCTTTTCCTAGATCATTTTCCTTGGCAGGAAAGAGTATCAATTTAAAACCAGCACAAAACCTGTTAGGGGAAAATAAACTGGGTGCAAGAGTTTAAAAACATCTGGGTGACATTCAGTTCTACCTGTCAGATTGCGCCATGGAACTTTGGGGTTTTCTTCTCCCTCCCTTCCCCCACCCCGTTGTGCATCCTCAAATCTGCTTTGAACAGTCCTCCACCCCTCCAGAGAATATTTGGGAGGTATGTAGGGGGCTGCAGTGGGGTGGAGAGGAAGGAGAAATCCTGTGGTGTGAGCAGGTGCCCTATGCCTATTGTCACAATCTTCCATAAACTACTTTGTGAGGCCTGTCTGGAAAACGGTATATTAAATACCATGAATAGAATTAACTAAAAGGTACTGTAAATTAAAAGACCCTAAACATGTGAGGTAAAAGGAAAACGATTAACATTAAATGCATTGCTTAATTACGTGTGGTGTAGAAGGCATAATGTAAGTTGTGTGACAAGCGGCAAAGTTCTCAAACGACCCTGTGTTGCCCCCCATTGTTCTATGGTTTTCTGCCCATGTGGATGGTGCCGAGGTTGTCTCTTGAATTCACTGAGCTTTGAGTTTTGTGTTTTTGTGCCACAGTTTAATCTGGGAACATGTGAAGTAACAATTAAGGCAAGTTCCTCTAACTATGTGCAGGGCACATTTTATTCACTGTTGCAAACACAACCTTGTCTCAAGTCCACACACTTCGGATTAGGGAGCAAGTGTTCCAAGAAGGACTGACTTCTAACATCTCTCTTCTGGAAACTATCCAGTTCT
This sequence comes from Podarcis raffonei, assembly GCF_027172205.1. Classification (NCBI taxonomy): domain Eukaryota; kingdom Metazoa; phylum Chordata; class Lepidosauria; order Squamata; family Lacertidae; genus Podarcis; species Podarcis raffonei. The sequence goes on from NC_070607.1 coordinate 64,964,804, forward strand.
GAGGAGACGCTGCTTCCATTCATATTAGCAGATGAACAATCTAATTTTACAAGGCTTCGCTTAATTTTTGTTGTTGCTGGTTATTGATATACAGGCATGTCAATCCAAAGCTTTAGTTCCTCAAGAGAAATGTAGCGTTTCTGAGCCAGAATGGGAAATGACACCTTCCAGCACTTCCCTCCCCAGCACCACCTTCTATCATCTTTCTTTGAATTCTCCAGGATGTGTAATTAGCACATCTGCCTTGAGAGAACAACCTAGGCTATTAGCTACGATGTGCCAAGTGCATCCACTTATATGAGAGTGGAGGGAGAAGAGACTTTTTAATCTGCTTATAGAAGGAAAACTTGGCTCTTTCACAGTAGATTTTGCCAACCAAATCTCAGGTTCTTCTGACTGCCTCTGCCTTCATAAACACTCACACATTAGCAATTGCAAAGTTTTTTACCCACTGCTAAAAGGCCATGAATTATGCAGCAGCAAGATACATTAGTTAGCAGTGTGTTGGTTCTCTTGGAACGACAGTGTTGCCTAGCTCAGGGGTATCTCTTTTAAAAATGAAATCTAGCTTTCAGTGTTCCTGAACTAGGCTGGCGTAGCCTCACAGAGCCTTCCAGCAGGGAAGAAACCCACATAAGACTCTCCAGAAATTTAGAGTTTGTATTTGTGCAACTCCCCTTGGGAGTGATTGTATTTGAGATTTATTGTGCTGTGTCTCCAATTTTCCTTGTATTTTTCTTCAGTAATGCTTTGGACACCTTCCCCTTCAAATTACAGAGGGTAACAGTTTCCTGAATGTCCAGTGGTGCTACTAGTTTCTCCTTTAAGGTAGAGCAGCATTGTAAACATCTACAGCAGGGTTGGAACATCTGAAGGGAAAAGGTGGATTTCATGATAGGGATCAGTAGGAAAGGGACTGAAAATAACACTGCCAATATCACAAGGCCATTATAAAAATCTGTGGTGAAGTCATCACACTTGGGACAATATGTACAATTCTGCGTACTGCACCTCAAAAAGCATATTATAAAGTTAGAAGATGTTCAGAGAGGGGCAACCAGAATTATTAAAGAACTGAAGCAACTCCTCTATGAGGAAAGGTTACAACATTTGAGGGGTTAGGTTTGGGGAAGGAAGGCAAGTAAGTGGTGGCATGATAGAGGTGTGTAAAATTATGCATGATGTGGAGAATGTGGCTAGAGAGGTTTTCTCCCTTTCCCATAATACTGTTCCTTTTAAAGGAAGGGGCTGTTGATGTTTTTATGGTAATTATCAGTATGTTTTAATAGATATTATATACTGTTTGAATCGTATTAATGTTTAATTGTTTTTTCGTGATTTTGTTTTACTCTGTTTTTAGCTGCTCCTTTCTTACCTGTGAACTGCCTTGGGTCTCTGACAGGGAAAAAGGCAGAATACAAATAAACATGATAACAAGAATGTTAGGATGCCATAGAATTGTAGAGTTGGAAGGGACCATGAGGTCATCTGGTCCAACTGCCTGTAATGCAGGAATCTTTTGCCCAATGTGGGGCTCAAATCCACAACCCTGACTGAGGAGATGATGATGATGAATGAATGAATAAATAATAGAACCTGAGGATATCTGATGAAGCTGAATGCTGGAAGATTCAGGACACACAAAATAAATTTCTTCTTCAATAATTCACTGCCACAAGTTGTAGATATGGCCATGCATTTGAATGGCTTTAAAAATGGCTTTAGACATAATTATGGAGGATAAGACCATTAATGACTACTAGTCATGCTGTCCATGTGGTAATTTTAGTATCAGAGGCAGTATTCCTCTGAATACCAGTTGTGCTGTTTCCCGTAGGTCTTGCTCAGGGGCTTCCCATAGGGATCTGGTTGACCACTGTGGGAACAGAAGCCTGGACCCTTGGACTGATCCTGCAGGGCACTTCTTGTGGCTAAAACTACTGGTAATTCAAGATGCAGGAATCTTGCATAGATGTACTTTCTGCCTTCTCAGTTCATCATCATTCAGGGTATCCCTTGTGTGTCTTTCCTATGGAATATTTCCCCATACATTGTTGCTGAAATATATGAGAAGAGCTCACAGAAATTGCTTCCCAAGTGATTACCATTCTATAGGATCTTTTAATAAGAGCTATTCCGGTAACTCCAAGTGGAGGTGGTAACTGATGTGTAGAAGCTAAGATTCCTATTAAGTGCATCTTTCGTGGAGCATCATTTATCAGGTTAAGGAAAGGAAGCAAGATGACTCCATTTCTGTCGCTCCCTTCTGGTTTCTATAAACTGTAGTAGTAGGTTATAAATGAGCAGCTGGGAAAGAATTTTACATAGTTTTATTTTCTTTTAGTGCTACTCTGATCTATGAGCCATCACAAGCAAAGCCCTTCCCAAGAAGCTATAATAAATCATAAATATTTATGGCATTTAATCACAAAGCAGCAATGGTGCAGGAGAAATAATATTCAATCCTGTTATGATGCAGTCGGCATACAGCCCAGCTAGATTGGAACTGCTTTTTTTATATTCTCCGCTTTGAATAGGTCTTCCATAGTCCTTGCCTCCAAGACATCTAATCCCTCTTTGCAAATAAGGAATATGAAGTGGAAGTCTGTCAAACAAAGAAAATGAGTATGTGCTGCAGTGTGGGAAAGGGAGAGTCCCTTTAGGAGTGGTGGACAGAACTTGGAATGCAAGACACCAATGAATCTCAGCTCCATTTAAAAAACAGAGCTGTGAATGCCATATCTAGAAGGTGTCTAGCATAAAATGAAACGAAATACTATTAATAAACATTTCAGCATCTGGCAAGCAGAATTCCAAAAGGTATTCCCCCACCCATTTTTCAAGACTAAGTAAAAATGATGCACTTTGTTAGTGGTGAAAAGCGTTTTTAGCTACAGCTAGTAGCATCATAAGTCAGGTGATCCCATCAATCCCATCAAAAGCATTTCAGTTCCATCTCATAGTAGTCAAAAGGCTGAGTCAAAGTGACAAAGGAGTTCAGTAAGGGATTATTAAAGTTTAGCAGGAAATGTCTGTGCGTCATTGCAGAGCTGAAGGCATTTTGAATTTATACAATAGGGGGCGGAGGACCTTTCCAGATCTGCCAAAATAGAGAACAGCATTTCATTCTTTCAGGCCCAATGCAGTCTGTAGGGAAAATATTTATTTCTTTATTTTATATCCCGACTTTCTCCAGTGAAGGACCCAAGGCAACTCACAGCACAGACTAAAACAAATGCAACTAAAAGCAAACAATATGAATATGTTTTTTAAAAAACAAAAAACTAAATACGTAACCCTATCAAAAAAACAGCACTCAAAACACTTAAAATAATGAAAAAGTACACACAGACACATAAAGGCCTAAAAGAAACACCAGAAGAGCATATATAACACATCTTAGGCACAAGCCCCAATTTGGGGGCTGCAAGCACAAGTGAAAGCTGTGTGTCCTGTAATGGATGATTCCAGTCCCCTCTTTGGGTTGCCTAAGAGGAACAAGGCCAATCAAGGAAGAGGAAGGAAAGAAGGTGCCCGCGTCAAATCTAAAAATCTGTGTGCGTGTGCTCTCTCTCTCTCTCCCAGCCTAATGGCTGATCAGCAGTTTTGGAAGCTGAGAATGCAAACTCCTAGCTGGTTTACTGCAGGCTGAGGAACCACACACCAGGGCGCTAAGCCCCTTTTTCTGGACCTTAAGGCTCTCCCCAGGCAACCCCCCTCACTGGTTGTGCCTTGCACCCCAAGTGTTTTTGCCTGACTGGAATGTGTCCTTGAACTCTTACTGTTTTTTGCTTGTTTGGATGGAGGTTAGAGCGGAGTATATGACCCTATGTAGAAAAGAGCCTACTGTATAACAGTTTAAAATTTAACTTTTTACTTTTCCTACTACTATTACATCTGGACCCACCCACCACAAGCATGTAGCCCTCAGAAGGTTGCAACCCTCAGGCTGAAAACTTCCCCACCGCTGGTTTATTGCAATACAAGAGTAAAGTCTATTTGTTTGCCCTGTATGTGATGGTGCGAGGGCACTTGTACTCTTGACTGCAAAGTCCTACTGTGACAAAATCTGAACACCACCGTAGCTTCTTCTGACTTAATGCCATGGGACTCATAGCCCTGTGTTTATACTGTGGAAGGGACTTGTGCAGATAAATGCATTTAAGCCTGAGAAGTGCCAGGAAGCTGAGGAGATGGGAACAACAGGAGATGCCTTGGGGTCATCCAGAAGAGTGGAAAGGGACACGTTTTAAATGCTTGTTAGACAATAAAAAGTCAGACTGCACCAGGGAACCTGTCAGCCCTGAAACAGGTGTCTGAAAAATCAGCTGTTGCAATATCACAGCTAGATTCAGTCTGATGTTTGTGCATTTTCAGGCAGCACAATGTGAAGCTTGGGGCATTTCATTCATCTCATGTAAATAGCAATTCATCAGATTAAAATATCTGTGGGAAAGTTTTTTGAAACCCAAAGTACATTTCTTCCGCATCGCAAGAGCAGAATTCTTAATCCTGTTTTCCTCTCTTGGCAGGGCATCTCTTGTTAGTGATTTAGCCTAGCATACAAGATCACAATCAACATGTCATCCTTTCATCTTCAGAAGGAGGGTCTTGTTTGGAGAATACCCACCCATGATGAGTGTTTCGTTAGGGCTGTGTATAGACACCTGTGAGTGCAACACTACAGTCTCAACACACCAACCAGTGTGCGGCATCCTCCAAGCCTGTCTACCACCTTCTGGTGTGGTGGAGGATGCTATCCCTTCACCAGTGTTCAACTGCATGTTCAGTCAGGCTGCGCATGGAAATGGAGAGGAGAACCACCATCTTGTCTTTTGCCTTAGTATTGTTCTGGTCCTGGGCATAAGGCAGCTGAATAGAGGACACTGAAAGCTACTTTATACTGAGTCAGACCACTGGTCTATGTAGCTCAGCAAGGTCTTCTTTGACTACCAGTGGCTATCTAGAGTTTCAGACAGGGAGTCTTTCCCATCCCTACTTGGAGATGCATGGGATTGAACTCACAACTGCCTGTATGCAAAGGAATCGTTCTACCATTAAGTTAACACCCCTTCCTGTGACACTGAATCATGCCACAGTGCCTTGTGAGGCCATAACTTCAAAAGGGAATTACAGTGGTACCTCGGGTTATGAACTTAATTTGTTCTGGAGGTCCGTTCTTAACCTGAAACTGTTCTTAACCTGAAGCACCACTTTAGCTAATGGGGCCTCCCGCTGCCGCACGATTTCTGTTCTCATCCTGAAGCAAAGTTCTTAACCCGAGGTACTATTTCTGGGTTACCGGAGTCTGTAACCTGAAGCGTCTGTAACCTGAAGTGTCTGTAACACAAGGTACCACTGTAGACCCGTTTAAAAGGGAGTTGGATAAATCCATTAAAGTTGGGTCTATCAATGGCTGTTAGTTATAATGGTTATCAATGGCTGTTAGTTATAATGGTTATCAATGGCTGTTAGTTATAATGGTTATAGAATCCAGAATCAAAAGAAGAACCCTGAATACCAGTCACTAGCAGGGCTGGCCCTGCCATTAGGCAAGAGTGAGGCAGTTGCCTCAGATAGCAAATGCTGGACAGTGGGAGGCAGTGACAGCTCTCCCCACCCTACTGCCATTGTTTTTGAACCAACTGTCCCTTCTCTTCTGTTGGGCAACAGAGCTATGTTTGCTGTGCATCCAGCCCTATGCTCCCTCATAGCTGTCAACTTTTCCCTTTTCTTGCGAGGAATCCTATTCGGAATAGGGAATTTCCCTTTTAAAAAAAGGGAAACATTGACAGCTATGTGCTCCCTGCCGTCCTCAAGTGCATTGGAGGGTGTTGTCCCATTTACAGTGTTAGAGTGAATTAAAAAGCCCAGGATGCCAAACATCAAAACTGTACTATATATATATATGAATTTAAATCAATTTACAAACATGTAAAAGCAGTTACTTGCCCCTACAATTATTAATTTAATGGTTGCCACAGCCAGTTTCTATCAGCCATAAAATGTCTGGGGTGAACAAGAATGTTTTTAAATTTATTCTGAATGACAATAATGAGAGAGACAGATGCATCTCACCAGGGTGGGCTTTCCACAAATAGGGAATCACCACCAAAGGCAGCACCACCAAGAGGGTCTCTCCTGCAGAAGGCCTGAGATGGTTGATGTTGGGGAAGTTGCTCCTTGAGATACTTGGGTCCTAAGCCATTTAGGGCAGGCTTCCTCAACCTTGGCCCTCCAGATGTTTTGAGAATACAATTCCCATCATCCCTGACTACTGGTCCTGCTAGCTAGGGATCATAGAAGTTGTAGGCCAAGAACATCTGGAGGGCCAAGGTTGAGGAAGCCTGATTTAGGGCTTTGAATGCTAGTATTAATATCCTAACTTGGCTCAGTAGCTCACTCGGAGCCAGTGCAGACTTTTCAGGAGTGGTGACACAGGGTCCCATCAGCCTGCCCAACTTGCCAACATCGCAGCTGCATTCTCCACTGATGCCAGCCTCCAGACTGCCTTCAAGGGCAGCCCTACATACATCACCGTAGTCTCAGCAGGAGGTCATTGGATCTTGGACAACTGAGGCCAGGCTGTAGACTGAGGTTCAGTCTGGTAAAGTTCTATATGTGCAATAGGCATGTCCCATTTTGTCTTTTGCTTCAGGCAACAATGTCTGTCAACAAATGAGAAGTCTTGCTGTCATGCATTACTTGTGGGCTTTCCAGAGTCAGTGAGCCTGGATAGCTCAATTGGTTAGAGTATGGTGCTGATAACACCAGTGTTGCAGATTTGATCCCCATATGGGACAGCTGCATATTCCTGCATTGCAGGGGGTTGGATGTTGTTGGACTACAACTCCCATCATCCCTGAGCTCTGGCTTTGCTAGCTAGGGGTGATGGGAGTTGTAGTTCAACAACATCTGGGGACCCATAGGTTGAGAAAGGCTGGACTAGAGGATCCTCATAGTCCCTTCCAACTCTAAAATTCTATAATTCTATGTGATATGGCTGCTATGAGAAACAAGATGCTGCGATTTATGGACCAGAATCCAACCTGGTTGCTTTTATATTCTTATCAAAAACTTTTGATAGAGAAGGTGAGTGAGAGGTCAAAGTGTGCCCAGAATATTGGATTAAATTCCTGTTCCCTTACAGCTTTGGCAAACTCCTATTCAGCTTCCCTCCTATTCCAGCAACTCTGTTTTTGGCTTTGAAATCTTTTGCTACAGTACAAACTGGAAATCCTGGCAAGTGAGTATTGCTCGCCAGGGATAGTGATCTGAGTAAAGCTAAAAGTAAAGCAGCTCCTCTTGGAGCTGATGCCCAAAGACATTTTCCGAGTGGTATGATTGCTGCCAATTTGGGAAAGCCTGCATCACTGTAGAAAGCAATTTGCTTTTAAATTTACGATGCATTGCATTATGATGCCAAGTAATGGAATGTGAAATAAGTTTCTTAAAAACCTTTTCTTTTCCGTGCACATGCGTGCAAGAATGCAGGAAGGGAAAATACAATACATTTGGGTAATTATCTGAGTCAGAATGTTCTTGTTGTTGGCAGGTTCGAGGGAAACAGGCTGGTGGCTCCTTTCCAAAATATTTGGCTCTGCCGCGTGTTTGGGAAGGCAGGGAAGGGAAGGGATGGAGAAAAGACACTTTCCAGGCATTGCAGAAACTCGCCAAATCTACTGGCCACTCCAAGCCAAGTGACTACAATATGCTTAGAGGCTAAACCTCCAATATTGGGATACCCCAAAAAGTCTGTTGTCAACTATAGATGTGTGCTGCTGTAAGCACCACAAACCAAAATTACATAAAATAGAAGTGAGTTAGGATGCAATGAAGACGTGCCTGCCTTTTGCCAAATGAGGGCTTTGGAGATCCTCGTTCTAAGTAGCCATTGCTGATTATCTTGCTGTCAGATCTCTGCTCACTCAAATAGGCCATGGCAGAGCTTGGCCACTGGGCTGCTGACTGCATCAAGAATCACTTATCCCCAGACACAGTGATCACTCAGTTTGATCCATCCTGAGATTAATTATCTTCTCTTTGCCAACCTTATTTAATGGTTGGGATTAAACAACCTGGTCGGAATTGAACAGCCTTGTTAACCTGAAATGAGGGGTCTAGAGAACATTTTAGTATGAAACGGGAAAGGGGACAAGCATATGAAGAGATACAAATGCTTTTAAAGACCTGATGCCCCAAATAAACATTATTATTGTCACACTGATGCTCGAGCTTGCCTCTGTGCAGCTGAAACTGTAACCCACCACTTCAAATCCAAGGTGCTTTATGATGCAAGCACAAACAAAATACAGCAGTATTCAAATTCACACCATGCAAACCAGAGAGTGATGGATGAATAGACTGTAATCCAGGAAGTTCCTTTCATCTTCTTTAAAAAAATCTCCAGATTGATGCATGTACACTGTTTCATTTAAGACACAGCACTTGCAGGCTTCGGAATAGAGTTAAGATCTTTATTGAGTTCTGTGGACTTACATGCCAGTCTGCTCTGGGCAAGTTGCAAAGAGAGCACAGTCAGTCTATTTCCCTTCAAGGTACTGAGAAGGGATGAAAGGATCTGCCAATTTCAGTCCTTTCAGTTTCTCATTTTTCTAATCTCAAATTCAGCTCACATTCAGCAATTGTGATTTTTTAAAAAAAAAAACCTCATGAAAATTATTCAACATGTTAATTTCTCCTAATAAACACATTTTTATGTGCAGTTTTGACAAATGTACACATTTTTGCATACGTTTCTCTAATAAAATTCATTTTTGTGTTATCATCACTAATATATTTTTGTAAAACATTTTTGTAAACATACATATTCTTGTAAAACATTTTTGTAAACATTTGTTGGGGAATGCATCACAAAATTTGGAAAAGTGCAAATTTTGAAGGATGACTGTTTAGGTAAGTGCAAATTTGATAAATTCGGCTTTAAATGCAAACAGAATCAAATTTCTCCCCCCATCCCTATTCCTGAGTTTCTCTCCACTTAGTTATACTACTTATTATACATCTTTCCTCTCTCTTTTTTCCACTAGCGTTTTTCAGACTGTGTTCTGTGGAAATCTGGATTCTATGGACATGTTTCTCAGGGAGATCAGTAATGGTAGATAAGCTTCTCAACGTAATATATGCATCAGCAACTAAATATCTGGCATCTGTCCCCTTGGAGAAAAGCAGCTATGCTTTCCAGAGTGATGCAGACTTCCACAAATTGGCAGCAATCGTGCTACTTAGAAAATGTATTTGAGCATCAGCTCTGAGAGGAGCTGCTTTACTTTTAGCTTTTCTCAGATCACCATCCCCGGCTAGCGATGCTCACTTGCCAGAGTTTCCAGTTTATATATTAGCAAAAGATTTCAAAGCCAAAGACAGAAGAGCGGGAACAGGAAGGAAGCTGAACAGGAGTTTGCCAAAGCTGTAAGGGAACAGGAATTTAGTCCAGTGAATTCTGGGCACACATTGACCTCTCACCCACTCTCAGTTATGACCCAGGAGGCCAACTCCTGGAGAGCTGACTCAGAGGTGTGGTTGGACTGGAAATGTTTCTGTGCAGGCTTCCAGGCATCGTCAGAAATAAAGTTTGTTAACCATTAACTCATCTTGTAGTAAGTTTCTACTTAAACAGCTAAAAGCAACACACCCAAAACAGCAGCTTGCCCGCTATAGCTGGTCTTGCCCTGCAATGTGCAACCATAGGGAATTGTTGTGTGGATTCTGGGATGTTCACTCAGGATTCCAGTGGTACCTCGGGTTACATACGCTTCAGGTTACATATGCTTCAGGTTACAGACTCTGCTAACCCAGAAATAGTACTCGGGTTAAGAACTTTGCTTCAGGATGAGAACAGAAACCGTGTGGCGGTGGCGGCAGCAGTTAAGAACGGACCTCCGGAACGAATTAAGTTCTTAACCCGAGGTACCACTGTAGTTGCACATTCCAATCCAGAGCATGTCCTCTACAATGTGTGACTTAGCGGGCTGATATGGAAAAGGCCCCTTGAAGGGAGAAAGTTTGAAAATCAGTGATTTTCACATGTTGCATCAGGAGTCATCTGTCAGTTATAAAAGGTCTGGGGATGCTCATCAGGCAGTTATATAACTAAACTAATGCAAAAAGCATAGAGAAAGTGAGCCTTGTGTTGGGTGTCAAGAAAACGGGTGGTAGATCAGCTTGTGTTTATGTACCATACTGTTTATTCAAGAACTTGTGGCTCTCCGATTAACCAACTTTTGGGGTCTGCACACTTATAATAATTTCTTTGTAACCTGAGAAATTTAGGAAAGCTACTTGGTGCTTTGAAAGACAAGCACAGATGAAGAGAATTACATTCCCAACAAATCCCATCTTCTTTGTCCCAACCCCATTTTTATATACTAGTATAAAATCTGACATCAAAATTGTTGTAGTGCCTATAGAATTAAGAAATAGCTCCTTCATTATCACTGTTGATTCCCCAGATTTTTGCTCCTGTGTACAAAGTTGGAAGCAAACAAATGCACAATTGCAGATGCCCCTTGATTTTATCTGCCTCATATTCAAGTACCTGTGCAGTACATTTTCCACTTATCACACTGGCTGTTCTAAATTCTCTTGATAGAAACACTGACTTTATTTCTGTCACACAGTAATGGAACAGTGACCATGTTCTGAACTCCAGGGAACTTCTTTGTGCAAGGAGCAAGATGGATGTACTCTTCAAATTTAAGAAACTCACAGACATCCCATAGCAGAGAGCCAGACTTGGCAGGAGGCTTGTTCTGGGTCTAGGATTGTCTTTATACATATATATATACACACACACACACACACATATATACATGGGCGTAGCCAGGGTTTTTGTTTGGGAGGCAGGACTTTTGTTTGGGGGGCAGAACCAATGTGATTGGTCAGTTAAGTATTTCTATTGTTTTACTTGTTCTTGGGGTTGGACAGCTGGCCCCTGCCCGCCCCCCCCCGGGCTATGCCCATGCATATATAGTATACGTTACATACACATTTTGTTTCAGGGCCTTCTAGGTAATGAAAAACAAACAAACCAAGGGTGTAGTCCAGCCACAACTACGCACTTGCATTTAAATGTCTTTAATTTATATGCTTAAATCTCTCTCATTTGAATCAATGGGACTTAAAAGTGCCTAGCCTTGGCTGGATTGTGCTCTCCCCCCCCCCCCGGCCCTTCGTACTAAAATGTCACAGAGACATCCTGTTCTCATGAAATGGAAGGGTGTGTGATCTTTCTGTACAGGTTGTAGGCATGCTGCATATGGGGATAATTTAAAAATAAAAATAAAAAAGGGCAAATGTCTTTGCCAGGATTTATTTTAAAGGAAAAACGTCTCACAGAATGGCCTGGGGTTATGGGTACGGAGTGACATAGTTGGTATTCATCATAATTTTTCCTTCCTTTCTGATTATAAAATTCTACTAAGGGCTGCTGCTGAAATTGGTGGAGCAAGATACCATTCCACCTTTTAAACAGCCAGAAACATAAATTTAGAATAGCTTTCAGAATATAATTTTTCAAAAAGGCACAGGCCTTGGGGAGGAGTGTGCCTGTTTCATGTCCATGGGTATCTAGTCTAAACAGGAGTGGGGGCTAGAGTTGAGGGGGAAGATCACATTTTCCCAGTGTATGAATACTGATTTTTTGGGGGGGTGGAAAACTGCAGTCTCACCACAGTGCTTAACTTAGGAGAGGCATTTGGAGTATCCGAATTGTGCAATGAAGCTGTTGTCTGGAAAGGCCCCTATTTTTAATTAGATTAGGAATTCCTATCTAATAAGCTCTGCATTTTTATCCACAAAACTCATGCATATCTGCCATGAATCCATGTCGTGAGATGGAGCTGAAATGTTGCTAAAATACTAATCACACAGCAGTAGGTTGTAGAGGACGGAGTCTGTTGTGGCTGAGAGCCCTTCTCACCATGCGCTGCTCAATGAGCTCTTTGTACATTTTTTTTGTTGCCATCTTCTTGTTTAATTAGAAAACATTTTCTTTGCTTTTAAGATTTTACAGTAATTACAGCCATTTATTCCAGCTGCGCATCCCTGCAGATTGCTAAGCGCCAGCCCACCCTGCATTCAATATGCAGACACACTACGTGATTACCGTGTCTGAGCCAAGAGGGGATCCTTAATTAGGGCTTTCCAGAAAGTACACAGCTTTCCTTTTCTTTCCCATGTAGCTTTGCCAATGAACCCTTAACCCACAGTAGCAAAATATATTCTTATTTCTGCATTATGCTTACTTTTAAGGTTTCACAATAGCTGCAGCAGCGTTTTCCATCCTTGCAAACCGTAAAAGGCTGGTTTATTCTGCATTCAGTATACACAGAGCAATCCTCAATAACAGTTTACACAGTTCTTCTAATTGCTGCTTCTGTTCAGCAATATAGCTCTTCCACATTAAGGGGGCATCTGGGTGGTCACTGGGAGCTACTTCAAATGAGGTGCATGGATAACTTTTCTGACTTCCCTGAAGAAATTAGCATCCAGTCTGCACATCCGTTCTCATATGGCTTCTTGTAACTTTAGATCCCAATGCACACCTGGCTCTCCACCCCAACACTAAGGTCTTCTTCAAAGTGCCCCAAATATTTAAGGTGAGATTGGTGGCAGTGTCTTGTTGGTGGTGGTGCCAAACTTGTAGAATCCTCTCCCTAGGGAACCTTACCTGATGCTGTCTTTGATGTCTTTTTAGTACTAGGTATTTTTAATTTCCCCATAGCTTTTAATTCTTGGATCTATGGTGGAACTTAAACTGTTGTTATCCTGTTGCTTTCTTATACAGTGGTACCTCAGGTTACATACGCTTCAGGTTACAGACTCCGCTAACCCAGAAATAGTGCTTCAGGTTAAGAACTTTGCTTCAGGATGAGAACAGAAATTGTGCTCCGGAGGCGCGGCAGCAGCAGGAGGCCCCATTAGCTAAAGTGGTGCTTCAGGTTAAGAACAGTTTCAGGTTAAGAATGGACCTCCGGAACGAATTAAGTACTTAACCCGAGGTACCACTGTACTCATCCCATTGTTAATCAGCTTGCTCTTTTTGTGTTTTACATAAAAGGGGAGGATGTAAGACTACAAAATAACTTTAATAACCAGCCAACCTGGTAACACTTAAGTTTCAGGATCTGTACAAATATGCAGAATAGTAGTAGTAGCAGTAATTGTTATTATGTTTACCATCGTCATCATCATTATTATATTTGTATCCCACCCATCTCACTGGGTTGCCCCAAGAGTTCACATATGGCAATATGTTTTGCTAATAACATGAGCAACAATAGATGGGGTCCTCAGATCAGGATTAAACCGCTCCCTATGTCACCTTCTGTGCAGAACAAGTTGCTAATTCCTACTTTGGAACTTCCAAGGCGAGAGATGCATTTCTTTCTTTCTTTCTTTTTCTAGAACATATGTAGCATTCTCTGATCTCCCATTAATTTGCTATGAAGTCTCCTGCTCAAGCGAGTGTCTACATACTTTGATTAAATATCACTTTCTCCCACTGATCCTGGGAACCTGATTCATGGCACCATGCAGGGTTTGACATGAACCTGCAGTTAATTATCTGCACTTGCTAAAAAATAATTGGACAGCCTAAAGTTCTGATCACCATAATTGCAGCCTAATGAATTTATGTGTCAGCCTGTTGTGTATGACTTCAGCTTCCCTAGTAAATATCAAATACCATTTCTCATTCAGTCTCTATGTTCGTTATGTCATTGCTGCCTGACGTTGAGCTATATTTAGCAAAGACTGCTAAGAAGTCTTTGGACCATCTTTTCCTTTCACTAATTCTTTCTGTGCTGTCATTCAATACATGAATGTGACTCAGATCGTAAGAATAATACTTTGTTCATTGAGAATTCCTCTATTTAAGTGAAGGTTTAGACCCATTTAGTTCATTCGGCATTGAAGAATGCTTCCATAATTGTTCATGAAAGAAGTTCACTGCAACGTCAAGAAAGTTTACACCCCAGTAAGTATGATTACAGCAACAATCCTGACAAAACAAAAGCTGGTGGACAGATGGATCCAGACACACTTTGTTCTTTTCCTCTTTCGTAGTTGTAATGAACCTTCCATCCTCAGATGTTACTGCTTGCTAGTGCTGATGTGTGTTGCAGTTCAGCAACATTTGGAGAACCAAATGTTCCCTATCCTTGGGCTAGCCTGATACATGGATACAGATGTTATGGTGACATGTTTTGGGGATGTACTATACCAGGCATTCAAACAAGAACAATGATATTATATACAGGCCAGCTTTTCCCATCTAGGGGTGGCTAGTTATCCACTGGCAAAAAGGAGGTTTTGCATCAAACAAAGAGGACACCAGAGTGCATAAAATCCACAACTGGTAATTTATATGTATAGGTGCAGGTTTTGAAATAATGTCTAAGATTTAAATAGAAAAACAAAACATCTCACCATAATGGGGACGGCAACAGGTGACTTGTATGCCTGCTCAGTCTGCTGACCAGGTGCTACTAAACCCAAATTAGACCCAACAGTATTCAGGCAGAGGACACCTTCAAATTAGAGAACTGGGAGTATGTGGGGACCACTGATGGGTGTTGTAGTCCAAAGCATCTGGAGGACATCAGGTTGGGGAAGCTTGCTCTAGGCTACAGAGCCTTTTAAAAAGTCTAAAGTATACTATGTTATGATATACGGCATTGTTTGAGTCGGGGGTTGCCAAACTGGTCTGCATACCACCAGTGCTCCACATGCTTCATCCAGGTGATCCACAGAGTGTCTGTGGATTTGTGGTCGAAAATAGGAGATGGCACATCCATTGCATTAAATATTCATACTGATTTTTAATTGTATTTTTTATTCCATTTTTTTTAATGCTGTATTGCATTGTTAATTCTATGGAATTCACAGTGTAATGCAATAAAATAAAATACATAAGAAATAAATATCAAATTAAAAATCATACAGCATCAAGCCCACTACACTACAGTTGCTACGACAGACAAACAAATCATCTGCCAAGATGCTCAGCAATTTCCAAGTGGTCCATGCAGAGGGGTGGAGTTTGGGAACCATTGGCTTAAGGATTTAAATACATGAGGGGATAAATCATGTTTGATCATCTTACCAGTTTTCTTTCTTTTTCCAACTATTTACAGCTTCATCATTATGACAGGCTGTATATACTTTTTCCTGTAGGGGATGCAGGTGGAGCTGTGGTCTAGACCACTGAGCCCCTTGGGCTTGCCAATAGGAAGGCCAGCAGTTCACTGACTTTCTCGACCTGAAGCAAGATGAGCACCACACCCCATAGTCGCCTTTGATTGAACTTAACCGTCCAGGGGTCCTTTACCTTTACTTTTTTCCTGTGCTTCTTTTTTTTTGTCCTTTGAACAATTCATCCATAAACATTCTTTCTCAATCTTTGCCAACTGACCACTTGATGCCATTTGATGTCGTGACTCACTTAGGTGCCATTGGATCAACTTCTCTGACATCACAGAGGGCCTGGGCAATCTTGGATTAGGCCACTGTGTGCTGAAGGGTGGGATTAGTGGACATTAGAATTGGAATTCCAACACCCCTGAGCAAGCTTAATTAATTGTACTGCATAGGTTTTTCATAGACTGCACAGAATTTTGAGTAACACGTTTTTGGTACAGATAAGTAGGATAGTTGCAACCTGTCAATAGCACTTGGCAGACAACTGAACACTTGCTGTTTATGTTATGTGGTCCCATTTTTCATGTGTGATTTTTATTTATAACCAGCCAAAATACTTGTCGTTAACCTTATTTAGGGTGGTTTCACATTAACGTTGGTCTATTACCATAAATTATTTTTTAAACCAACATTGTGTGCAGTTCATATGGAACCAAAGGACTACTATACTGTATCTTGAATGGTCACTGGAAATCCTAATAAATTGCCCAATGATGCCATTTTCAAAGGACGTAGGCTGTTAGGTGAAGGCATAGAGGAAACCATGACAATCAGCTACAATTTATTGTTAGAGGAATGGATAATTGGAAACTGCATGACAGCGTCAGCCACACAGAAAGGATGCAGTGATTTACAGCAGTGAACGTGATGGTCCTACAGATCTTCGACAGTTTGTCTTGTGACAGTGCATTTGTCTCCAGACAGCTGTGTTTTGTATAAATGTTTTTGGGTCATCAGATTGTGTTTGACACTATCAGCCTCTTTGTCAGCTTGGCATGGTGCCTGAACTCCTGCTGCAGAGCCTCAGCCATCTAAAGATTCAACGAGTTGCACAGCAATCTTTTTGGATGCATACACACCAAGAATCCTGGGGAATGTAGTGTACCACTCACAGTGGTACAATTCCCAGCACCTTCAGCACAATACAGTTTTCAGGATTCTTTGGGAGAACTCATGTGCTTTAAATGTGCTTTTAACTGCATGTTGTGTACACAGTTGTAGCCTTCCTTAAGCAGGTTGTAAGCAAGATCCTAATGCTGGGTTGTCCCTTGTGAATGCAAGCCAATCTGGCCATTATTTTTCTCTGACAAGGTAGCACTGCCTGTTTTCTAGGCCTATCATAGACAGCTATTCATTTATTTATTGCCATATGTCTTGCCTGTATCTAATGAGCTTGTCTAAGTACACACACAGGAGCTTTAAATAAATAAATAAGCAGCTTGTTAACAGTGTCAAGCTAAATGGGCTCCAGAATTAAAAGTGCTCTGTCTCATTGTGATTCCCTCTTTTCTTTCCTCCAGAATGAATAAAGAGACAGCACCTTAAAAGACTTTTAAGGGCGAGATGCACCTAAAAAACCCCATCAGTGGAACTCCCACAAAAGGACTTCCGCTTGCGTGATGGGGCTTCCACCCCCCTTCTTCCCTGTAGTCTCCAGAATTGGCTGTGGGGGTATTGGAAGACATCTTTCCCAATATGCCCCCCCCCCAAAATTCTGGAGCCAAGATCAAGAAAAATGCAAGAGGGGCAGGGTTGTGGGAGAGTAAGTAGAGATCAACATAGAGTTGCTTTTCCCCCTCTGGCTATCACATGTTCATCAGTAAGTCTCATTCCACCTTGAGGCAAAATTCTGCTGGGAAGCGTATGCAAGTTTTAATAAGTCCTGGGAAGCAGTGAATCAGATATCGGATATTCCATGTACTTTTTTGCCTCATTCTCAGTGTGCTTGAAAACAGTAAGTGATTGATTTAGTATGATAATCCTTCCCCAGATTACAGCAATGGAAAATCAACAAGGTTTTGTTTAAAATTCTAAAAGCCAAACGATTTCCCTTTTTAAAAAAGTGTGTTGCAGATGCAGATAAATTCACCTCAAAGGATGATGGCCCTTTCTCCCCACCCTGTGTGTCCTTTTGGAATTTTTAATATCTACTCTGATAATGAAAAAAAGTTATATGAACTTGAAAGTGCTTAGGCAACATTTCTGAACTCCACTGAAAAGTCAGCCCAATAGAATAGATTAAGATGGGACCTTTCATGTGGGCCCATCACCTCAAGGACAGCCTAAAGTGCAGTGATCATAAATCAAAGAAGTTGTATATCTATGGGGAGAACAAAACAGACGCTCAGCTAGAGTTGCTAAGAATCTAACTTTCTGTTTCTCCTGCAGCAATTCAAAGATACAAATTATAAAACTGAGTGCAGATAGCTGTGCATGCACCTTATTACTATTTTTTGCTCAGGAAATGTGCAAAAGTGCACAGGCAGTTGTAAATTTACTTGTGCGGTTTTCTGGTTTTGTTCAAATCTGAGGGATCAAAAGAAATATATATATATAGAAAAAGCTAAGCTCCTGGTGTATCCTTACTAGCACACTGGAAAAGAAGTGAAAGCAAGCATACACTTTTTAGACTTCAGCCTAATATATCTGGTCTAGACATTTTTAATGTGGATTGCTTGTGAGGTTTTCTGGTTTTGTGTGAATATGAGAGATTAAAAGGAGAAGGGAACCATTCAGGAGCACACCAGAAATAGTTATATGCACAGCTGAAAGGGAAATGAAAGTTTTGAGGAAGTGGGCATGGAAAGAAAAGTAGTAGAAAATGGCAATTGATCTACCCCTCTCCAAACACCAAAATGGGTAATCTGTGGCCCTGAGTGGAGTGGTTTGGAGCTCAATTTCCCCCAATTTATCAGATTATCCTCATATTGGGTAAAACCAAATTTGCAGGGGGAAAGCATGAAGAGTGTTGTTGTTTGAGGGTAACATCATGTGGACTACACAAATTAAATGGGAGCAGAAACAACTGTCAATATACAGTAAACTCCAGTGTGGACAAGCCCTATGTCTGATCTTATTGAGCATTTGTTCTGATTAGCTTGTGTGGCGGTTACACAATGAGCATTCATCCTGATAGACTTGTGCAATGTTTATATGCCTTCCTGTTAATAATTTGTATGAAAGAAAGAAAGAAAGAAAGAAAGAAAGAGAGAGAGAGAGAGAGAGAGAGAGAGAGAGATGATGTTTTGGTGGTCTGTGCTTAGTGTCCTGGGTTTTCATGAGAGCCAGTGTGGTGTAGTGGTTAAAAGCAATGGACTCGTAATCTGGTGAACTGGGTTCGATTCCCTGCTCCTCCACATGAAGCTGCTGGGTGATCTTGGGCTAGTCACACTTCTCTGAAGTCTCTCAGCCTCACTCACCTCACAGAGTGTTTGTTGTGGGGGAGGAAGGAAAAGGAGATTGTTAGCCGCTTTGAGACTCCTTATGGTAGTGATAAAGCGGGATATCAAATTCAAACTCTTCATGGAGGAACTGGAATTCACAGCTCAGGTTTTGCCAAAGACTTTTATTTTCAGATTAGAATGGTACATAAGGCAAGTCAGCGGTTGCAAGGATCAGCAGCTACATGACAAGTCAAAGACAGGGCAAGGCACAAGTCACCTGCACTTGCCTTTTGAAGGGTGGGGTAGGCATAGCATTCAGTCCAGCAAGCACTTAGTCTTGAGACTGGGAAGCAAGCAAGCACTCCTTCTATTAGGCTGGCTTGGTGATGTTTGTGCATGCCAGCTCTGATGTCTCCATGTCCTAGGCAACAAAGGTGGTGGGACAATGCTGGCACAGTATCAGATTTCCTCTCAGCTGCCTCCTCTAAGGCAGGTGTGCACCTGTGTAAAAGGGAAAGGTGCTGGACGCAACTTCTTGGTTGGAAAAGCTGAGGGCAGGGATCTAGAAGGAAGGTAATGGGAGAAACTTTGGTCCACCTCCATCTTGCTGGAGCCCTCCCTGGGAGTCAGGGTCCTGCAGATCTGATTCCCCAATCTCTTCCAACTCCTCAGGGCCTAACCCCACCCCACCCCCGTGACAACTCCAGGGGGACTCATGACAGGGCTGAATAATCTTTGGTATATAGCCTAGGTACAGGAGGATCTCTACATTGTTGGTACATTATCATTGCTATTGTTATTATTAATTCATTTATATTGTGTTCATATGCCAGACATCCAGGGGATACCTGGTAGTTGGGGGCTCTAGGCCTAGGAACTCAGAGACTTAGACTGCCATTGGTGCGTGCTGAATTTCATGTATTGATTGGAATTTCCTAGCCAAATATTTGGGTGTAGGCCTCTAATCTTGTTCATGATTTGCTAAAATGTGACCTCCTTTTGAGGCTGAATGGGTTTGAAGATGAACTCATTGAATTTCAGTGTGTGATCTTGTTACACAGAGACTTGTAATTGTTTTAATGGGGTTTTGAATAAAGCTGCTGAAAATACTCTTTTAAGGGAAGAACATTACTAATCAGTCAGTCAGAATGACTGACACTAGCCAGCCATTCTTTTCGCCTGACTAGATTGGCTGGCTTCCATTCAACACTGTGTATTGTTGCTTGTTTTCATGTTTCCTACCAAAAGGCCACCTACGGCTCCCATGCAAAATTATGCACGTTCATTAACCTCATTAAATCCAAAAAGATTAGTCAGCTCAGCTATGCCTCAACCACAGAGCTTTTAGGCAACATCTAAGGCTCGTAGTTATGTGGTTTGGAAAGTGATTTTCTAATGCCTAAACTTCAAAGGAATTTTTGAAATCTACAGTGTAAGGGAGACAGCCCAATGCTAATCCACTGGAGTGCTGCTTAATGGTCTGTTTAATTTTTGTCTTGATAGGTCTTTAATAAGCTGCTCAGCTTGAAGGCTGCCTTCATGGAAGCATTGCATTGGTTCAGAATTGCCTTCAGGCATTGCATCCTCATACACCATTCCACTCAATCTCCCTATGCATTTGGAAGATTGGAAGTCATCCTTTTCAAGGATAGCTTTGTACTGCTATGGTGTGGAATGGGGCAGACTGGAATGTCTAAATAATTTCCAAAGGGTCATAATTCTCAGCACCTTGCAAAATCTAATCACAGAAAGAAACATCTGGAGCCACATTGCAGCCTTAAATATTAGAGTTCCTGTTTAATTTTAGTAACTTCAGCCCACCTTAACCAATCCACCTTAAGAAAGCAATGCCTTACTGACACATAGTATTGTCATATAAAGCTTAGAGCTGGCTTTCTGCCAGTTTGGACATTTTATTCTAAGCTATGCTGACTGTAGCAAAGATGAAGGCAAAAATGGAGAGGATAAAGATGTGCACGGCATTCATTGTTTTAAGTCTCCTGTGGCAAAATCCATTGAGTTATATTTTAGGATAGCTGTCATAGCATATTAGCCAGTATCTGGCCTGTAATTAGTTGAGCTCATATTGGGAAAGGATGGGTTAATGCCACACACAAGGCTAGTAAGGCTGCTAAGTTACAAGCTCTTGGTCGCATGCTACATTTCCTAAATTATTATGAAAGGGCTATTCATGGTGCACTGGTGGATCTATAATTGCAGACCCACAATATAACTGCATGGCTGGTCTTCCTACAATTGTTGGCTGGATCAATATGTATGCAAACACATTTGATGTGCATTGACCTTAATTGACTCTTCAGCTCGCTGTTGCTTAAGGCTGTTGAGAGGCTGAAGCCAATATATGGAATAGTTGAACTCTGTAAAGGAGGGCATTTATTCCTAATCTTAGGACGGGCATCCCCAAACTCGGCCTTCCAGATGTTTTGGGACTACAACTCCCATCATCCCTAGCTAGTTGGACCAGTGGTCAGGGATGATGGGAATTGTAGTTCCAAAACATCTGGAGGGCCGAGTTTGGGGATGCCTGTCTTAGGGACAGAGAACATCTATAGGAGAGGCATGTTGGCTGTCTGGTGCAACCATGAGAACTAGACATTTAAATAAGCAACCTTCTGAGAATATTAACTAAATTTGACCAAGACAATTTGCGTAACAATTCCAGATCCAGATGCAGATCCACAAACAACTTTTAGTCTTCTAGGGTAGTAGAGCAGTAGACAGCAACGGTTACTTCCTGTCAGCATGCTTGATTGAACTGCTCAACTTTTCCTCTTGGCTGAGACCTTGTAAAATTAGAGTCCTGCTTCCTAGGGCAGATATAGCAGGTGAAAATGCTGTATTTGAGCAACAGCCCAAATAAGGGTTGCAGGGAATTGTAACTATGGAGTTATGAGGGATTTTGAGGAAAGAGTGTAACAACACAGGCAGCATCATAATGCTGTGTTGTAAATTTATGGTGTGACTGTATATGGCATATTGTGTATGGTTCTGGTTGCCCATCTCAAAAAGCATCTCGCTGTGTGATCAGAAAATGATCTTGGCTTGCAATTCCACAAGGTAGCATCACTGAGGTTGGGCAAATAACATGTGAGTTGTGTTTTGGCAATGTTGTCAAACACTGAGGTCCAGCGCCGAGGGCCTTCTGGTGGTTCCCTCACTGCGAGAAGCAAAGTTACAGGGAACCAGGCAGAGGGCCTTCTTGGTAGTGGTGCCTGCCCTGTGGAACGCCCTCCCATCAGATGTCAAAGAAATAAACAATTATCTGACATTTAGAAAACATCTGAAGGCAGCCCTTTTTAGGGAAGTTTTTAATGACTGATGTTTTAATGTATTTTTAATCTCTTGTTGGAAGCTGCCCAGAGTGGCTGGGGAAATCAGCCAGATGGGTGGGGTATAAATAAATAAATTATTAATATTAATATTATTATATTTGCTTCTAACATAAAACGCAGACATGAACGCTCTTAAAATGTCATTTGTACACCTCTGAATCAACTGCAAATTTCTTCTCCCTTTGCCCTTCCTCCGTGCTTCAGGTAGAGTGTCTGCTTTTTAGAGACCCTTTAAAGTGCTGCTAGCGAGCTTACTCACGAAACACTTGTTCAGCAAAAACCCTATCAGTCTCCTTTTTTAAGCTGAAAAAGCTACTCCAGAGAGATAGGGAGAGAGAAGTGGAAGCACAATATCAGAAGCACCAGCTAATCAGGGCTATGCTGTACATAGTCATTTGTGCTGGAGATCCTTTGGTCCTGAGGTTGATGTGAAGAAGCTTGTATGTCCAACTAAGATGGGATATCTGTGGTTTTACCATGGCATCATTCTAATGATTTACATCTCTGCTCAGCTTTCCTCCCCAATAAATAGGCAGTGCTAAATACTTGATACAAAGGATTTTGTCCACATACTGAAATAAATCCTCCTAACTTGGCAACCACCATTCCTGGTTGAGAACACATTATTTGTCCCCTTTGCTTCTTCCCCAAAAGGCAACCACAGACCATTTCAGCAGAAACGGCACAGCACCATAGAGCAGTCTTACAGTATCTTCTGCAAAAGTGTTTTGACACAGATAGTAACTGAAGGGGCACAAATTGCTCCTTAGTTTTTCCTGCAAAGCTTCTGAAAATGGCTAAAGATAGAATCAGTATCTTAAAGTACCAAGAGAGAGCATCTTATAGTCTGGCTCAGAAAGGGCAGAAGACGAGTGCTGATTAGTGCCAGCTACTGAGTTTATGAATGAAATTCCCTGTATAGTGTTCAGTAAAAGAAAGGCTATAAGGGCAGTCAGCTATGCTATATATGCAATAGCTTTAGCATACTGCAGTTGCTTGCTATTTCAGCTCCTAGGAAGGGAGGAATAACATTCTGCAGATACAAAAGAGGGTGATATGATATCAGCAACAGCATTTTTAAAAACCAAGTAGGGAACTAGGATGAGATGTGGTGTGATATCCAAAAATATTTGGTTCCCATTTCTCTAGACTTGAGTGTTAAGTCATGCTTATAAGGTATCTGCCCACAGTAGAAAAACAGGCTCCAGCTTCTCAAAAATTGGACTTTCTTGTATTTTAAGCCCAGGGAAATCTTTCCCCTGCCTAAACATTTATAAAATACTGAGAAGACAAGCTAATGGTAGGGTTTTCTTACTTTGCAAAGCTGAGCCCAAAGACTCAGAGCTTTGAGCCACACACATTTTGGCCTGAGGAGGTAGTGCTTGACCTTGTTCCAGAAAGTGCTTGAGAGCAACTCAATTAAGAGAGCTCTTGCAGAACAATGCATATGCTCCCATCACGTATGACATTACTGGAACCAGGCTCTCTGTGCCTATTTTACTCTCAGGCAGTAACAAATGTTCCAAGTAGCTCTGTAAAGTGGAGACAAAACTTGAGTGCTAGTAACAGCTGCTACATGCTAGAAATTGGGGGTGGGGTGGAGAAGAAATGTTTCTTTCTTTATAAATCAGAATTGGCCACAGCTTTAGACACATGCCTGAAGAGGCCATGATTCTGCATTAGTCGTGTCTGGTGTAGGTGGCTCCATTAACGGTGCCAGAGCTGATGGCAGGCACAGTCATGCTGGCTGTTGCGAAAGTCAAGACACAATTAGATGAGCTTGTGAGGCACAGTAACAGAACTGCCCTCTTACGGATGCTCACTCAGAGGGTGAAATTCCCTGTATAGTGTTCAGTAAATCCACACTTCCTCTTGACCTGTGCTCCCCCTGCCCCCCAGGGAAACTCCATTTTAGCACTCAATCGGAGCAAAGGGCAATTGGGGCTTTCTCTGGATTGATGTTTACTCTGATTTTGAGCTAAAGAGCAGGTTTTTCCTGGGAAGGGAGTTGGCCAAGGAAGAAACTGGTCAGCCCTGTGCTTGGAAACCGAAGAAGCAAAAGTATGGATGAGCCCACAAGTGCTCTCAGCAGAGTGCAAAAAGATCACCGCATGAGACCTTGAAGTGCTGTTGTCAGACAGAGCAGATCGATTTATGTAGGCACTCCTCCAGGTGACCTGATTATTGGCCCTGATTTGCTTGCACAAAGCTTGTGAAAAGTTAGGCTATGGCTGCGTACACATTACTGTTTACAGTGGTACCTCGGGTTACATACGCTTCAGGTTACAAACTCCGCTAACTTTGCTTCAGGATGAGAACAGAAATTGTGCGGTGGCGGTGCAGCAGCAGCGAGAGGCCCCATTAGCTAAAGTGGTACCTCAGGTTAAGAACAGTTTCAAGTTAAGAATGGACCTCCAGAACGAATTAAGTTCTTAACCCGAGGTACCACTGTACTCTGGTTCCAGTGCATTCCCACTGCTCATTTTTGAATCTGTGTACACACACAGCTACCTGGGTCCCAGCTCTATACTGTAGTTTCTAGTGAAATACTGTGTTTTGATGCAGTTCTCTCCATGCTAGTTTCAATCCAACTTGAGCACCGTATCCTTATTCAAGTCACACTGAATCCCAGGTGTGTACATGTGAGAAACCTGCCTTGCTTCCAGATTTTTGGGGGGCAGGGAAATCAACCAGGGAGTTCCATCTGGTGAAGACATCACTGCCCGGTCTCCAGCCATTAGTATGGGCATACAACAGGCGACTTCAGTACTGATGTGTACAGCGAAGGGCAAATTCTTTTTTTAAACTCTCTTACTTTGCTTCTTTGATATTAACAATAACAACAATGAACAATGACATCCAAGGAGGTAGTTATTTTAAGAATATTGTAAGAATTGGGGTGTGTGGGGTGTTAGGGGAAAGGTAGTACCTCTGGTGGGTGACATGCCATGCTCCTTCCGGAGTAGTTTGTCCACCTTTGGTCCCCACCCTGCACTCAGCTCTCACCTGTGGCTCCTAGAAGCTGTTGGCATGTGACACACCCCATGAACAGCTTCAACTGGCCAACTAAACCAGGAGAGGGTAGCTGATGGATCTCACATTCTCAGGGACTTCCCCTGCATGCAAAGACATGCTTTGGTGGATTGAGCAGACGAGATGAATAGGGGCCCAAAGGTCAAGAAGGTGTTTTCTGCACATGCTGTAGAAGGAAGTGAGGGGCAGATGGGTCCCATTAACCTGGGAAGGTAGCCCATCTGTTGTTGTTGTTTAGTCGTTTAGTCGTGTCCGACTCTTCGTGACCCCATGGACCAGAGCACGCCAGGCACTCCTGTCTTCCACTGCCTCCCACAGTTTGGTCAAACTCAAGCTGGTAGCTTCGAGAACATTGTCCAACCATCTCGTCCTCTGTCGTCCCCTTCTCCTTGTGCCCTCCATCTTCCCCAACATCGGGGTCTTTTCCAGGGAGTCTTCTCTTCTCATGAGGTGGCCAAAGTATTGGAGCCTCAGCTTCACGATCTGTCCTTCCAGTGAGCACTCAGGGCTGATTTCCTTCAGAATGGAGAGGTTTGATCTTCTTGCAGTCCATGGGACTCTCAAGAGTCTCCTCCAGCACCATAATTCAAAAGCATCAATTCTTCGGTGATCAGCCTTCTTTATGGTCCAGCTCTCACTTCCATACATCACTACTGGGAAAACCATGGCTTTAACTATACGGAGGTAGCCCATCTAGGAAAAGTAAAACTCTGATGCATTGTGGCGTATCTTTGGGAGAAGAGAAGGCTAAGGAGTAAAGCCTACACAAATCCAGAGTGGAGTCCCAAAGATTCTTGAATGGCAACTTGTAATCGCCTTCCAGCAACTCCTGCACCCAAGCTGGTGCCAAAGGTATTGCTGTTCTTTCCTTTGGACCACATCAGCAAGGCCAAGAGGTAGGTCTTGTTGTATGGGCAGCCCAGAACCTCCATACACACTGACCAGGCTTGTGCCCAGGGGGTCACTTAGTTCCTGCTATCACAGCAGTTTGACTTCACTCCCAGAGGCACACTCCATTGTCTCTCGAGACAGATGGACAAGGTGCCATCCAACCGTATTAGGGACTCCACTCCACTTCACTTCCTCAAGGGCAAAATGACTAGCAACAGTATGAAACTATATTATAAACTTTTTTCAAATTTTAAAAATTAAATAGTAAAAGCAAGAAACCGAGGGGTGGGGAATTTCCAGGATGCAGCCTAGGAATCCGGAGGCCATTTCTGGACAATGGGTTGTATTCAACGAAGTCTTACTCAAGAGTAGACCCATTGAAGTTAATGAACTTCCTGTTGGAGTAGCCAAACTGTTCATCCATCTTTGTCAATGTGTGTCGAAAAGCCGCAGGTCACTGCAGTGATCTGACATGGATCTTTGGCATGGATCCTCTGAATAGGACTTTCCAACCTGCTTATTGAACATTCAGTCAAATTTGTTACAGAAAGATTAGGCAACAGTGCATCAAGCAAGTGTTGCCCCAAACTTTCCCATGCATTTTCCTGTCTTTCATTATAGCAAAAAGTCCAATATTTTGGGAAGTGGCTTTGTAGTGCAATAACTCCCAATCAACTCTAATTGTGTGACCTGAATTTGCTGGTATGTGATTGGATTCCATCACAAAATAGCAACAGTATGGAAGCGCCGTAAGTCTCAGTTTCCCACCCATACAATGACAAATAGGTTACTTCTAGTTCATAAGACTGTTGTGAGGGTGAACAACATACAAACGTTATAACAGTGTATGATGACAGGTGCTTTGGAGTTGCTTAATAATACTTCTCCTCCAGGAATATTACTGCTCAAGTGGATCCCTCCGCGCAAAATACCTTTTGATAGAAATTACCATTTTCAGCAAAGGCAGGGCTTTTTTTCAGGGGGAACTCACAGGAATTGCTGTTCTAAGAGAACAAGGGAGGTATTCAAGGAGAGTTCCGGCACCTCTTTTTCTAGAAAAATAGCACTGAGCAGAGGTATATATGCATGGAGATGAGGCGAGAAATTGTGTATTTGGGAATATAGAAGGAAATAATCCACATGCAACATATGACAATTAAAAAATTATCCCCATGTTCCTAAAAAAATAAAGAATAGGGAACCTGTTTTGGGAGGGTGTATAGGATGTGATAAAATAAATGTGGCAGAGTTACTGTATCAAATTAAAACACATATCTTTTCATCAGTAACACTTGACCAGCCCATAACATTTTCCGGAGCCAATAACAAGCGATTGCATGAACATGCCATCTCTGTTCAAGACTCTTAATGGCTGATTAGCAGTTGCACTGTACCATGACCTGAGTTAAAGCTACTTCTGCATCTTGCCTTCAACGTAAAAGCATCATTTTAACAGGCCAACATGTAGATATAGAGGGAAGCTATGGTATTCCGTTTAGAAGCATGTAACTGTAATGGAAAAATTAAGTAGCAGAAGTTAGTAAGTTCAGCTAAATAATTTATTCCCTGGTATAGTATCAGCTGAAAAATCTGTTAGTAATAAAAACACATATGGAGAAGCAAGTGCACATGAATTTTTGATTGGCCCCAAGCATCCTTTAGAATATACCTAGCCTTCACTGCCTCTGTTAGCTAGGAAGCAAGCAAATGCAGCGGTGGGAATGCATATAGGGATTTATTTTCTTGTCTTTTAAAATGAAGAAATTAAAACAAGCTGTTCCTGCTCAGGGCTCCTGTAAATGGCAATGCTGCCATGCTGCCAATGGGTTGTTTTAGGCATGCTTCAGTGATGACCTTTAAACAGCTAGTGAGGTCAAGTGTGTCCTTTTTAATCGGTCACTGGGAATCTTATGCATCTACAGCAACATTTTTGTGTGTGTTGCATGGGGGGCTTTTAAAAAAATGCTTCCAAGACGATTTTGCATCTTTAAGACTGTTGTAGTGCACCTCTCTTACCAACTTTAAGAGCACTTTAAATTGATTATACAACACATGTTCAATAAAAGCACCCATATGACAGAAATTTCAAGAGATTTGCACTTGGTGTGACTGTGGCTCCTTCTGATAACCTCTGGAGACAGACACTACATTAAATTAACTGCTTGACATGGAGAATACTGGGCAACACTTGCTCCACACCAAATGGATGTGTGCATAGTATATATATTTTCCATATACACAATTATATATATATTAATATGCTACAGGCAGGTGTAATGTTAGAGAAAAATAAATGGCAGTTCCTCTGCATTATAAAAGGTGACAACTGCTGCCTTGGCACTTACTTCTCACCAGTATATTTTGAGATGGGGGAAAAGCATATCTCACTCCCTCGTATTTCAGACATGTTCTAGGGCTGGGGGTCGGGGTAGGATCTGGGGGGAAATTCCCTGGTTCAAATTTCATTTCTGTCAAAAATTTAGTAAGGCTGTAATTCTAATGCCACTCAGCTGGGAGTAAGCTCCCATCAAATTCATTAGGATTTACTTCTGAGTAGATTGCACTATAGTTTACTACAGCGCTTCAAATGTGCAATAAAGGTGTACTATATACTTACCCCAAGTAAGCACAAAGGAGGCACTACAGGTAGTGTCAAATAAAATGAGTTAACACATCTTTAATATTGTTTCTGCACATCCAAAACTACTGCGAATATTCTCCAGTTCTGCCATAAATTTACAGTTGGTGATTTTGTTTTAATATTGACGTACTCAGATACAAACACTTTGCAAAAGCCATATATGCTACAGTTCCATATTGGTAAGGTTGACATAAGTATAGTATGATCATGTATCATGCATGTTTATTCAGAATTAAGTCCCAGCATGTTCAATGAAGATT
Organism: Podarcis raffonei; assembly: GCF_027172205.1. NCBI lineage: Eukaryota > Metazoa > Chordata > Lepidosauria > Squamata > Lacertidae > Podarcis > Podarcis raffonei. The sequence continues at coordinate 64,993,587 of NC_070607.1, forward strand.
ACTCTTCGGTTGCAATCCTAGATTGAGCAAACCCCACTGAACACAATGGGAAATTTATTTCTGAGTAAATATGTTTAGGATTGTGTTGCAATAGTAACCTCCAGAAAACTCTTGTAAATAAGAGACTCATTCTCTTTCTCTCTCTCTTTTTCTCTCTATATAAAACATCTTGCAAAAACACAGAAAAATGATGTGACTTTACATTTTCTAGTAACCGAGCTTTTGGAAACTAAACTGTATATATATTTTTAAAAAATATGTTGACAAAATACCATTTTCAGAAAATCTCAGGTTGAGCTGAAAAAAAATGGATTAAAAATGAAGTCCTGAAGGGTTGGTAATGAAGATTATTTTTTATACAAGTTCCATTTTCAATCCTTATAAGGATACTTGAAAGTAGTTTTCATTCAAGATACATTTTAATTGGTTGCTGCTAGAATTTTGTTTCTCCTAGAATAGAACATTTGTAAGTTCAGACTATCCACTTTAATTAAATAAAGTGCTCTGAAAGCATGGATTTTGTGGCTGCAGCCTATGCAGCCTATTGAAGATGGAGTACTTGGATTAGAGCCAATTTAGTCTTCCCAACAGAAAACTGGCATTTGGATCAGACTGCCCATAAAATTAGAAATACGGGGTTTTGCATTGTGCCTTTATCTTCTTTCTTATCTATCCCTGCTACCTTATCGCTGGCAGTGCCAGAGCTTCATGCAGAGAGGAAAATGACAGATTTCAGTTGTGTTGTATAAAGTTACAACCTTTTCCCCTGTCTTCAGTGCTGCTTTGAAAAGATGCATAAAAAGAACATATTAAATGGCTGTGGCTTTTCCTTGTAGGAAAATGCAGTGATGGGGGAAACTCTCCATTTATCAGCCTATTATCCATTAAAGGCACTGGAGTTTCCCCCACTCTAGTGACACCCCATTAGACTAATATGGGTAATAGCCTTCATGCCCCGTTGAATTTTTAAAAGAATGGCAACTTGCTTGTGCACTATAGTAGAAATGACCAGGCTTGAACAAGAACAAAGACCCCCAGGATCATGGAAATTTGTTGTTATTGCCACTTCTTGTGTAGCTGCCTAGCACAAGGAGTTATTCCCTGTGCTTGATATGTGATGATGAGTGAGGAAAGGTCAGTATTTACTTTTCTCTCTCTCTGTTGTCACTGAGTATGATTGTCTTCCATAAACACGGTTTTAACAGTGGGTCTATAAGTGATTGTGGAGGCCAGTTCTGGATCCACACGTCCTTCCACAGTGGGGACAGCTGATCCTGGTGAGGGTTTGCCAAGCGTGCCTTCCTCTTAGTGCGTTTCTCCCTTTCGTCCTGAGTTCGAGCATCTTCAAAGCCCATGACACCCTCGGTAAAGGCTGTTCTCCAACTGGAGTGTTAACAGGCCAGCCATGAATCTGTATAAAGAAGACCAAAGACAGTGTGAAGAGTCCTTAACAGTCTTTGTATGGTATTGTTATATCTTTGTGGGGTGTCCTGGCTCCCTTTCTAATTTCTGGACTCTGCTTCTAATTTCTGGGTTCCAGAGGTAGAATCTTGCATGTTAAAATATCAGCCAGTCTGGCTTCCTGATGTAGTAATCCCCTGCAGAGATGGGCCATTAAAATAACACAAAACGGATGGGTGATGGCCTACTAAGAAAGCCATCAGCAAAGCTAAGGCTGTACCAGCTGGGAAATGGGTGAAGCCCTCCCTGAGGTCAGAGTTAAGTAGAGGAAAGGCCAGTAGTAGAGTTTTCAGGACCCTGATGTTAGGAAAGATTGAGGGCACAAGGAGAAGAGGATGACAGAGGACGAGATGATTGGACAGTGTTCTAGAAGCTACCAGCATGAGTTTGACCAAACTGCGGGAGACAGTAGAATACAGGAGTGCCTGGCGTGCTCTGGTCCATGGGGTCACGAAGAGTTGGACATGACTAAACGACTAAACAACAACCACGAAGAGTTTTCAGGAGTTTTGCCTTACATATGCTGAAACAAACAGTTTGCAAGCTGGAGGAGGAGGGTTGTCAGAACAATGTGGACTGTCAGTTTGAATCCATGACTGTGGCCATGAACCTCCATCCTAGGTTCAGGTTGTATATTTGTGTAAATAAACCATATATCATAGAGACACCACAGTCTCTGCTGTGTCTCATTTCCAAAGGAAACAGAAAACCTGAGTAGCTGCCTGGACTCCTAGCTGTGGTAATCCTAGCACACCTCATGAAACCAGAGAGAAAATGGTATCTCGAACTCTGTGACATTGTGTGTTTTTTTAAAAAAAGAACACACAGTAAATTTCCTCTGAAATCTTATTCTTGCAACATTTAAGCAGTTCTAAAAGGAAGCTGTTCTGCTTTCCAGTAATGCTACAGTAAGAATTGTTGCAGAGCTCAGTATTTGAATCAGAGGTTCAAATCTCAGAATGGACCGGAGGTAAATATATATATATGGACAGGAATTCCTGAATGACACATACAACAGGAACTTTTAAAGTATGGTGTTTCTTTATTGCTCAAGAAAAGAAGCTAATTTGCAGGAGGGGAGGGAGACATCAATTCAACCACATGATTGCAATTATGGAGTTTCTGAAGCTTAACCACATGGTCATATTGACTGTGTGGGAACCTTTACTCACACAAGCATCACCCAGAAATCCGGATGGTGTATCACCTGATTGTGCCCAGCTCTGAATCCCAATGTTGCTCAGTTACCAGCTATAACGATAGGAGCCCCTGGCCATATGGTACTAATGAGTTGTGCTCCAGACATATGGCTGCAATGGGGAAAGATATGAATCATCTCTAAGTGTGAGTTGACTGATAAAGGGGGTGGGTGGGAGAGTATACATCCTTGACTACTCCACAAACATAATTTGTTTTAATTAATTTTGCTACAAGCTTTTCAGCATTTGGAATCCACTAGAGGGAATAATGTGTTTTAAGCTTGATAATGCTAAGTTTTATAGGGCCAGTGCAGTTCCATCTGGAGAAAAATGGTTGACAGCCACATCTGTGACAATGTGGACTGTGGCAGTTTTTTGTTAGAGAATATGCTGTGCAATGGAAAGTGTGTTTTCAAAAGTAACATGAAAGAGGTGTCATAATGACAATGATGTGTATTTCAAAAAAGCAAGCATCATTATTTGTAAGGAACAAATTAATGAAACAGAAGGAAAGCTAAGCCAGTATTTAGAAGTTGGAGAGAGAGAAAGTCTCATTTACAGGTAATCTACCTCATTATAGGCATTTCTGTGTGCTGCTCTGGTTCGCCAGAAGCGGCTTAGTCATGCTGGCCACATGACCCGGAAGCTGTACGCCGGCTCCCTCGGCCAAAAAAGCGAGATGAGCGCCGCAACCCCAGAGTTGGTCATGACTCGACCTAATGGTCAGGGGTCCCTTTACCTTTACCCCATTATATGTTTAAAGAGTTGGTGGTGGTGGTGGCATCTGTCTGCCTCAGGAGACAATGGAAGAGTGCACCTTCGGGAGTGAAGTCAAACCTGACTTTTGGTCTCCAGGCACTGAGGTCATCCACAAGACATTCCCACATGGTGGGTTTGATGTTGCCAGCCCCCGTGTCTCATTTGCAGACATCTTTGTAACACAGAGTCAGTCTGCCAATGGGCCTGGTGCCGGAAGCCAGCTACCCATAGAGCACGTCCTTGGAGACCCTGCCATCTTCCATTCTGTGGACATGACCAAGTCAGCATAGATGTCACTGAGACAAGAATGTGAACATGCTGCGAATGTGGGCTTGGGAGCACATCTTTGAGACTCTGTAAAAACAACTTCTCAGGGCAGCATACAACAGAACTAAAAACAAATTTAAAGTACCTACAATAAAGCAGATTAACAGTAAAACATAAGAATTCAAAGATTCCTTTTACACCGCATTACCTGAATTTATAGAACTGTGGCCTTTTGATCACCATGCCATGCTAAATTTTAAATAGTGGGGGAAAGCTGTATGGAAGAATACCACCCCAAATTTTGTCATGTGAAATTACAATGCAAAACGCCTGTGATTTTCTAAGTTAACTGGATTGCTAACAGATTTTTTCCTGGAAGCAAATAACAGGGACATGAGCACTAAACTTCCACAAGATTCTGCTGGTTTTCCAGAAGTGGCTTTTAGATCATGTGAATAATCGCATAATATTTGAAAATTAACAGGTAACAAACATTGGGAAGATGGAATATTGTGCTGGCTACAGAAAGTGTGCGATCTGCTTTCCATTTGGACCACAGCCTCCAACAAAATTGACTTTTGTCTGATTTATATGACCACTAGGTTCCTGCTGCCCACTATGAATTCCTTCATATGCCAACTCTCACATGTGCAGCATATGCAGCTGTTAAGTTTTAAAGCCTACATATGTGACTTGCGGGGGGAGGGGAACTATGTTGTTGTTTTATGACAAAAAAGGTGGTGAAGATTAGAGTGAGAGACAAAAAATATAATTTATATTTGGTGGTTGTGATGGCTGCATACAACCAGGCAATGGGTAAGGAATTTATATGTACAGCAATTCCTGTAGAAGAAGAAGAAGAAGAGTTTGGATTTGATATCCCGCCTTTCACTCCCCTTCAGGAGTCTCAAAGCGGCTAACAGTCTCCTTTCCCTTCCTCCCCCACAACAAACACTCTGTGAGGTAAGTGGGGCTGAGAGACTTCAAAGAAGTGTGACTGGCCCAAGGTCACCCAGCAGCTGCATGTGGATGAGTGGAGACGCGAACCCGGTTCCCCAGATTACGAGACTACCACTCTTAACCACTACACCACACTGGCTCCCATCTGAGAGTCACAGAATTTCTCGGTTATTTCAAAATAAGATAGACACTAAATTGATAGAAAGTGGAACAACTTCTCCCTCCTTCAAATTTATCATTCCTTTTTTTTTTGTTTTTTTAGATTTTTGCAATCAAATACAACCTGCCTCGCAGCCTTCCCATTTAACAATCAACTTCTTTATATTGGGCAATACAAGCTAAGTGACGTTTACTTGTCCCATAATACCCACTGCCACATTCTGATATATTTTGCAAATTGTAAAGCAGCACTTTAAAAAGGTTTAATTTTCAAGGCAATTGGTTTGATGGATGAGCTCATCTGCAATACCTAAGAATCAACCATAATAAAATTACAGAAGATGGATTGTAAAACTGGTCAGTTAAGAAGCCAGGCATAAGCAGCTAGGACAGTTAAGCACGGAGTTTGGGTATTTCTGTTGGTGTTATTCTGGTTTTTGTTGTATATGCTCAGAACCTAGATTCTCTTATTCATTCTCAATATTCTGTACAGTAGCGTGTATCTTAGAGAGAAAGAAATATAGGACATGGAATTATTTACAGAAGACTAAACCCAGGAGACAATACAGCATTACCCTGCCACAAACATATGCATCCGCTGATGAAGCTTCTTGGTATCCCTGATTATCTGCTTGCAAAAGTATGTTTTCTTTTTAAGCAAAGCAGATTTATTTTCTTCCTTACGTCTTATACTTACAAAAATTGACATCTACATCTATCAACGTAGGGAAGAGAGCTTCATTTCCACTCCAGTGCACTGTTCTTCACACTATGGAGAATCCTTGCAGCCAATGCAGAAGAGTCAGCTGTTATCTGTACATGAAGCTGGAATCAATCTTGCCCCCCCCCTTAAAAACAAAAAAAAGCCTCAGCTTTCCAAGACAAATTAATTCTGACATCTTAATTATAAGCTCAGCAGAAAGGTTGGTGCGAGATTCATGAGCATTGAAGATTATCATTATATTGTCATTATTTGCTAATGACTGCAAGTGACTCCAGCACAGAATGGCAATTTATAACCATAAAAAAACTCTGGAAATGCATATTATATTCTATTTGTTCCAAAGGAGTTCTTTTGCTATTATGGTGATAACAAATAACAGAAGCGACAATACTGCTTTGACATTGTTGCTTTACAGGCATGAAACACATTTTTGTTGTGGCAGCAGTCTAGAAAATATCTGTCAAGTGCTTGGTTATTTTTAAACCAAATTGTAAATAGGGCATATTTTTGAGAACCAAATTAAGGAGACATCTCTCATTGCAGAGCAACTTCTCAGTTGACACAAACAGGTCTTAGCATCTGCATGAAACCAATGTCTGAGGCCATGATCTGGACCTAAGTGCTCAGGCCATTATCTTTCAAAAATGTGCTGAGGGTATTGCTAGCCATAGACTGTATGTGGCAGAAACAGGTGGAAGTCATTGCCGGAGACCTTACAGTTGTTTCCCACTTAGGAGGTCACTGTAGCAAATAGGCACATTGATGTTAGCAATCCCTGAAAAAATGGATGGTTACTCCACAGATGGCTTGTGTGGACACCAAAAGGAGGTCCCACCACGTAGCTATGAAAGAAATGAAGAGGGCAGGCAGCAATGGAACAGGATTCAAACACTCTGCTCAGAGGCAACGTGGGCCAAATGTGGACTTCTCCGGCATTATTTCACATAAGTACGTAGCCAAAAGAGATGTGGCAGATTAACCAGAGATGAAGATGGATTACGGTGCAACGAAAGATCACTGAAAGCAGTTAGAAGTCTGTTGTTACTATTATGCTCCCTCCATGCTTCTTCCCAGTAGATGCACCTACAGATAAAGAAATAAATCCTCTGGAAGATGAGCCATTTGGTGAGCACTCCAGGTGAGAGTGTATACGCTCATTGGAAAGGAGTACATGGCTGGAGGCTGTACTAATGAGGCAAGTTTACAGAGGTGGAGGCAGTTGCACTTACAAAATGATGCACAAACTGGTGACTAAATGCACGGAAGGCCTGTGCTATGTGGCTGATATCCAACTGAGTAATGCTCAGTGCAGACCTCTTTATTGCAGTGGGTATGCTCAGATTATGACTAATATTAGATATCACCCTGAATTGTCAACTGTTCTTTGAAAGAGGGAATTGGAGTAGGTGCGTTTTTTGTAATCTAAGGAGGGGGAGATACTGCACCCATTGAAATTCTTTCTTCTTCACAGTTATTAATGGCACAAGAAGACAAGTCATATTTGTATGTAGCTACTTTAACAGTAAAGGTATATGTGCAGTAACTACTGGAAACTGGAAGCTTGCCATAGTAGGGTTGAGGTTCAAGGGAGAGGAACCTGGTGCCTTACAGTTATTATTGGACTCCCAATATCAATCAGTCCCAAGCAGCACGCTCATTGATCAGGGGTGGTGGGAGGTGAGGTCTGGCAGCATCTGGAGGGTCATGGAACGCCCACCCCTTCTCTGGATCACCTGTCTCCAATGCAGCAACCAGGTTCCATATTGCCTTTCCTCTCCCCTTCTGCTGGGACCTGGATGGAAGCAATGCCCATCAGCAGGAATTTTAGCTTGAAGGGGTTAATTCCTGCCAAGTGCTTGTGTTAACTAGGTATTCCAATTCAGCCCTGGAGATGCTTGAATGAAAAGCTATCAGGGCAACAAACATGCTCTCTCATCTTTCTGTACTAATGGGCTCTTCACTGCACTAGCACACAGTTAAAAAAAAATCTGACAGTATCTCTGAAAATAAGCAAAGCATTCCTTTCCTAATTATTCAATGGGCTGCATCAAGTAAACATTAATAATTTAATCAATGTACTTTTGAGCTGCTTTTCTGTGCTGAATTGCGTTAGAACAGCCAGAATACAGAAAGAGCTCCCAAGGGTTATCCTCCAAGCTTTGTGTTTAAGAACATGTTTCTTGCAGTGAAGGCCACATCCCAAGAGGCCAGCTCATGACCATTTGACCTCCCTCTTGTGATGGTGCAATACCTCTATGGTAACTATAGTTCACTGAACCTTCCCTTTATGTAGTTCCACAGTAGCAGGAAGAAACAACTTATTAATCCACTTCTGGACTGGCCCCCACTGGTAAGTGTCCCAGCGACAACAGTGTGGAATGTGGAACTCTGAAATTCAATAAAGGCTTTAGCAAATGAAGTAGATAATTGCTCTACCAAATAATGATTATGTGGTACAAAGTGTGGGGATATTCTTGGAACCTTCTGCCTATACAGTGGTACCTCAGGTTAAGTACTTAATTTGTTCTCGAGGTCCTGTCTTAACCTGAAACTGTACTTAACCTGAAGCACCATTTTAGCTAATGGGGCTTCCTGCTGCTGCCGCGCCGCCAGAGCACGATTTCTGTTCTCATCCTGAAGCAAAGTTCTTAACCTGAGGTACTATTTCTGGGTTAGCGGAGTCTGTAACCTGAAGCGTCTGTAACCTGAAGCGTATGTAACCTGAGGTACCACTGTATATTCTTTAAATCTAATCCTTCAAATACAACAACCCCTTTATCAAGGAATATTCTGGGATGCTAATTGAACTGGATAATATTCTATGTTTTGCCCTCTAGATGAGGACAATGATGCATTTAATTGAATGATTAAACACTGAATTATTAATAGAATTAACTGGTCTGAAGGAACTCAACAATGATACATATGCCACACTGCTCACAAACTAAGGACAAGGTGGAAACTAAGGTCATATTCCATCATGTTAGCGGAGAAGAACAGCATTAGTAAGACTGAACAATTTCATAATAAGATCTAAACTGAGAGTAAGTAGTGACTTAAGAGTGAGGTTCAAATGTCATCTTTTCTTAAAAACTCACCAGGTGGACTAGGATAGACACAAGTCTCTTAGTACCTCATCATATGGCGATACCAGCAGTTTGCTTTACATGACTGTTACATGGATTGTGAAGGCCTAATTCTCACTGAAATAGTAAACTTATAGTCTGGGTTGTACCACTATTGGTGGACAAAGGCTCACATGACTGAATACAGATATAGATAGATAGATCATGATAGATAGATAGATGATAGATAGATAATCAGCATGTCTAGGTTAAAGATTCATGTTCTAGCCTAGTCAATGTAGTGTCTTCCAGATGTGTTGGACACCATCTCCTATCAGCCAATAGCCAAGAATAATGAGAGCTGGAGTTCAACAAACTCTGGAGGCAATACATTAGCCAACCTTGCACTCTGCTCCATTAAAGGTTAGACCACTGTAAAGCACTATAGATGGAGTTCCCCTTAAAGGCAACCCAGAAGCTTCTATTGATGCAAAATGTGGCAGTAAGGGTTTTGATGGGAGCCAGGTGATCAGATCATGCTACACAAACCTTGCTCCAGCTACATTCGTTGCTTAATTTGCTTCCAGGTTCAATTCAAGGCAAGGTCCTTGTTGTTGGGGCTGTTAAAGCTGTAAAAGTTTGAGTCTCAAGAATTGCCTCCCACTCTCTTGCTGTTTCATCTTGTCAGTTGCTAAAAAGTGGGCTGGGAGGAGAAGGGAACTACTTATGTGCTGCTGGGGAAGTCAAAGCATATTTGTCAATGAGTCCCATGTCCTTGTGTTTCTCTGCATTAGTTCCATGTGTGTGCAAATCTAAATGTGTGCATGCTATATTTGTGAGTGGGAGCAGCTGCCGCTCACTCATTTTTCACCTGAACAGTAGCAGAACTGAAAATCTGTCTTCAGTGTCTGGAACAACTTTTGACCTAGGCAGTCAAAGTACACTTTACCCTTCTCTGTTGTTTCATTCATCCCTGTTGGGGCTCACGTTCAAACAGATCAGAGGCAGAGAACAGAGAGACACAGCTGGTAGAGAAGGGAGTAGATTGGTTAGATCACAGTTTCTGTCTCTTCTTCTTGTTGGCTCACCTAGAGGGCTTGTGATGCTCTGCCTAGAAGCCTAGGTCTGTGGTCAAAGAAAGAAGAACCACATCAGCAGATGGATGTCTAAAAGTGGCCAGTTGACAGCAGGGGAGGGCAGAGCAGAGAGGAGAATGGAGAGGGGGCCTGCAGTGCTGCTTCAGTGGCCCACACCAGCAACTGGATTCTTTCTGTGTGCCTTGCACAGCCACTCGGAGGAGCGGAGGAGCAGCTCACAGAGTATGTAGAGGGACTGGTAGGCTCCTTGCTACTCCAAGCCAGAGTGGAGAGGCACAATTTTTGTGCGCCCCCCCCGCCGGGCGTGGGCCCTTGGCGGGGGTCAAGTTGGCCAACCCCTAGGTACTCCCCTGCTCAGATGTAAAGTGATTTAAATGCAAATGACAACAGGACTCATTTATCTACCATTAATAGCTGTGAAGAAATAGAAGAAATTTGCATCTTATGGTGTCACAGTGGTGCAAGTTTCAGAAAAGCTGGGCCTCCCAAAGTGTTCTGTTCCACAAACTGTTGGTATTTGACCCATATTGTGATGGGTTACCCTGAGTGTGTAATCTGTAATTGCTGCAGACATGCACATGGTGACTAGAATGCATGAAGATACGTTGAGTGGGACATAGAGTCATAGAATTGTAGTGCTAGAAGTGACCCTGAGGGTAAAGCATCCATGGCAGATGACCATCCAAACTCTGCTTAAAAACCTCCAAGGGAGGAGAGTTCACCACCTTCCGAGGGAATCCATTTCACTGTCAAATAGCTCTTACTGTCAGAATTGGTAATAGTTCAGAAAAGAGCAGTGAATATATATTTCAAGGTTGTTTAATATAAAAGCCATTTTCACTGCAGTTGAAAATGTAAAAATCATTAAAGTAATGGAATGTTGCTAGCTATGTTCTATAGTTATTCCTCTTGGTATCAATTATCCCAGTCACACAATTTCCTATAAAGGTACATGATTAAAATGCCGTTGTTGTTGTTATTATTATTTATTTCATTTCACCCTAGATAGCAATAAAAGTACTAAGAGCTGTATTCAAGTAGCTTATTCATTTGCAAGCTTGATAATAACAGGTAGGAAAGCAAAATAAACTTTGCATGATAAACATTTGAGAGGCGTGGGAATTGTCACCCTGTTTCCTTCCTGATTTTTTATTTTTTATTTTTTGAGCAAGTAGGATTACTGTAGGATTACATCAGCCCAAAAGCCAATGTTTCCTGGTTCTGGAAGGATTTTTTTCCTTCTTCAAATTATTGTCTTTCATCAGAGTAGATTTCCTTGATATATGTAGATGCAATTGGAACAAACCTTTTTGACCTGATCATCAATACACTTGGAGAATAAATTTGTTCATACTATGGAGTGTGTGTTTTGACAGCAAAGTGTAAGACTTTGCTTAATTGTGGTTCATAAGAGGGTAAGAAGAGCCCTGCTGTATCAGACTATAAAGGGCCACAAAGTTCAGCATACTGTTTTCACAGTGGCCTAACAGATGTGTATAGAAGCCCACCAACAGGATGTGAGTCCAACTGCACTGCCGCCCTTGTGTTCTGCAGTGCAGGGGTGGAGGGTGGGATTTGGTGCTTTGGAGTTCCAAAGCCAGGACTTCAAAGTAGGCAGCAGGCACTGCTAAAGGGAGGGGATCCTCCCTTTCCTTTCAAAGGCATGTTGCTATCTACTACATGCTCAACCAAATTGAGCAGCTTCAGGTGCATGAGAGAGCTCCCTGCAGAGAGCTGTCTCACACACCTGGATCAAGCAGGATTGCCCTCCTGTTGCACTGACTGATGGGGAAGGAATCCTGCTTAGCAACAAGATGTGCCTGCAATGTGGCTGTCCACACCCAGAATCCAAGATTCTTATTTGCCAACCCAGGAAGTACCCAGCTACAAACAAGGATTCACCAGGAGTAGAGGTCTCAAAAATAAGACCCTCCTCTCAGAGAGACTTCTGGAGAGATGGGTGTTGATAGGAACCAGATGAGGTTGGGTGGTAGTTCCAGCAGCTCTAGCTCAACCCCCTCCCCAAGTGCTGGGCCTGGAAGAGCTACTGGAACAATGTCTATGTCCCAGTCACTTGCCTACTATTAGATCTCCTGTCTATGACAAACCTGGCCATAGGCTGCTCTGACCTTGTCTGACTCTTTGCAGTGGACTCTGCTTGCTTGGACCTTGGACTTGCCTTGGATACTGCTATGGTTGCTGCCCCATTGGTGTTGCTGCTACTAAGCCTCATGTTTACTCAGGAGCCCAGTAAGAACAGGACAGGTGGCTACACCCACTGCTGGCATGTAAACCCTCCCCGAAGGTGAATATGAGGCCAAAAACTGTTTTCTATCTGCCCTACAGTCTATTGTAACATGCAGGGATTGCATGGCAGACTTGTATGGGTTCTTTTGCTGAGAGTGGTGCATGGGTTCCCGAAAGGTAGAAAGTTTTGAAAAACACTGCCTTAGGACATGCATGTTCTACTGCAAGAAGCAGCTGTCAGATTCAGACACTGGCTGCAGCTTGAAAATACTTTGAAACCAACAAAATAACTCAGAGGAAATTACAAACAGCACGATAAAAAAAACCCTGCCACTTCTAAATGTTTGTTCTTCAGCATAAGAGGAGCCATATACTGCTACTCATTGGAGGGGATAGAACTTAACATTCATCCTATTACAGTGCTATGGAATAAATAGTTTCAGCAATACAAGTGGGTGTTGGTTGCAAATTAACAATTGATTACATATAAAACACTTTCTCCTAATAAAATGGAATAGCTAATTGATGTGTTTTCAGCCGCTTTTTATCTTCTCAGCTCCATTTCAAACCCTTGCTTTGGTTTGCTCTTCTTCAAAGACTAGCAATTATTTTGCAGCAATAAAAAAAAAAATCAATTGGCAAATTAGAACCATAGTTTGCCTTCAATCCTTCAGTGTTTCTATTCTCTGCCAACTGGAACCGCTCATTTGGAAGGGCTGAACAGATATTGAAATTTATCCACTTCGTCACTGGCTTCAATATATGCAGTTCGTGGCAATGGGAAAGTGGGGACTCCTTGAAGAGGCAACCAGGGCTTATTGCAGGGTTCTCTCCTATATACAGTGGTACCTCGGGTTAAGAACTTAATTCGTTCCGGAGGTCCGTTCTTAACCTGAAACTGTTGTTAACCTGAAGACCACTTTAGCTAATGGAGCCTCCCGCTGCTGCCACGCCGCCGGAGCACAATTTCTGTTCTCATCCTGAAGCAAAGTTCTTAACCTGAGGTACTATTTCTGGGTTAGCAGAGTCTGTAACCTGAAGTGTCTGTAACCCGAGGTACCACTGTACATGAGAAATTTCAATGATTTCTTGATTCATGTATGGACAATGTGTGGGCATATTTTACTATCTGCTATGTGCCCAAAGAGAACCAAGGACTGCTTGTATTCAAAGACAAACTTTTTATGTGAACTAGTCCAAAGAGCTTCAGAGATAGTAACAGGTTCAAGTCTTTGAAGAATGAATAGTAATGAATATCAATCAAGATATGAGAATATATTGAAGTAACTTGGAAGTCTTTTCTCTCTGGGACAGAAGACAGGGACAGCGATATTTCTGCTCCCAAGTTCAAAGGACCCTCAAAACCATAGGTGGGCTCCAGAGGCCATGACCCTCACTCACAGATTTGAGAGAGAAGAAACCTCATACCAACATATTCTCCATATTCTTTTTGTCCATAAGAGAAATGTGGTTTGGGCCATACAAGATCTAAACTTCATAAAGAAGAGACACTTTCATGCAGATATGCATCAGGAGGAGACTATCCATTTGACAGAGTTGTGGTTTTCCATATCTATTTTATATGTTTGCCTAAGACCAGGGTGTGCATTTGGCAGCCCTCAAACTAATTTCATGCAGCCCTCACTAATTTAAAAAGCGCTCTGTAAGTTATCAAAGCAGCCCCTAGCAAGAGTGAACTTCCTTCCCTCCATGGCCTGCTGGGAAGAGAAAAGAGCGAGAGGGGGATGGCCGAAAGCAAGAGAGAGAAAAGCTGCAACCCCATCCACTTGTGGCTGTGACCCTACTATTGGCTTTGGACCTGTCCACTGGCAGCGTGTGGTCCCTGACAGTTTATCCCCAAGGGAATGCGACCCTTGACAGAGACAAGTTAGCCATTCCTACCTAAGACCAATCTACTGCTTGATCCCAAATCTTGCTGCAAAATCTGGTCCATAGACCAGGGGTTCTCAAAGGGTGTAGCAGGAGAGGATGGCAAGTGTGGTGGGAAGATTCAAGGACAATCAAAGAAACATTTAAACATTTCAGTGTAGCGTAGTAGAATATCATTATTTATTTATTTTGCCAAAAATGGAAATCTGAGAGCAAGAGCACCAGGTGAAAGTGAAGACAATCCTAGTTGTAATCTAGAATCGCTGTTTGAACTGAGTGCTGGAGAGGACTCATCTAATTCGACACCAGTAGCAGGCCCCAGCAAACCTTCCCCCGAAAAAGGTTTAGTCAAGAATATGTGGATAGCTATCTGGGTTTTGCTGTCACATGGACTGGAGGTGAAAATGTCCCTCAATCTATGTGTTTGATCTGTGGTGAGGAGCTTTTCCAATTCCAATATGTCCCCAAACAAGATGAAAAGACGTCTTGTTGTCAAACATGGAAATCTGGCAAACAATAATGTTCAATATTTTGAAAGGCTTTGGAAGAGCAGAAATGCCAATGGTCATATTTTGAAATGCTATTAAGAGTCTCAGATAAGATGCAAATTATATCTTACCAAGCGGCTGAATTGATTGCTTAACAGACAAAACCACATACAATAGCTGAAAAATTGATTAAGCCTGCCTGCAGCTTGATTGTGAAAATGTTGTTTGGTGGTGATGCTGAGTGACAAGTTATGGATATTCGTTTGTCTGATTATATAATTCACAGAAGAATAGTTATATATCAGCTAATATTGAGAAGTCTGTTTCTGAAACGAAGAAAAATTCTAAATTTGCCATTTAAGTTGGTGAAGCTACCGACTTTAGTGGAAAAGCACAGTTGCTTGCCTATGTCAGATTCATCCACAATGATGAAAGAATTACACAATTTCTACTTTACAACAAACAAGTAAAACACATTAGAGGACAATATATTTTCTAAACCATGTCTGAGGGTTGTTGTTTTTTGGGGGGGTGATTTCCTGGGATTCTTGTATTGGAATTTGTACGGATGAAGTGCCATGTATGACAGGCAGTGTGAGAGGCTTGGTGGCACTCATCAAAGAGAAAAATCCAGATGTAATATCAACTCAGTGTTTTTTTACACAGAGAGTCATTAATCTCTAAGACCCTTGAAGCTGATTTGAAGTTGGTTCTCGATCAGACTGTGCTTCCTGAATTTCATCAAAGCAAAGCCACTAAGAACATGCAACTCTGCAAAGAAATGGAATCGAAGTATCAATGCCCAATCCTGCACTCTGAGGTTCACTGGCTGTCCCACGGAAAAGTTTTAAATCAGATGTTAGAGCTGAAGAACGAATAAAGAGAGTTTTTGGAACAAGAAGAGAATATGTTGTACCACCAACTGGGTGACAATGACTGGCATGCAAAGCTGGCATATTTGGCCAATATCTTTACCTGGTTGGATGAGCTCTTGCCATGCAGGGCTGCAATGACAATATTCTCACAGATACAGACAAACCATAGCTGTCAACTTTCAGATTTGAAAATAAGGGATCAGCAGCCTCGAAAATAAGGGATCAGCAGCCTCACCTGTCCCGGGGACAGTCTATGGGATATCTAACAATCTGGGATATCAGCGGGAAGCAGCAGGAAATGGCACTGGAATAAGGGAATTTCCCACAAAAAAAGGGAAGGTTGACAGCTATGAGACAAACTGCATTTTTAAAAAGCTTCAGCTCTGGTGTAGAAGAGCGATGCAACATAACCTCAAAATGTTCCCACTGGTAAAAAGTTTTAAGATGAGCAATGAATTGTATGGCCTCATACAGGAACATATTGCAACACTAGTAGGAAAGAGTGATCATTACTTCTAATTGTTGTCTACATAAAATTTTGACTGGGTTAGAGACCCCTTTGCGAATTGCAGCTGTTCAGGACTGACACTGAATGAGGAGGAGGAAATGTTCTGCATTTTGAGTGATTGCACCTTGAAGATGAAACACGGGAGTATGCCACTGAACTCTTTTTGGATATACAATCAGAAGCAGTATCTATGCCTCTCTTCAAGAGTGTTGACTATTGTTCTGCAGTTCTCCGTGGCATATTGTTGTGAACAGGGATTTTCAACTCTGACAAATATGAAAGATAAGAAAAGAGACTTTTTGTGTTGATGATGAAATGAGCTTTCCTGGCAAAAGCAGGCTCACACCTCTCATTGAGTTTGAATACATACTTAAGGTACATATATAAGAGGCTCATTTATAGTTAGATTTTGGGAAGGATTCATGTTCTTATGTAGCTGCATTGTTTTATAGTATACTTTCTGGATGTCCTATGATCGTATTACAAAATAGTTGTGTTCCGTGTTCTAAATAAAGCACTGCCATGAGTTGTTTCTTCTTGTTTTATTCTGAAAGTGTGTCCGGGGGGGGGGGGTTGAGAACCACTGCCAGAGACTTCTACGAAGGAAAATGGTATAAGTCCAAATGTACAAAGTTATTCAGAATCTTCAACTTCTGGATTTAAATTTTTGGGATTGCCCAGTTTGTTTCACTGGCTCCACTGAATTTCTGATATTTGGCATATATTCAGATGTCCCTCTTGTAATATACATCGGACTGACCTGCACTGTAACTTTTGTGAAAGTGCTGTGATAGCCATGCACATATATGTTCTGTTTATTTCATTTAGTTTAATGAAATGTGTGAAATGTGATAATGTGCAAAGCAGCTGCCAACATGGTACCCTCCAGATATTGTCCAATTCCAAACTCCAGCAGCCTCAGCCAGCTTGACCAGTGGTTGGGGATGACAGGAGTAGTAATCTATCAATACATGGAATGCATCATATTGGCTGCTCCTGTTGAAAGCTTTTGCCCACATATTTTCTTGACAATCGGAATGAATTCTAAGCAGGGACGTTAAGGAACTAGAACACGTGGCCTCCCATCGGGACCGTGTAGTGGATTACAGCTCTTGGGAAGAAATGAGCATTTACTTAAAGGTTCACATGATCCATTCCTAATCTCTGTGAATATGACAACGAAACCTGACAAGTCTGCCAAAGACTCCTTGAATCCCATTAATGATGTAAAACCAGTGACATGGCTCAACTGCTTAAAATGCAAGCCAGCTTCAGGTAGATACTGCTGGAAAATAGGCCATCACTGAGAAGGAAGCTGGAAAAGAGGATTTTAGGAAATGATGATCAGAGACTGGAAAATATAAGCATTCCTATTTAGTGTATTATTCATGTATGCAAACCTGAAATTGGCAGGCTTGTCCTTTAGTTTCTAGAGGTCTATTGTCAGAGGCAGGGACAGAACTATCTTTGTTTAATACATATATGACCACCACACCATTAGTCTGCAATGCAAATGAGATTGGAACTAATGGTGGAAAAGATTGGGTTCACAGGGTTGATTTGTTTGTTTGTTTGTTTGTTTGTTTTGCTTTTGTGAACAGGAAGATTAAAAGAATACCAAGTTCAGAAGATCCATGCAAATAACGATATCTGTAGCCTTTATGCTATGATTTAGCAAAATGAAAACTCTCCAACTACGTTTCCCCATTAAAGAGACAATGAGACATATTGCTTTGAAAATGTTAAGTGCAAAGAAAGACATTGACTCCTGCTGCAACCACTCTATGATGACTTGCATCTGAGACTCTGCTGTCAGCTTCTGCCAGCTTTTATTGATGCAATATTGACAAAGGACAGAGGTGCAGTTAGGGGTTAGCGAAACCAGCCCCCACTGGGGGCCCAGGTCCAGGAAGGGGCACAAAATCACCCCAGAAATCTGTCTCCAGTTATATATATATAAGGTTATGAGTTTAGACAAGAGCTGGGAGCTGAGCAGTAGGAGAAATGGCAAGGCACTACGAAGGCAGACCGCTGGAGACAGTGGATTGTATGACGTATATATGTGTGGTCACGTGATGCCACTGTAGTGGTAAGATTAAATGCAAGAAATGTTACGGGGGAGGGAGGCATCAGTATAACTCTTTGCCAGCAGCACAAAGGACCCTAGATATGCATCTGACAAAGGATTGAACCAGTTCCTGAAAATGCATCTTTTAAAAGGCTTGATTCTCAAAGTTGGACTAAAATACCTGCACCCATATTACTGAGAAGATGAGAAGGGGCACTGAACTGCTACAATGAAAGTTTACAGCTGTGTGGTAGAAAGGACTTATATTGCTAAGGAAAAACACGTGCAGAAGGAAGAGAAGTGCTGGCAGATTGAACCATGGCTAATGAGATTAAATTGATGAAAAGCATATATTAACACAGGAGATCAAGAAAGCTGTAAGAGTTAAAACGTGGAGAATGTTTTGGCAAGGTAGCTGCAGAATTGCCTATACCCTAGGCAGTAAATATTCATAAGCAGGCAAGGTAAGGCATTCATGCATATTTAATCATTATGATCCTTGCATACAGCGTGTGTCATGGCCTGTGAGGGAACAGATTGCTTGCTGGGACTCTTCCCTCTGCAATACACAGTCTTAGGATTTGCCTAGAGTAAGGCAAGGACAAATATTTGTTTGTTTGTTTGTTTGTTTGTTTGTTTATTACATTTAGATCCCACCCTTCCTCCCAAAGGAGCCCTGGGCAGCAAACAAAATGTGATCAAACATCTTTAGAACAATACCAGTACAGATGCAGACAGGGAAAGATCTCAACCTTAAATAGGTGCTGAAAAAACAACAGTGATGGTTCCTGTCTAAATATTTAAGGGGAGGAAATTCCAAAGGGTAGGTACTCAATTCCTACATTGTGCGGAACAGACTTCCTGATATGATGGTACCTGTAGGAGGCCCTCACCCTGATTGTGTAGTGAATGATTGGGTACATAAGGGGTGAGATGATCTTTCAGGTTTCCTGGTTCCAAGATGTTGTTGTTTAGTCGTTTAGTCGTGTCCGACTCTTCGTGACCCCATGGACCAGAGCATGCCAGGCACTCCTGTCTTCCACTGCCTCCCGCAGTTTGGTCAAACTCATGCTAGTAGCTTCGAGAACACTGTCCAACCATCTCGTCCTCTGTCGTCCCCTTCTCCTTGTGCCCTCCATCTTTCCCAACATCAGGGTCTTTTCCAGGGAGTCTTTTCTTCTCATGAGGTGGCCAAAGTATTGGAGCCTCAGCTTCACGATCTGTCCTTCCAGTGAGCACTCAGGGCTGATTTCCTTCAGAATGGATAGGTTTGATCTTGCAGTCCATGGGACTCTCAGGAGTCTCCTCCAGCACCATAATTCAAAAGCATCAATTCTTCGGCGATCAGCCTTCTTTATGGTCCAGCTCTCACTTCCATACATGACTACTGGGAAAACCATAGCTTTAACTATACAGACCTTTGTTGGCAAGGTGATGTCTCTGCTTTTTAAGATGCTGTCTAGGTTTGTCTTTGGGTTCCAAGATATATAGCACTTTATGCAGCAAAAACCAGCACCTTGAACTTAACCTGGTTGCTAATTGGCAGACATTTCAAGTATTTCAACAGTGAGGTAGTGTGTTGGTGATTTCTTGCCCCACTGAGCAGTCAGGTTGCCACATTTTGCACCAGCTGCAGCTTCCGGGCCAACTGCAAGGGCAGCCCCACATAAAGCACATTGTATTGATCCAGCCTGGAGGCTACCAGCACACAGGCTATCCTGGTCCAGAAATGACTGTAGCTGCCATACCAGTCAAAGCTGGTTGAAGGTACTCCTAGCCACTGAAGTTACTTGGGGCTCTAGCGAGAAAGATGGATGCAGGAACATCCTCATGCGATGAACCTGCTCTTTCAAGGGAAGTATGACTAGTTCTCACACATTCACAACTTTATTAACACCTTGTAAATGCCAGCTGCAATAAATTTCCACAAAATATGCAACCACAAACTAAACATGGAAGTTTAGAACAAGAACTTCTATAATATGAATTGAGAGGAGCAGGTGCATAAATTATAACCAAAAAGGAAGGTGAGAGATGTAAGATAGGTGGGTAGATACCATTAAAGAGTACAGTTTATGCTGTTATAGCAGGCATCCCCAAACTCGGCCCTCCAGCTATTTTGGGACTACAACTCCCATCATCCCTAGCTAACAGGAACAGTGGTCAGGGATGATGGGAATTGTAGTCCCAAAATAGCTGGAAGCCCGAGTCTGGGGATGCCTGCATAGGAATGTTCAGCTTTTCAAGTTTTACAAAATGAACTTTCGATATGATGAAAAGTTTTGTGTAACATGAAGTCTGTGCCACATTTTAGGAAAGATACTAACAATTTGGAACAGGTTCAGAAGAATGCAGAAAGCTGGGAATGTGGAAGCAAGTCTTACAAAGAACTGGGGTGTCAGGGCCCAGGAGTCAGATGCCTCTTCATTGGGTAATTGAGGCTAGGACTCCAAAGCTGATGGGGAAGGGCACCAGAAATAGTGCTATGAGGTGGTCAGGCCAGTGCTTGGCAGAAAGCCCGGGCATGTGGCATTTCCTTCCTCTGACTTAGGGACTCCAGAAGAGCCAGGAAGACCTGAGACTTCCCTACTCTGCTGCCATAGGAGGTTCCTAGGGAAAGGTGGGCTCCTTTAAGTAAATAAGCATTTTGCAACACAGGTGCTGCTAGCAATTAGGCTGCACCTGCTGCTGCTATATAAGAGCTCAGTTTCCACTTCTTCCTTGCTGCGGCAATTTCCTGGAGCTCTCGCGGAACCTCACTTTTTCTCTCGGCTCTGTCTTCCCTTACAATCAGTTTGAGACTTCCTTGCTGTGCCGCAAAGCAGCACATGAGTACGTTTAGCTTGAAGAAGAGAAAATGGGAGGCACTTTTCAAATCGCTGAAGGGCTCTCTTGCAAAGGTCTGAACTGGCTGCTCCAAATTCAGACTGCATGGCACTCACAAGCCACTATTGAGTTCCTATACTGATAATTTAGTAGCTCTCACCACTATAACTAAGCCAAGTTTTACTGCTGGTGCAGCTGTATGGAAAAGCACATGAATCTGACCTTTGGAGAGTTTGTAAGTAAACCGGTTTTAACTTTCCAAATTTGTGGTATTTTTCTATACTAGGGGAAGAGGGGCATATTTTAAAGGTCTAACAGTCTATATTTCTGTGCGTATCTTGTGATTTAAAATCTCTGCTGAGGTTCTCTCACCAGTGAGTACTTGCCCCAACCTTGGATCTTAACACCCAGGAATTCTCCTTTTATACCTATTTTTTTCCTTGTCACCAACAGTTTTCTTCTTTTGTGTTCTAATGAATGCAAATAAGTTGTGACAGAGCTTGCTGTTGCAATGGTTTTCCTCACTTTCATGTGTTCATAGAAGCCATGGTAAAGCATTATTGTTTATTCCTTTCAATGAACAAAGTGAAGCAGCTTCTGTGCCTCCTGCAATCCAGAAGTCCCCTGCCAACCTTAAATGGTGTGATTTTTGTAGGGGGCAGGATAGCCATGTCCAGATCATGGGAGGTATCCTGTACTTTCTACTGCACTCTAGCAGGGATGGAGGAGAAAATTCAGTTTGGTTTGAGTCAAACAGCAGGGAAATAGCTCAGTTGGTTAAAGCGTGTTGTTAATGCCAAGGTTGCGGGTTTGATCCCTGTATGGGACTGCTGCATATTCCTGAATTGCAGGGGGTTGGACTAGATGATCCTTATGGTCCCTTCCAACTCTATGATTCTATGAATCCACACTTCCCAGAACAATGTGCAAACTGCAAAACATCCCTGATTAGAAATATGCACTTCTACAGGAGGTTTTGCAATGCAGTTAGTTCTAAGATTTAAAAGAACCTGTCCAAATTGAATATATCGGAGGAAAGTTTGCATACAATTGTATATATTAATGAAAATGACATACGGAAATGCATGTTTATGCACTGGGGAAATTGCTTGTAAAAATGTGTACAAGCAGCGTTCTGTAAAAATGTGTATTTTACAAAGGACTAAAATACTGATAATTTTTTTGGTTAAGATTTTTGTTTTTAAAAATGCAAATTGGTGCAGAAATGTGGAGAACTGAAGGATGGAAAAAAGGAGGAACAGAGAGAAACTGAAATTGACATATTCATCAATCCCTAGCAGTAGATGCATATTTTCTTATCTGAACACTGCAGAGATAAAGGAAAGCTGCAAGTGGTAGAATTTTCCCTTCTGTGCAGCTGTTAAAACTACAGCTTTTTTGGAAATCCCACGAAAGACGTTTAAACAAAGCAGACACAGATCGTACTCATGTCCAAAGGAAAATAATACAAAGAGAGATGAGAACAAACAAAAACACAATGTCAAGGTGAAGTGAGGCAACTGGCAGCATAGAGATGCCTGGAGTGGAAATGTATGTGGATTATCAGTGGGCAAAGTCAACTTGTAGATTAGTTGCTTAACTAATTAGTTGGCTGTGTGAGATGAATGAAGGTTCTTTTATTTGGCGAGAGAGTATCTAGAAGATTTCTCCTGGAACGAGGTGAATGGGTGGGGGGTGGGGAAGGGGCTGCATGCTAACTCATTTACTTTTCTGGCTACAGACCTTCTTTAAGCAAGGGTCTTATTGGCTTATTTCTAGTATCCTGAGACTGCAGATGGTGACTGCCCATCAGACATGAGGATTTTGTTCTTCTTTGCTGAAATCCTTAGGATTTTGTTGTTGCCTGTTGGAAGCAGATAAAGGGTCACCAAACAACCGGAACTTCAAGTACTAACTGAACTGCATTTCTTTTGGTTAAAATTAAATGTATAAATGTACTTGAGACCAGTCCATGGTTGCATTACAGGGGGCAGAGTGACCCAATCCCAATACTTTTTGGGATTATCCACTTTCATGATGGTTTTATAAGGAGGGCAGAAGGACCATTATTTGGCTAAACTGGAGGGAATCGGAGCTTACGGATTTCATTAATACCCTGCCTACCTCTTGCTCTTTAATTAAAGCACTGCCCACATTTATTTGTGTATTTTTCAGGACTGACCAGTAACCTTGCCTGGCACCATCACTTTCAAAAATGTTTGGTTCATCGTTTTTCAAAAAACTCACATATCTCGGGCTATAGTTGGGTTTCTGCTTCATTCATTTTGACAAGCCATTTAATTCCTCCTTTTAAGCTGTGGCATAGCACATGCCCCAACAACAAGTCAAAGCCTCACTGATAGGGAGATGTCAAACAGTCACTGCAATTTCTATTATCTGACTCTGCATGGTGAACACTACTGAAGCTGGCAAAGTGGCTCAGGAGAGCTTACAGATTTATTGACTGAACTGTTTATGATTACAACAGTTTACAAGATGACAGGATACTTAAAAGAACATTGTTATATTGTCTGAAAGAGGCTGATATTACTCATTTAGAGTTGATACTGTACTTGTTAATCACTGTGAAAGTATGCAAAACTTCATATTGGATACAAATGTGTCTGATTGGTTTAAGAAGCTAATGAGCCGTAGAACTTAAAACTGATGTCTGGGATCCAGCTCAGGTACAAACACATTGAGTAATGGATAATGTTTGCAATGTGCCGGAACGACAAACTTCAAGACAATATTTTTACCGTAGGATATACATTCATTCATATATTTAACTAAAGGCTACTAAAAAAGATTGTTTCCCCAAGTTCGAACAGTCTATTGGCTGCACACCAGCAGCATAATCATATGGGGGTGGGGGTAGGCAGTCTCTGACCCCTAAGTATGGGTTGTTAAGGTAACAAAGGAGGGTCAGAGGGCAAATGGGTGGGTCCCCCTCCCTTGGCTGTTTGGTGGTTGGAAAAATGAGTTGAGGTATGTGAGTAAGAAGCTAGAAGCAGACTGCAGGCTGGGCAACTGAGAAAGAGCCATGCCAGATTTCTGCTTGAATCCAAGGCTGTGGCTATGGGAGAAGCAAGCCCCCCCTTGGATGCTAATGCTGTGAGCATTGCTGCACTGCTGTCCTACTTGCAGGCATCTATAGGAAGCTATGTAGCCACTGTGAGAATAGGACACTAGCCTAGATGGGCCTTAGGTGTGACCCAGCAGGGTGGGTCTGATGTTCATGGGAACTAACCCAGTGGACTCCTTGTTTTTCAAAAGCCAAGCCATTGATGCCTTTTCAAAATTTTGATATCTCTGTAGTAGTTTTTGTTAGGTGAATGGTGCCTCAGACCTCCTGGGTGGTTTGCATGGAGCCCCTAGGGTCCGTGGATCATCAGGTGGGAACCACTGCCCTAACCCATTGGCTCTCTGCTATGGTCCAATTTTGGACTGAAGCACACATGTCGGTTTACATGGGGTGGGGGACCCCTCCCATTGGACCTATAAAGCTCTATGCAGCTCAGGATCGCAGTACTTCAAGGGCCACCTCTTGCTTTATGAACAGACCCCAGAGCCTTGTGATCAACAGCTGACTGACTCCCTTCTCATCCTTTGGTAGGTGGGAACACAAGACCAGGCCTTTTCAGCGGTGGCCCTCAACTTGTGGAATGCTCTCCCTAGGGAGGCATGTCTAGTACCTTCTTTATCTATTTTTAGGTACCAGGCAAAGATTTTTATTTTTACCCAGGCTTTTGGCCCTTAATTTGAATGGCAGCAAGGGGACACAGGTGGTGCTGTGGTCTAAACCACTGAGCCTCTTGGGCTTGCCGATCACAAGGTCGGCGGTTTGAATTGCCATGACTGAGTGAGCTCCTGTTGCTCTGTTCCAGCTCCTGCCAACCTAGCAGTTTGAAAGCATGCCAGTGCAAGTAGATAAATAGGTACCGCTGTGGTGGGAAGGTAAACGGCGTTTCCGTGCTCTCTGGTTTCCGTCACAGTGTTTCATTGCATCAGAAGCAGTTTACTCATGTTGGCTACATGACCAGGAAAGCTGACTGTGGACAAACGCTGGCTCCCTTGGCCTGAAAGCGAGATGAGTGCCACAACCCCATGGTCGTCTTTGACTGGACTTAACCATCCAGGGGTCTTTTACCTTTACCTGAATGGTGGCATTGTGGCTTCTGTAAGTCCTGTCTTGTATCTACTTCACTTCTGACATAGTTTCTAAGGTGCAGGAACTCCATCACTAGTAAATCTTGCAGAATGGCTGCTTTAGGCAGTCCCAGCATTCTTAGTCTTTTTTCTCCCTGTGCCTCTCCCTCCATAGGATGCTTCCTGTGCATTAAGAAGTAAACAAGTTGGAGAGGAAGGGGTAGACAAATTGCCTTTCTTTTGCAATGAGTGGTATGTGTATCACCCCTCCCCCCCACAGTGCGTCTGTTACACTCAAACTTGTATTTCAAGTTTTTGTAGGAGCTGAGGAATACACGTTAAATCTATAAAAAAAAAAGCTGTATACATATTACTGGCTGAAAGCACAGCTAGGTCATTCTTTTTCTCAGTTGGATAAAAGCTGGTTTGCAGGAAAATGTATCAAAACACAGTATTTTGTAAGAAAAAAACAGAATTGACCTGGATGACAGATAATGTGGGTGCACCACTTCCCAAATTAGTGGCAGGAGTGCAGGGTATGGTTAAATGGGAGTCCCTAGATCAGGCATAGGCAAACTTGGCCCTCCAGATGTTTTGGGACTACAATTCCCATCATCCCTGACCACTGGTCCTGTTAGCTAGGGATCATGGGAGTTGTAGTCCCAAAACATCTGGTGGGCCGAGTTTGCCTATGCCTCCCCTAGATGAAGCCCCAACTCAGCTTCTGAATGCTATATTGGATGGTGTCCATGAAGACACACCTTCTGGTCACTAATAGTCTTCCCTTCCACCAGGTAAGAGAATCTTTTGTAGTATGGTGACCTGAGTGAGGCCAAAATTTGGCATCCTCAAACGGATCCTTTCCATTACTGATCTTCTCAGTTTTGTGCCCCCTTGTGCAGGGGAACCGCCCACCCCACCCTATACTGGCACTGGCTTCCACTCCTGCCTCACACCTTTTAAATCTTACATACTTTTATTAAAACTTTTTGGGGATACTTGTAACTATTGTCCATACTTTTATTCCAAGTTATGGTTAACAGTTATTTATGAACTGCCCCCTAAGAATATCATGCATGCTGTTTTAAATAGGAAAACAAATGTTCAAGTGTCTTTATATGCCAGAACGCATGCTATTCTTGGTTATATTAACTGGCACCCAAATGCCAGTGATGTTTCTAAAAGACTCACAGATGGCAGTTTTTGTATCTGTTAGTACGAGCTGATGCAGAGGTCTAATGTCTTGTCAGTTTCTACACGGAATCTGTAGAGAATGAAGCTCCATCAGCCCAAACCGACACAGATCATCATTAAGACTTTGCATTTATATTCCAAACTCTCTTGAGGTTCATGAAAACTGTGGCAAGGATCTGTGGATGTGACACTCAACTCTGCAATGAAACTACTTTATTTTGCATTTTAAAGTTATAATCTTCAATTATCTTTATGCTAGGGTCATATGCTGCTCTGGAAAACCCTTCGAGAAACTAATCTTTACAGAATACTTAATGTCTGGCTTTGAACTGCCCTTCTCCCTCATTACGCTAGCTTTTCAGTTTATTGAACATTATTTGCTCAATGAACACATCTGTTTTGCTTGGCTTTTTTGAATGAATTCTCATTTCAATACTACTGTTTTTAATGGTTGTCTTGAACTGCTATTTTTAAATGAAATGTTGAAAGGGTAATTATGTTGTTGTTTTTTACATTCTTTTGGTTTCAATTGTTTTGAATATCTTTCTGGTAACAAAACAGTATATAAATTGAAATGTTAATCAAATATTGTTCAGTAGGAACGTGGGCAGAAACATATAGACAGAGTACCAGAAAATATTGTAGAGGTTGGGTATGGGGAGCTTAATTGACATGAATTTAGGAGCTTCAAGTGCTGGAATAATATTGTGTTATGTTCTTTGTAAAGACACTCTTCATTTCCACCAGGGGAGCAATGTGTGCAGGCACTTAATGCTTTCTTGCTAAAATCTCCAGCACCCTTATCTTCTCTTAACATTTGGTTAAATCCAAAGAAATCCAAAGTCCCTTTTGCACCAGGACTGGGGAAGGGGAAATTGATAGAGGTATCCCTCTGTTATCCCTGCACCGGCTTCTCATTGGCTGCTGTTCCCTCTGTAGTGATGCTTCCTGCCAAATGTGCAGATGTGTGGAAAGCCACCAGTGGGGCCCAGCCAGTGGAGCCATCAGAAAGCCCTATAAATGATTTTTCCAGGGATGGTGAGAAGGAGGGCCTGAGCCAGCATGGAATCTGCTGCCATCATATGACAGCATTGGGCTCAGTGTAGTCCCAGTCACTGCCCTAGCCCCATGCTACTGCCGGTCGATATACACAATACTGAGCTTGATGGAATAATGGTCTGAGGTAGCTTCCTTTTGATAGGTGAAACACAGGTGCAGACTTTAGGAACATATGCAAAACACATTGTATGAAAACAGAACATTGCATATATATGTTATGTACTGAAGTTCTTACCCTGGGCCAGCAGGGGGATACTGTAGATAGTTATGCAAATGAAGGATCGAAAGTGACGTTCAGTGATTGGATAGTTTGTATGCAAATGAAGGATCGAAAGTGACGTTCAGTGATTGGATAGTTTTAGAAAGTTGCAACAGTTACATTGTTCTGGAGCTCTATATAAGCAGGCTGACTGAGCTCCTCAGTTCAGTTCTGTTCCAGCTTACAAATAAAGAGCTGCTTTGGAAGAATCGCTGTGTCGTCTGATATGTTCGCCCACAACATAACAATATATATGCTTCATATGCCTTATGTCTGCAATCCTGTTGTTGTTTAGTCGTGTCCTACTCTTCGTGACCCCATGGACCAGAGCACGCCAGGCACTTCTGTCTTCCACTGCCTCCTGCAGTTTGGTCAAACTCATGTTCGTAGCTTTGAGAACACTATCCAACCATCTCATCTTCTGTTGTCCCCTTCTCCTTGTGCCCTCAATCTTTCCCAACATCAGGGTCTTTTCCAGGGAGTCTTCTCTTCTCATGAGGTGGCCAAAGTATTGGAGCCTCAGCTTCAGGATCTGTCCTTCCAGTGAGCACTCAGGGCTGATTTCCTTAAGAATGGATAGGTTTGATCTCCTTGCAGTCCATGGGACTCTCAAGAGTCTCCTCCAACACCATAATTCAAAAGCATCAATTCTTCGGTGACCAGCCTTCTTTATGGTCCAGAAGGCTGATTGCCGAAGAATTGAATCGTGTACAACTGCATGGAAACACCTGGTCTACAAATGTTGCCACTTGTGTGTGTACTGACCATGGGCGTTATGAAGGGCCAGACCCGTACTCAGCTATATATAGGAGCTTGCCACCAAGCAGAATTGGCCCAGATTGTGTTCTGTATCACTGCTTTTTGCTAGCCCTTGGATAAAAATCTCCCCATCATGCTAACAGCAGGAATACTAAGATAATGCAAGAAATATGCCAGAAAGCCACACATTACATAGTCTCTGTCTTGTATTTAGAATGGGGTAATATTTGATGTCTTTCTCCCTCCACCTTTTAAAATGCTTGTTTATTGTCATTTTTCTTTGCTGGGCTCCTGGTTCTTTGACAGCTGAATGACAAGCAGACATACAGGAACTGAAGCTTTCTCAGTCACTGCAGCTGCATATCAGGAAAGCTTCATGGCTGTTAAAGGCACAGAAGCATTGCAAAGAAGAAGAAAAGCATTGGCACTCTACATGATTGTGAATTAAAATAATTGAAAATGTCAGGCAGCATTAATCCAGCAAGCCCTGTTGGCACAGTGGGGCTTTCTGCTCTCTCTTCTCTCCCCATGCACCCTACATTTACGGGGGGGGGGGTGTTGGGGAAGCCCCCAGAGCAGCACACAGGGGGAGGGGGATCATTCCATCTTGCAGATGCTTGCGCAGACAGAACATTTGTAACAGTGTGACGTTCAATTCCAGCCTCTGAATTCTTTAAAGTATCTCCGTTATTATAAGAGGAAAAATAGGCCAGGGGCGACAACCGGATTAACTTGAGATGTTGCAATAATATGAGAATGGTAGCCAGATATTTTCCTGAAGGATATAAACTTGCTTCGTCTCCTAACCTGATCCTGGGTAACAGGCCAGTCCAACTCCCCTTTGCACCAGGCTTGGGGATGGGGGATTGGGCAGAGGTGAACAGTCTATTCTTTCATTTAGGAATTGGAACTTCCATCACTGGGTTGTTGGCAGAGAAGTATGTTCACCAAGGCCATGTGATAATTTTCTATAGAGTCACAGAATGGTGGAGACAAAAGGAAATAAAGGATCACTTTATAAACAGAGCTGGGGAAAGCACAGGGAAGCTACTTGCTTGGAGCAGAGAGGCAGGTGGCTCCTACCCCTATGTTTCAGATCAAATGTTAAGAAGCTGCTCCACTTGTTAACAAGATCTATTCTTTTTGTTCTTGTTCCTTTCTTCCTCACCTCTCTTGCTTCTCACTCGGGCACATCAAAAATGGTACTCCTAGGGAAGCTGAAGAGGTGTGAGAAATGTATTTTGGAAAGGATTCTTATTTTTAATTTTTTTTGTAATAGTCCTTTGTATTTGTAAAGCTTCCCCCCATCTTGCCTTGCAAAAAGCTAATCATAACATTGTCATTAGATGCTTCGTCTCATGATGCATTTTCTATCTTTAGATTTTTTTTTCTTTGTCCCAGCTATGTAATAAACAAACTGTTTCCCTGCCTACTGAAGAGATCTATTGACTTGAACCTGCATCTTCCTCTAATTATAATACCAATAAAGAATGCATTTTTGGGAGTAGAGTTTGAACATGTATTGAATACTGATAGCCACTGTGAATGCAGCAATTTATTTTTCTTTGTGCTGCCCTTTCAACTAAATACATTTGTTTTCAGGTGTGATGGAGCTCTAACTCTCTGAGATTTTACGCATTAGCAATATGTAAATACATAATTCTTCGCTCTGCAGTGCATTAGGTAGCCAGATAGCTAAAATGCACACATTCCTTCTGGTTATCTTCAGATGAGCTCAGATATTTTACATGCTTGTGAGGTGAAACAAGGAAATCAGCATAGGAGGAGGAAAGTCTGCATATCTTCTGCCAACAATGGCAGAGAGTCAGATTAATGTTGGCAGCCTGTTTTCAAAACAATATTCTGTTTTTGTTACAGCAGTGGAGCTGGAATGAGGGAAGCCAAAACCATTGCACCACGCATAAGGTGCAAGGTACAGGACTGTGTTGGAGATGAGTTTGCAGACAGTATTTAAGCTGATGCAATGACAGCTGTCCATAAAGATACCTGTGAGCAATATAAATCTTTTAGTTTGTTCAACATCAAAAATCAGTGAATTATTTCTGAGGACCCTGAAGCATGAATACACTTTCAAGGACTTATTCATGACATTGTCAAATCTACTCACATATTTTGTCAGAAGTGAATCAGATTAGCCCTAATATTTCAAGAATTAATCCGCTGACTAAGCCTTACAAAGCTACAGTGCTTTTTTTTTTTACAAAACTGCTTTATTATCTCCAGCTAAATCCACCAGAAAGTTTTGGTTCATCTTGGAGATCATATTTCACCTTGTATATCTTGGAGAAATCAGAACAAATATAGGAATCTGGAAATAAAATATTCCCTGTGTAGAGGATTGAAGTCTATGGAACTGCTTGCCCCACTTGCTCCATTAATCTGTATTTGCTCACCATCAGGAAATGAAGGAAACCTTTGATTTGGGGGAGCTGTTTATTTATTTTGGGGGCCATTGGGTATTGTGCACATTTTAGAAAATAAAAGGGAAACAACCAAAAAGAAACTGACATCCAAGAAATAGCATAGTTTTCAGTAATCTGCATTCTACGACATCTGGAGAGAAGGAAAACTTGACCAATGGTTGTAGCTCAGCTGTTTTTTAATATTTTCTGCCATTTATAATCATCTCTGGTTACTAGTCAATGTCAGAGAGAGGACGCAATCCTGATTGACTTTGTTCTCTGGCCTGTTTACCTACCTGTTTAACTGTTAAAGGTAAAGGCAAAGGAACCCCTGACCATTAGGTCCAGTTGTGGCCGACTCTGGGGTTGCGGCGCTCATCTCGCTTTATTGGCCGAGGGAGCTGGCGTACAGCTTCCGGATCATGTGGCCAGCATGACTAAGTCGCTTTTGAGGAACCAGAGCAGCGCACGGAAACACCGTTTCCCTTCCCGCCAGAGCGGTACCTATTTATCTACTTGCACTTTGACGTGCTTTTGAAGTGCTAGGTTGGGAGGAGCAGGGACCGAGCAATGGGAGCTCACCCTGTGGCGGGGATTCGAACCACCGACCTTCTGCTCGGCAAGCCCTAGGCTCTGTGGTTTAACCCACAGCGCCACCCGCGTCCCTTGTTTAACTGTTAGAGCAGAATAATTATCCACATTTTAGTTCTATTGCCTTCATTTGCAGCAAGGGTGGTGTCAGGGAACTGCCATCGGAAGCACAGGAGGTGAAAGGGCTCACAGAGGTTGGGAGAGACTTATCAGCTGAGGAGGGAACCAGCAGGGGGAGAGAAGGAGCTCCAAGGGAAAGTGAGTCGGAGGGATGGCTCAGAGACACTTCCAGCGAAAACAGTGGGGAGGTTTCAGGACCTCCTATAGGGACACCCACTCCTCGCCGGAAACTGTCGCGCCGAGAGTCCAGAAGGCGCGTTTCCGTTAAGGAGTTTTTATGCTGGAAGAAATTCCGTAAACGCCCACTGTCGGATTCTACCAGCGACTGACGGAGCCATGCTTAAGGGGCTCCGTTACAGACAGAGGTTTGTGGACTTAGCCAAACTCTGAGGGACTAGGAATTCACGCACAAGCAGCTCATCATCCCATCACAGGTGGCTAACTCCTGGCCCAAGGAACTGGGAACAGGATTGCACAGCCAATGCAGGATTAAGCCCTGTGCCCCGGCCCATCAGCTGACATCACCAATTTGGGGGAAATGGCCACATGTGGCAAATTGAATTCCCTGGCGAGCCAAGATTGGCCTACAGGCCAGAGGTCCCCACCCCTAACCTAAGCATATCCTTGCCTAGGCTCAGTGTGGTGTAACAGTAAAAACGCCAGGAAGGAGCAAAGCGGCTGAGAGTGGCTCTCCAGGAGCCCACATGCTCATACAGCCATGCTAAATTAAGCCATAGTTTGGGCTTACTGTCATATGCAAACCTGAGCAGTAAAAAAACATTTCTGTGAATATAGTTCACTATTCCTTTATTTTTATATGACAGCTTCCATGTAAAGTATTAGATTTCTGGTCTAAAATTACTTGCTAGTGCACCTCTAATGTCCAAGACTCTTAATACTACAACATTTCAGTCTTCTCACTTCTGCCATGTAGGTGTGAAGAAAGCATATATTTTTTGTGACAGTTATTTTCACATTTGTTGGCAGCCAGCCAAATCCACTTGAATGCAGTGAGCCAAACCCGCCTTCGGAGTAACATCATAGATTCAGGGAGGAATTACAACATGAATGTATTTGACTCATTGTGACCACCCGCTCCGACACACTCATTTATTTCCCCCCCTAGCTGCCCATGCAAGTTTTAAACATTGTTATTTCCTCCTTTCGAGCAGCCCTTATAAAATGATTTTACTACAAGATTAAAATATCATTACAATCTTTAGGCAGCTTGTTATGACAATATTATATGAGGTGAAGAAATGAAGGCACTGCATAGGTAACAAAGCATTGCGTGCCTTGGAAAACAGAAAGACATTATGTACCAGTTCGTCATGGATAAGGTTTTATAGCCATTTCCAAACTAAAAAGAAATTAGACATTTTCTAAATCTGCCTGGATTTATCAACCATGTAAAAGAGCTCAGGGTTCAAAGCTGTTATTGGAGAGTCTATTGTTGTGTAATAAAACAAGAATATTGGGACATGAAGTTCAAGAGACGGTCATTGAAACAAAAACTATCATTGTTTTACAGCAGAGAATGCAGCTCCTTTGGGATTTAAGGCAGCTACCTGCTCTTCCTGTTGAGATCTACAAAGGAATGCAAGTGTTTGAACTATCTTATGTCACACCCTTTTATGCTTGCAAACAATAGTGCTATTGAGCCTTCCTGATACATTGAGCTGAACCATTGTGTGTATTCTTAAAGCACATGATGTTTCTAAAAGAGTTCTAGTTGACTATTTCAGCCTTGAGAGGCAAATGTATGCAGGCAGCCACAAGCCAAAGGTCCTACATCTAAGAAAAGAAATAGAACTCAAAGTGCGTTAAAAGAAAATGTTATTGAGCTGGATCGAAAAATAGTAACGAAGAGAGGACCTAAATAATTGAACGGCAGGATGCATCATAAGAATTTAAAATAGGGTAAAGAGAAGTTTTCTGAAAGATGATTTTTCATATTCACATGTATCAAACTGAAATCGGAGTGGAAGGGACAAAGAAGCTATCATCCCGCTCATGTTGTACGACAACACCATCCACCTCCCACACACCCTTCAATCTCCTTGTTCAACTCAGACGGCAGTAGGCACAGGCAGACTTGTTGCTGTACAATAGGAAAATGGCTATGGAGCTCTAGATGACTCAAACACATGAGTCAAGCCATGCAGTGTTGCTAACACTTCTACCAGTCAACGCTCCAGTGTCTTTGAGAGCAGCTTGATTTGTAAACATTAGCAGATGACAGTGCTCATCTCCATGCTGCGAAACATGTTCTAATCTAATATCTGCTGTTCAGGCACGGGAGTAAAACAGGATGACTTTGCTGTTAAGTTAGCAACCCTAGTCATGCCTACAAGGGAAGACAGCCCAACTCACCTTCCCAGGAGAACTTCCTTCCTAGTACCAAAAATTGCAATCAAAGAGAACCTACCTACTGAGGCCTTCCAAGGAACCTGCAACCATACACCATCCAACATTGGGTTTGTTCATATCTTGTGGTAAATGATAGTTTGGATTTGGATTTGATATCCCGCTTTATCACTACCCGAAGGAGTCTCAAAGTGGCTAACATTCTCCTTTCCCTTCCTCCCCCACAACAAACACTCTGAGGTAAGCGGGGCTGAGAGACTTCAGAGAAGTGTGACTAGCCCAAGGTCACCCAGCAGCTGCATGTGGAGGAGCGGAGATGCGAACCTGGTTCACCAGATTACGAGACTACCGCTCTTAACCACTACACCACACTGGCTCTCTCACAGTTAATAGTTTACTGTGAATGCCCAGACTACTCCCCCTGTACTCCTCCCCACTAGTGAACAGAAGTAACAAACAAGGGTCCTTGGCTTATTGTTATGTCTGAAGTGGGGGTCATGGTTTGCTTTGCTCCAAATAAACCATGATATGAAGCCAAGGTTTGTTCTTGGCTTATGATTAATTATGGTGATATGCCGGGGGGTCTTCAGCTGGAACTTGCTGTAACTCAGTTCTGGCCCCTCTCAGGTGGGCGCCATTGCCATTAGAAGAGAATGAGGGAAGTGTTCATGGTGAGTTCCGGCATCTTTTTCTAGAAAAATAGCATTGGTGATATGCATACACAGCAATAGTGTCAGTAATTGTAACTATTGAGGAAGGGACACACACAGAGGAAAATATTCCTTCCTCACCCCCAGTGGTCAAGAACTGAGGTACCAAATAGAACACTAGCTATTAATTAATTGGTTCAGTTTATTAGCTGACCGTTAACTAAAGTTATATGAGTGACATAAAGTAGAAGCAAATTAAAAATCACAATTGCAATAAACAGATTAATAGCCTTTTTATAAATGTATCCAAGGCAGTGAGGGGTGTTTTCCGTTAAAGAAAGGCCATGTCAGATTTTAAACTTCTAAAAGACATTTAAAATTATTTCCAACTAAATGTGTTAATAGTCCATTTGTAGGCATTAATAGGCAGCCACCCACATATCCCCTATTGTTTCCTGTCAAAACCTGGAACCAATAGATGTTTGAATGGTTCCTAGGCAACTACTTCCAAGTCCCCCTCATCTCTCCCCCCTCTTCAATGATTACGTCACCTGAGACAAGCTATCACTGGGTTAAGTGTTAAACTAGTGGTGACAGACACCATGTCTCTTGCTCCTATTGAGTAAGCCTATTAGTAGTGAACTCAATAGACCACTTCCCATTGTTTTGGTGTCAGGGAATCCCCAAGCTGAGGGCTGTTCATGAGTGGGGAGGGTCTGTTGGAAGAGGAGATGCTCCATTCCCATCATGCTCAACTCTAGGCTTACCTGCTGATGTTTAAGGCTGCATACACATGATACATTTAAAGCACATGTCCCCCTCCCCAAATAATTCTGGGAAGTATACTCTGCTCCTCACAGAGTTGCAATTCCTAGCGCTCTTAAATTACAGATCCCAGTATGCATCGAAGAGAAAAATGTGTTTTAAATGTATGGTATATAAGCAGCCCAAAACTGGGTTTCTAGTAAGAGCCATTGGCTGCTACTGTTGAGTGATCAAAGAAGGAAGATGAATCCTCACCTTTATTGGTTACCCTTATGAGGCAAGCATATGGTTGGGAATTGGCTGGCTGCCACAGGTGATTGCAAGAGCCTGGGCTAGAGGTAATTAGCCTGTCAGTAATTGCACACTTGCATAGTACTGACTTGAGGTGCCTCAGCCTTCATCACCTTCTGGAGGTTGCCACTAAGGCTGGGAATTTCCCTCTCCCTTTGATAGCGCTGCTTCAGTGACTGACAGGTTGCACTAATGATCTGCCAATTGCTGTGTGCAGCTATGGTGCAACCATAACATGGTTAATTTTTGTATTAGTTCCCTGCTTCACTCAAACACACACACACCAGATCTGATTATTCTTCATATTATATTTTCCATTTTCCTTCTCCAAAGCTCCAATTATTAAAATATGGGATTAAACATGTTCTTTTCTCTTAATTGCATTTCATATAGCTGTGATGATTTATCCCCACAATCTTTACAATGGGAAATAACATAGAAAACCCAACACAAGAAGATGCATTGGCACTATGCTCACGTGTGTGTGTGTGTGTGTGTGTGTGTATGTTAAAGGGAACTGACTGAGCGGGGGCAATGGGGAGAGATACTGGCCTTCAAATTGTGTCCAGGCCTTTCTAGGGACAGTCTCACAGTCTTAGAGTAGTAGTTAGATCCATGGAGATATGGGATGGACTTTTCTCATGAAAGCACTAGAACCAGAAAACATAACACAAATGTAATGTAACCCTTTAGGTATACAGTGGTACCTCAGGTTACATACGCTTCAGGTTACAGACTCCGCTAACCCAGAAATAGTACCTTAAGTTAAGAACTTTGCTTCAGGATGAGAACAGAAATCGTGCTCCGGCGGCGCGGCAGCAGCAGGAGGCCCCATTAGCTAAAGTGGTGCTTCAGGTTAAGAACAGTTTCAGGTTAAGAACGGACCTCCGGAATGAATTAAGTACTTAACCCGAGGTACCACTGTAACTCCACATTGAATGCAAATAACAAGCTACAAGACAAACATGGCCCTTTTTAAGTACAGAATCCAGCATTTACACTGAAGTACAAATTTAATCAATTGAATGCATGTCCATAGCACCACTGAGAAAGTTTCCTAGTTAAATTTGAAAAATGTTTGTTCTGTTTTTCAGTTTAAAGCTGAACTGAAATGTCATGGTAAAATATTGTATTGAGGGTCCATGTTTAAGATCCAGTTCAGACATAACTCTAAATTATGATTTAGCATTCAGAAAGCAAGTAGGCATGAACCTTCCTGATTCCACACACAATGGGAGACAGTTCATAGATTCTGTTTTTGTTACATCCAAATACAGGATACTTTGTTTTATTCAAGCCAGTTAAATAACAAACTAAGATAAAACTTGTGCCTGTTTATCTTGTACAACTGAATTGGGCCTGAATATCAGACAACAAAAAATACCGCAAAACTCCTTTCTCCTATATGGTACCCAGTGACTATTGATCATGAATCTGAGAAATATGTAGGTCGCTTTGAGCAAGTGACACTCACAAAATACCCATTTTAAATGGTAATTACAAATGACCCACCTCTCAAGATGGCTGTGTTGGTGAAAAGGTGCAGAGAAGAATGGTATTCTTCTCAAGAAGTAAATCCCATTGTGCTCACTGGGGCTTAAGATGGGGCTGGAAACTCATAAAGCACTTTGCACATTAAAAGCCAATTAATAAAAAGTGTCTGCCATATGTCTGGAATGGGGATCCACATAAGAAAAGTTATATTTAAAATTTGAAAACCCTAATTAATTTCAGGCAATACCTCCTGTAATACCAATACATAAAATTCTACCTAGCTTCATGTGAACCTGCCTGAGATCATTGTGGGAGCCCTATCAGGTTCCTTCACTGTTGTGGTTATGGTGAATGCCAACTATAGACTGGGCCTTGTCAGTGGTAGGACCCCAATCGTGGAACACATTTTCAGAAAGGCTTGTCTGTTGCTTATATTGTTATCTTGCCAGTACCATATAAAGATGTTTTTTCAGCTGCATAAGCATTTTGTATAAGATTTTTATGTTCGTTTTACTGGTTTTCTGTTCCAATTCTTAAAAGTTTGTTTTCTTTTATTACTATTGTATTTTTATTGCCATTTTGTTTAATAAGCCACTTGGGAGCGATTTTGAAGGTATTATTTATGAGATACGTTTATTTTCCACCATTCAGCGAAAACTCCCAGATTGTGTTATATCACAATAAAACAGGAAAATTCAATACAAAAATAATCAATGCATCAAGTAAAACAATTAACAGAGGCTGAACAATAAACAAGAGTTTTCAAAAGCCTGGGTAAAAAGGAAAACTTTTGTTTTGTCTTCTGAATACTACCAAAGTTGGAGCTAGGTGCACACAGTTAGGCAGAAAGTTATGGAATCCAGGAGCTGCTACTGAGAAGTGGATGTGGAATGTGGGGCAAGACCAAGACACTTCACTTCTGAAGAAGCCTGCTAGCAGATTTTTGCTGTCACTGTTTTCCCTGCTTCACTGTTAATATTGGGTGATAATTGAGGGAAGGAGTGGGAGAGATTTACATAGCAGCCTTTTCCAATCTAGTGCGCTCTAGGTGCCTGTTGGACTCCAACTCCCATCAGCCTTAGCCAGCATGAACAACAGTCAGAGATGATGGGAGCTGGAGTCCAGTAACACCTGGAGAGCACCAGGCAAGGGAAAGACTGTACACGGGAAGCTACTCCATAGCAGGCCAGAGTAAACAAGGTAAAGAAACAAATAATTAATGCAAAGGCACGTTATACTGAGGTGGATTAGTAGAGCTGGACTTGGAATGGTTTTAGCGTCTTGTATTGCAAGTCCTGCTGCTCTCATGTGCTTTGTGCCTGATTTGAGTTTCTTGCTATAAAAAAATGTGCAGGTATCAAACAAAGGCCCGTTGCTGTGACGCTCCTGGGAATGGCAATGGGCTTGATATGTTGTGGCAGTCGAGCAAGGAGTCGCAATTTCATAAAATAAATATTGAAGGTTGTGGCAGTGAGGTGTGTGTACAGAAAATCTTACATCTTATGTTCCTTTCTTTCTTCTCTCCTATGCTAATCAAATATATCTGAAGAAAAATATTGCAATCTGTACTTAGAGAGCTGTTAACACAACAATGGTTCTTATAGAATTGCATTTGTTTTAATAGGGAAAACGGATAGAAGGGGACATGTAGCTGGTGATAGGCAGAAATGTACAAAGGTTATGTTTCATAAACTGGCAGTGCAATTGTAGCCCTGTTCACTTGCAAGTAAGTCCAGCATAATTAAATAAGACTTACGGTACTTCTCACAGAATCATAGAATTGGAAGGTACCCCAAGGGTCATCTAGTCCAACTGCCTGCAATGCAGGAATCTCAGCTAAAGCATCCATGACATGTGGCCATCCAACTGGTTTAAAAACCTCAAATGAAGGAGAGTCCATCACTTTCTAAGGGAGTCTATTCCACTGGCAAACAACTCCTGCTACCTTAAAAGTTATTCCTGATGTTTAGTTAGAATCTCCTTTGAATCCAATAGTATGGGTCCTGCCCTCTGGAGCAGCAGAAAAGAAACTTGCTCCATCTTCCATGTGACAGCCTTTCAGATATTTGAAGATGACTATCATATCTCAATCCTTTCTTCTGCAGGCTAAACATACCCAACTCCCTCAACAGTTCCTCATAAGGCTTGGTTTCCAGACCCTTGATCATCTTCAAGCTCTCTGCTCTCTCTTCTGATGGTTCTTTATTTTGAGACTTACTTCTGAATAAAAGGGGCTTTGGGCTTTACTGTAATTATGGTAAGCATCCGATATAGTATGAAAAGGAAGCTAGTATGGCTTTTGCACATTAAATGCTTAAGTCACTGTCCTTGTTCTTAATGGGAACAGGGTACCTTTGAGCACCTTCTGTATTCTTTTTCACAATTTATGTGTGCAAATATTCAGAGGCTAAATTGCTATGCATGCTTGGGGCTAAGCCCCACGCTACTCCGAATAATTTTCAAGTAAGCACGCATCTGCTCAGGCTCACAGTGTGCAAAGCTGAGAACATGGATTTGGCAGTAAATTCCATTGGCACGTGAGAATTTCAAGTAAAAGTACTTTGGATTTGTGTATGAAATAGCTAAGGTCAAATACAAGGGCTTATAACTGCACCATTCAAAGCAGCCCACAACCACTTTCCTTTGGCACCAGAGCTGGGGGAGGGGCCAGAGGTCAGCAGCATCAGGCAACTGTTGAGGTCCTAGCAATTTGGGAGGGCCCCTCAGGCACGCATAAGTAGCTGACACTTTGGAGCAGAAGACACCACTGCTGACAGGAGGGGCACCTACTCCTTTCTCTCTCCTACCCAAAGTGGGACTGAGTGGGTGTCAATTTATAGGAGCAGCCACCTTGACTCTTCCTCTGGTCTGTGGTGGGAGTTGGGCCCACCTCTGCAGCCCAGAGCAAGTGAGCAGGATAGCAGAAGACATTGTTCCTCAGAAGTTACTGCTCCATCTCCTGCACAACACAACTTCGCCAAAAAAATAGAAGCTCATCAACTTTTCTGACCGGATTCTCACCGTTGCAGCACTTCATGCACCTGACTAAGTAGACTGCAGCTTACACTGCAATGCCTTTTTAATGATTCATTAAGGTGCACCATACTATTTGCTGCTGTTCTTTCATGCCTGGCTGCCTGCTCTGGAGGAGAAGCCAAGAAGGCAGCTGCCTCTGACTGCTGCCTCGGTTCACTTGGGTCTCTTCCTCTAGACGGCAGGATGGGCCCGATCCAGAATGCCCAGAGGGAGCAGAGACGAAAGGCAGTGGCGAGGCGGAGGAGCTGGAGCCTCCGCCTCCCGGAAGCTACCTCGACTTCTCCCTCTGGGCATACTGGTGGAGAGGAAGACCACGAGGGGCTCCGGCCGTGTCTGCTGCAATTGCAAGCACGCTTCCCGGGTACTGCGAACTTCGATGAAAAAGCAGCTTCAGGTCGGAGTTTGCGGAGCTGCTCTGGGGCAAGGCCGAGGGTTGCATTGCTTCGCGCCTGCCCTTCCCCGCCGAAGTTCTTGCCGCAAACCCCTCCCCCCCTTCCCGGTCCCTGAAAGTTCTTATCTCCTGACGTCAACCCACTTGGCCCCACCCCCCGGAATGTCGGGCGGGGCTTAAGACAACGGCGGGGAGGGGAAGGGAGGAGGCGAAAGAGGTGTGTCCAAGGGGAGGAGGGGGCGTGCTCCTGCCGCCGCCGCCGCCGCGCTGAGGGCGCCAGTTGGGAGGCAGTCGCGGCCGGTGGTGGCCGAAGGAGGCGCGAGGGCGCGCGCGCGGGAGGTTGGGCTGGCCGGCCGGCCGCGAGGGGAGCTCGGCGGGACCGGGGAGCGGGCAGAGCGCGCGCGCGGAGGGGCGCCCATGGTGTGGCCTCATGTCTAAGACGCTGCGGAGGAAGCGCCACTGGCTGAGCAAGGTGCAGGAGTGCGCCGTGTCCTGGGGGGGCGGCCCCGGCCCGGACCCCGACCTCCTGCGCGGGGGCGCCGAGCGCGGAGAGTTCCCTTACCTCGGGGGCCGCCTGCCGACGCTGGCCGAGTCCGGAGGCGGCGGGAGTGGCCCCGTCCTGCTCTCGGGGAAGCCCCCCGCCCCGGGGGACGTGCTTCTGGAGGTGAACGGCACCCCGGTGAGCGGCCTCACGCACCGAGACACCCTGGCCGTCATCCGCCACTTCAGGGAGCCGGTGCGCCTCAAGACCGTGCGGCCAGGTCAGTCCGTCCGGCGGTCGGTCGGTCGCGAGAAACGTCCGCTGCGCGCGAGGGGGGGGAGGTTAGGAGGCTTCTTTATTTCTCTCCCCCCCTCCACCCTACCCTTTTAACCTCTCGGTGGGAGGGAGAGCCTGGCCTCTCGAGTCGCCGCCCTCGGCTCCACCCAGGCGCACCTGCCCCTCTTCAAACAGCCCCCCCCCCGCCTCGCCTTAGGTCCCTTCCTGGTCTCCTCCATTGTAAGGTTCACCTTTGCAGCCACCCTGCTCATCTCGCAGCCACCGTTTTCCTTTCTTTTGCTCTCTTCTCCCGCCCCAAACACAGTGCCCTGCCGCCCTCCAGCCTCTACTCTGGGCAGTGTCCTCCTCGCCATTGCCTGTTCTGCCAAAGTACGCTTTCCTCCATCCGTTCTCTCCCTTTCCTCCCCCCTTACTTATGTTTCCCTCGTTCGTGTTGGCGCATCTAGCTTGCCTAACCTGCGCTCGCCTTGCCGCCTTATCACGAAGCTATCTTTCTATCATATCTCCTACCCTTCAGGGCACACATCGCCCTACCTGTGTCACCCGACTTCTGTACTTCCTGGAGCACTAATCTCTGCCTGCCCATTTTTCCTTGGCATATTTGGCCTCCCTGTGTCTGATTTATTCCTTGCCTTCTGTACAGCTGCCTTCCACCACTGTTTTCCTACTAAAGCAAACCTGACCCTGACATATCTTCTCTCTCCAAGCCCCCCCTCCACATCTGCTAAATCCCTTCCCTGAGCAGACTTGGCCCTTCCTGTTTACTCCAGTATCCACCTTCCGCCCCAGTATTAGTGTCATTATTCAAATGCTTCCATTTGCAAGACCTGCTTTAACCTGGAGAGGGGCTGGCAAGCTTTGTGGTAGCAAAGAACCTTAGCTGGGTTTGTATGTGATTTGTTCCAGTAAGGTCTACTGCTTTGCACAGTGTTAGAGATGGTTGTCATCCTAGTAGTTTCAAGGTGTCTGACTTTCATTACAGTGGATTAATTATTCTTTTACAAATAACACTATTGCTAAAGGCAGAATAGTAAGAAATCTTTGACTTTTGGCATAGTTACTTGTAACCTTGGTGTTTAGCAATAAAGATTTTTTTATGCACTATCCTGGCAATCTATGTTGAGGAAAGAATCCTTATAACTATTTAAACATTGCATAGGCTGGGGTTTGCCATAATGCATGATTCTTATGTGTTTGTGTTTCTGTGCCATTCATTCTCAATGGAAGGGGGAAGCTTTTAGTTGCATGTATATTTGGGGGAGGGAGCTGTTGTAATTGTTCTTCATGCTTGAGCAAACAGGTTCTTGCATGTTGTATCTGTGATGTAGACCCTGCAGCTCTTTTCAGTGGAACAGATTCATGTTACAATAGACTCCAAGCCTTACATTTGATTTCTAACATTGTTGAACTGATTTTCATCTATGAGTGAAATTGTGATTAACCTTTTGTTTCAGCCTTCCCTGTGGCATTCATAATCCAGTGATTCCTCCGCAAAGCTAGTTGTTTGTATATTGCTGTGTGAGAGAATAAAGTTTATAGAGCACTGAGGTTTACTGAAA
Organism: Podarcis raffonei; assembly: GCF_027172205.1. NCBI lineage: Eukaryota > Metazoa > Chordata > Lepidosauria > Squamata > Lacertidae > Podarcis > Podarcis raffonei. The sequence continues at coordinate 65,036,065 of NC_070607.1, forward strand.
GCTAATGTTACTCTTGGGGAAGATTAGTGAATGAGCATTATTAAAAGCCATCATTTAGGCTAGTTGTGGGCTTGTTCACTATCTCTTCATATAAAATTAGTATTTCTGTATGGCAGAAACATGAACAGCAGAGAGAGGCAAGAAAGGTGATTTCCTTTTCTTTGGTCAGTTTTCTGAAAGGACTGTTCATTTAGTAAGACGCATCTGGTCATACCTGTTTAAAGCACTCTCGTATCCAGAGGTACCACTGTAGTTATTATAAGCAAAGGTAAATCCAGATGCCAGAGTTTAGCAGTTTGTTTTTAGGACAGCCTTTCATCATGGGTTTTTCTGTATTTTCAGCTGTGTTATTTTGTCCTATAATTCCTCCTGCTGTATGGGGAGCAATACTTGACTGCATTCAGATTATGCCCCACAAGCTGTTATATTTCCTATGAATATTTGCCATCACAGAACAGTGATATTTTGGCCTGAGGAACAAAACATATCAAACATAGGTTTTGGTATGAAAACTTCTCTGTGCTGTTAGTGTTATAAATTACTCTGATCTTCTTGTGTTTTGCCATTGTTCACACTTCAAGGTTTTTACAGTTAACATACTCCTTTCTAGAATTAGAGAAAGTTTACAATATCTAAAATTAGTACTTGTATTGTCTGTGTGGAATACAGTATGAATGTAACATATGAATGTAACAGTGTCTCTAGGGCAACAAGATAATTCTCTATTTTGTTTAAGTTTGAAAGTGTTATACTGAATTTAATGTGTGGTTTTGAATGCTTAATGTTGTACTTAAAGAATGTGCAGCTTTCTGTTCTTTATTTAAGACTTACACAGGAAATGGGATTATTTTACTTAATAGTTTTTATAATAGCTTATGAAATAAAGCTTTCTGCTTATGTTTGTCTTCAGTCTGACATAGCAAAATATAGTAGTAGAGGCTAACCTTGAAGTATGATGATTTGTGGTGATTATTTTCAGATCTACGGCAGCATATGTACATCAGTACATAATCAATATGTAAATTGATAGTGAAATAGTGTAATTTTCAGTAGAAGAGGACATAAAGGAAAACTTGGGAGACTGATAAAATTACTATTACTCCCGCAAGCGATCTGTCTAAGCTTTTTTCCTAGAGTGCTTGCTTCATGAAAGAAATTGAAATTTGAAAGTAAAAGCTCATAGTCATGTAGTAGAAATGTCCTGGCTTTCAGCAGCAGAAATTTATGCAAAATGTAAAAAATACCCTTTGCTAACATGAAGTGGAGTAAGCATTAGTTATGCAATTACATAATTATATTTGTGTATGGCCTGGAACCTAGTGCAAAGTATTTACAGTGATTCATAAGACTGTCTTGCATTTCTGTCAACTTCATTTTTCTAATGGAAGTCTCATCTTGCCATGGTGGTGTTAATTTGTGTATATATAGGAGATATCAAATAATTGTGTTAATTATTTAGCTTCCTTGCCAGTATGCATTTCAAATGTCAAGTTATTGCTAAGCACTGTTACTTGCAATCATAGAGTCTGATGATTTACAATTGTAAATTTGAAGCTAATTATAGCTGTTCTAGTACAGCACAAATATGAATATTAAGTAGACAATTATGATGAACTTTCGTTACGTGACACAACTCAATTTTGGCAAAATGTACCTCCTGTGTGCTTTTCATTTATAGCTAGTATCTATTTCTATAGCTGTCTTGCCACATATATGAATTTACTTGGGAAATAATAGCAAAGTAACTTCAACTGTTGACTTTTCAGCTTCAAAAAAGATGTTTTCACTGGCATATAGAAATGTGTGTATAAGTTCCTCTTAAAGTGTATGGCTGAATATGGAAAAGTTGGGCTGCAAGTATTAACCTTAATTGTTTCCAAGTAAGAATTGTGTTTGGCTTTGGTTTTGCTACAGAGGCCTTCTGTGGATTTTCTTGTAGCTGTTTGACACTTCTGATTGCTTTCCAATACAGTATAAGAGAGTGAAGTATTCATTTTAACCTAACTGTAAGACTTTTGTAGTTTGAACATAAATGGCAAGACTCTTCTAATAACCAGGCTGTTTTCTAACTCCTTTCCTTTTTATTGTGGAAATGAGTGAAACTTCAGAAAATATGAAGCAGTGGTAGAATATAATGGTTGGGTGTGGGAAACCCAAGTTCAAATTGCTACTATGCCATCAGTCACTCAGCTTCTTGGCACATAAGAACACATTTTGTTAAATAATGGGCTTCACGGGGTAAAGTGAGACAGAGACTCATATTAGGTTACAATATAACCTTGAGGTGGTGAGAAGCAGAGATCTAAATGAACTGACCTGCTTCATATACAGCATGCATTAGAAAATGGACCCACTTGTATAGAAATGTATTCAGGTGGCTTAAGGGCCAAGCTAGGTTAGGACAGCAGTTTCAAACATATGTCTTCAGAGAAGGAGAGCAAGGGATGTGGACTGCTGGAACTAAGCTTTAGGTAAGATAAAGGTTCCCTCATTTTATCCACACTCCTCTTTTGCTGTTTTCTGAATCTTGCATATAATACCTTTTACTTTTGTTGCACTGCCTAACAAACAATTTAGCCCAGGGTGGTCCAACATTTCATACCAAGTGGGCCAGAAGAGTACTTTGACATGGAACCCACAGTCTGCACACTGCTTTGTCACATGGCAGGGGAGCGAGGCCAAAATTCGAGCCCCTCCCCTAACCCTTGAGCTGCTTTCCCAAAGCTAGCTAAGCAAGATGCTGGGCTTTAGGAAAGGAGGCACAAGGCTCTGGCAGGATCCCAAAGCCCCCCTACTTCCTTCCCAAAGCTGGGGAAGCACTAACTAGGCTTTGGAAAGGAGGCAGGAGGACTCTAGGGTTTGTCAAGAGTTGGGTTTGCCTCAGAGCTGGGGCGTCAAATGTTGCCAAAGGCTGCCAAAAAAGGCCTCGAGGGCCATGCATTAGACCACCCTGATTTAGCATTTTCTGTGCAACTCAAGAAAGATTTTTCTGTGGAAACCGATGCTGGCTTGCTTCAGTATGTTTTATTTGTTATTGGCTATGCAGAAAAACCTTTTGAGTTTCACTTTTAACATCACCTGGCAGGATTATAGTCAATGCTATGTTATTTGTTTGGTAGTGTCTATCTGTATGACATTTTGTACAGTTGAGAGGAGTTGTATTTGTTTTGGCTGTGGAATTGACTTGGCTTTGTATTCCTGGGTTCTGCAAATGTTGTGACTCCTGTGCAAAAAACTAATTAATGCCACACAATAAGCTTTCCAAGGTCTGTTCTGTGATCCTGTGGATCAGTGGAGTTCAAATCTTTTACTCTCACTGAACTGTTTTTACCCTGAGCTATCTCTCTTGCAACCTTCACACATTGATGAGATGGGGAAGTTGATGAATATGTTTCTAGGCCACATTTGTCTTGTGTGACATTCCAGCCAGGCTGTTATTAGCTGTTACCTTGCATGGAGAATATGCACTAAATGTTGTCCTGTGGATGAATGTTTCTTGGAAAGATGGAAATGATGCATAAACTGCTTTCCTGATTCCCCAAGGTGTCTGGGAACTCAATTAAAATTGAGTTGCTTTGGATTCTGCATAGGAGCTCTATTGAAATGAGATTGTGGTTAGATTTGATCACAAATTAAGGGTGTTTTACATTTTTTTCTATTTAGATCATTTGGGGGAAGAAACTGTTTCCATTCATATTATGAAGATTCATGCAAATCATTGGCTAGGTCACACATCACATGCAACATAGTTTAAAACAATCTATGTTCCTCACAGATGCTGCCACACCAAAAGAAGCTGGAGGCTGCTGTCCGACCCCTGGTTTGTGATTTGTTTCTCTCTAAAAAAGGTGCATGTGGTAACCAAGGTTTGTTCTTGGTTTATAGTACTTGGCTTGTTTGGAGAGGAACCAGGAGCCAGATTCAGACAACACAACAAACCAGACTCTGGTACAGACACAGCTGGGGAGCAGTGCTGAAGTAACTTTTGAGCAGTGTGCATCAACATGCTGACCAATCACATTAAATCATCATTAGTTTTAGACCACTTCATGTGGTATGTGAGCCAGGGCTTTCTATAAGTAAGAGCTCATATTTTATATGTCCATTCAAAATACATGCTCCTTGATAAAACCATGGTAAGAGCAATCTACTTCCTCGCTAAATGTTTTCTAGAAGGGGACTCCTCTTTGTGTCAGTTTATAATTTGTGATAGCCCAAAGTTTCTTTGAGCATTTGTAACACAAGTTGCCTGTATTACTGAAAATAATAATAATAATAATAATAATTCATTTTGCAAAAAAATGAAGTCTTGTGTTGGACACTATGCTAGGGCACCTCAAATCAGGCAGTTTTCCAGTAGTGTGGATTTGGAGGGGCTCAAATCATATTCAGGGATATAAAACCCAAGTTTCTTGTAAATGTGGTCTTGGACCACCAAAAGCCGAAGTGTGTTACAAGGACAAGTCCAGCAAGTGTACTGATGCAACCGAAAGGTCATGGAATTATATATATATTGTGGTTACAGACCAGACACACGACAGGCTTCTTTAGTTGTAATGAATATTTGTGAAGGAAGGAAGTTGTTATGGCTTGATTAAAGATTGGTCATGGAGTTCCAGTTTCTCAGTTTTGAGGACGGAAGTTCCACCCACGTACATGCCTTGTAGTGTCCCTTTTATTGTTACACATGGTTTGCTGAAGTGTTCTTGATTCTCATGCAGCAGGCCTATCTGCAGACTCAATTCTCTACTCTCCACAGTCATGGAGAATTGAGGCAATCTATGCAGATTCTTTGACTCTGTTGGCTGACCGTCGTCTTTAAAAGACAGGTTGTATTACTGGAGAAAACAATTAATTCTCCTGCAATAGTGTATGATGCAATGTGGCCTAGCTACTACAGTGCCATTAACTTCACTATGTCTACCTAGCCGCCTAGTGGGGTGGGGTGGAGGGGTTTGAGGGGGAGATACAGCATTAAAAATATACAACTTCGCAAGTTCATCATGGGGGCTATGTTCTGCAGAGCAGGGAAGAAGTGGAGTCACTGGAGTTGTTGCTGAGGGAGAGAAGTGGCACCAAAGAGCTGAACATTCTCTGATCAAAAGATGGATGTGGGGAGTCCTGAATGTGAGGAGGGAGAACTTGAGGCAGTCGATGCTGTAGATTGCTGGTCTTAAGGGGCCTTAACTTTAAGCATGTTCTGCCTGCTAAGAACAATCTGATGTAATACATCTGTGAAAGATTATGATAATTCCTTGTCTTCTAGCACCCTCTGTTCTCAAGAAAAATCATTGCTCTCTCCTAAGCAGCAGTGTGAATTTGTAGATTCATCAGGTACTGCATATTAAGGCCAAACTACAGAGAGGATGTGATTTAGCGTAGGAAAGGCACACCTCTTCCTCTAACATTCTCCTGAAATGGCTCTTCCCCATTATAAGGGCTGTTAGGCTGCCATTATGCATTTGCATGTAACATGCAGTTTAGCTCTCGGTATAGGCAACAGTGACATCTGTAGCACCTGTTATTCTTTAAAAACTACCCAATGAGGGTGGGGTGGTCTATACATGCAGAAGAATGTGGAGGTAGAATCCTCAGGTAGCATAAATAGAATGCACCAGTTTAGGCAGCATTTCTGAGTACTCTGCATAAAATATTAGGGCTTCTGGGAAACAGGCTCTAACCCAGCCAGCTGTTTTTGCTGTTGTTGCTTGCACAAGACTGTTTTATGTGGTGGCACACTCTTAATTACTCTCACATCTGAAATGGTACACACCTAAACATTAGGAAGAACTTCCTGACAGTAAGAGCTGTTCAACAGTGGAATTTGCTGCCAAGGAGTGTGGTGGAGTCTCCTCCTTTGGAGGTCTTTAAGCAAAGGCTTGACAACCATATGTCAGGAGTGCTCTGATGGTGTTTCCTGCTTGGCAGGGGGTTGGACTCGATGGCCCTTGTGGTCTCTTCCAACTCTATGATTCTATGATTCATTATATATCTTAGGCACTCTTACCAATTCATTTTATATCTGCAGTCTTTTTATTTCTAGGTGATTACAGTTTGAAGGTGAACTGCAGTGTGCTTGTCTCCAGTTACAGTAGACCACATTGTCCATAATATTGAATTTTAAAATAAGTAACTGCATCAGTTTTCTTAAATAGCTATCCTGACCATTTTGACACTAGGGGTACTTCCAGGCAGGGACTTAATTTGCAAACAAGTCAATTAGATATTGGAAATGGAGTGTTGGCAACTGTTTTTTTTTGTTTTGTTTAAAAAGACTGGATTTCCCCAAGAAAGGGCAAATTTCAAGTAAATGGAGGGAAATATGGGCTAGCATTTTGATGCCAGTGTCATCATTTGCATGCTGCAAAATAAAAAATAAAAATAAATGTGTGAGGAGCACCGTTCCCACAATAAACACCTTTTGTGGAAAGAGCCTGGCAGTTTCACCTTTTTAAGTTACCTTTTTACAGGTGCTATATAAATATCAATCAAGTGCTGAATGTTGGGAGTTCCCCCAGGTCTGTGGATATTTGTCTGTTATACATGGATATGACTGTTTTAGCCACATAAGTATCCATGCTTAGAATGAATTTGCTGTTAGCATGATATAGCTGTGGGAAATAGGATCTGGTTATCAGGCCATATCCAGAATTCCCTCACCTTGTAGACCAGGCATAGGCAAACTCGGCCCTCCAGATGTTTTGGGACTACAATTCCCATCATCCCTGACCTCCTGTCCTGTTAGCTAGGAATCATGGGAGTTGTAGTCCCAAAACATCTGGAAGGCCGAGGTTGCCTATGCCTGTTGTAGACCAATTTGACAAGTGCGTGAAACTGCCCACTTGTTAATCACTTGATGACAGATGACCCATAGAAACCTTTTTGCTTTGTGGGATGCAGCTAGATTCTTCTACATTTCAGCTCTGGCTTCAAGTTTCTTGCACCTGATGTTGGATGTGGGATAGCCAGGTGTGGTTTGTGCCAAGTGGCTTGGCAGGCCAGAGGTTCCTCACCCCTTGCATAAATGATTACTATGATGCATTTGGTCCGTTTTATACTCTGGTAGTTGGCACAGGAAAACAGCACATTATTTTAGGTTATCTCGAGTTAAAGAACTCTACAATTTATTCACTTTGAATGTGCCAATTTTCAAATACCGTATTTTTCGCATCATAGGACGCACTTTTTCCCTCCTAAAAAGCAAGGGAAAATGTGTGTGCGTCCTATGGAGCGAATGCAGGCTTTCGCTGAAGCCTGGAAAGTGAGAGGGGTGGGTGCGCACCGACCCCTCTCGCTCTCCAGGCTTCAGGAAGCTATCCGCTAGCCGTGGGAGACCCAGCTCTCCCACGGCTAGCGGAGCGCTGCATTAATCCCGAAGCTTGGGGCGTGCGGAGCTCAGCGCGCCCCAAGCTTCTGGGTGCCGGCAAGGTCTCCGCTAGCCGTCTAGACCTTGCCGGCACCCAGAAGCTTGGGGTGCGCTGAGCTCCGCAGCCCCAAGCTTCGGGATTAGCGCTCCGCTAGCTGTGTCTAGGCTGCGGATAGCAGCCTGCTTCCCGGAGCGTCGGGCGCCCTGAAAGCAGAGCGCCCGGCGCTTCGGGAACTCATCCGCAGCCTAGGCAACCCTGCGGGAGATCCCGCAGGGATGTCTAGGCTGCGGATAGCAGCCTGCTTCCCGGAGCGTCGGGCGCCCTGAAAGCAGAGCGCCCGGCGCTTCGGGAACTCATCCGCAGCCTAGGCAACCCTGCGGGAGGTCCCGCAGGGATGTCTAGGCTGCGGATAGCAGCCTGCTTCCCGGAGCGTCGGGCGCCCTGAAAGCAGAGCGCCCGGCGCTTCGGGAACACATCCGCAGCCTAGGCAACCCTGCGGGAGGTCCCGCAGGGATGTCTAGGCTGCGGATAGCAGCTTGCTTCCCGGAGCGTCGGGCGCCCTGAAAGCAGAGCGCCCGGCGCTTCGGGAACACATCCGCAGGGTGGGGAGCCCTGCAGGAGTTCCCTGCAAGGCTCCCCAAGCTGCGGATAGCAGCCTGCCGCCCGGCGGGTGGGGCGCCCTGAATCAGAGCGCCCCTCGCGCCGGGCAGACATCCGCAGGGTGGGGAGCCCTGCAGGAGTTCCCTGCAAGGCTCCCCAAGCTGCAGATAGCAGCCTGCCGCCCAGCGGGCGGGGCGCCCTGAATCAGAGCGCCCCTCGCGCCGGGCAGACATCCGCAGGGTGGGGAGCCCTGCAGGAGTTCCCTGCAAGGCTCCCCAAGCTGCGGATAGCAGCCTGCCGCCCGGCGGGCGGGGCACCCTGAATCAGAGCGCCCCTCGCGCCGGGCAGACATCCGCAGGGTGGGGAGCCCTGCAGGAGTTCCCTGCAAGGCTCCCCAAGCTGCGGATAGCAGCCTGCCGCCCGGCGGGCGGGGCGCCCTGAATCAGAGCGCCCCTCGCGCCGGGCAGACATCCGCAGGGTGGGGAGCCCTGCAGGAGTTCCCTGCAAGGCTCCCCAAGCTGCGGATAGCAGCCTGCCGCCCGGCGGGCGGGGCGCCCTGAATCAGAGCGCCCCTCGCGCCGGGCAGACATCCGCAGGGTGGGGAGCCCTGCAGGAGTTCCCTGCAAGGCTCCCCAAGCTGCGGATAGCAGCCTGCCGCCCGGCGGGCGGGGCGCCCTGAATCAGAGCGCCCCTCGCGCCGGGCAGACATCCGCAGGGTGGGGAGCCCTGCAGGAGTTCCCTGCAAGGCTCCCCAAGCTGCGGATAGCAGCCTGCCGCCCGGCCGGCGGGGCGCCCTGAATCAGAGCGCCCCTCGCGCCGGGCAGACATCCGCAGGGTGGGGAGCCCTGCAGGAGTTCCCCGCAAGGCTCTCCAAGCTGCGGATAGCAGCCTGCCGCCCGGCGGGTGGGGCGCCCTGAATCAGAGCGCCCCTCGCGCCGGGCAGACATCCGCAGGGTGGGGAGCCCTGCAGGAGTTCCCTGCAAGGCTCCCCAAGCTGCGGATAGCAGCCTGCCGCCCGGCGGGCGGGGCGCCCTGAATCAGAGCGCCCCTCGCGCCAGGCAGACATCAGCCAGCCCCACAAGCTCGGGGACAGCAGGGAGGCGCAGCGCCACTATCCCGCTGTTCCTCGACCTGGTTCGGTTTCCCTGACCTGCTTTTGGGGGGGGAAATAAAGGGAAATTTTTTTTCCTTTATTTCCCCCCCAAAAAACTAGGTGCGCCCTATGGTCCGGTGCGTCCAATCGTGCGAAAAATACGATAAGCTTAATGATTGTTTTTAAAATCTTGCTAAATTTTTAATTCTGTGATGTTAAAATGCAGTGTGAACACTTTACATTGTCTATTTTTTTCTTGTAGTGAATTGCTCTTTCAAATTAGCTGTTATAATAACGGATGGACTGTTGATATGACGTTTTATCAATTAACACTGTCAGGTGAAAATGTGGAGTTGTTAGAATCACTTAGTATGGCAGTTTGCACTGTTTCTGGTTCAAGGAAATGTGTGGTGAAGTTCTGTATACAACAGTTTTCAGAAATGTCCTTAGAAAGTTTGACTATTTAGGCAGAATTTTCCTGTTGTCCAGTTAAGCTTCTCACTGCTATGCAAGCGCTTATATGGACATAATTAGTTGGACACTGTCCTACAGCAGCAACATCAAAAGCAGAAAAAACTTGAAAATCCACAGTTGGACCACGCCTTTTTTGGAGCCAACCAAAGTGTCACAGAAGTGTGGCAAGTTTTGAATTTTCCAGAACTCTTAGTCAAGATGTTAAAGAAAGCAGCAAGTTAGGGGGTGGGGAAGTAGGATGCAGCCAAGAGGCAAGATTGTAGATTGTGGGCGGTTATTGGGTTATGTTTGGATGGTGTACAGGAAGTTAAAAGAATCAGGTGAAGCTGAGTTGCATAATATTGCCTAGTAGGTGAAGGGGATATAACCTCAAAATGAATGTAATAGTCATTGTGATAGAATAGGGTTAACACCACTGAGTGAGGTTGGCCAGTGGGCAGGAAGGCAGAGTTCTTTGCAAAAGGGCATTCAGACAGATCAATCTTGGCCCTACAGGGGTGGGGAGATAAGGATCTGATCTTTTGCCCAGAAAATGTTTCTCACCCCTGCTGCAGAAAGTAAGTGTAGTGGCACCAGCTGCTTCTACAGCCTCCCTAGCTACCCATTAATTGCATCACTCCTGCTGCTCTTCCACACTAGCTGTGCAGAGAGGACACCAATCAAGATGTGGTAGCAGCAGGGAATATTAGCATGATGTCATAGAAACCAGCCTACTCTCTCTCCCAGTCACAATTCACAAGCATGCTGTCTGGAAGCATTCATTAGTTCCCCTGCACAGGCCTCTTATGGCTCAGGGGAGCAGCAGCTGAGCAGACACCTGCAGCCTCAAGCTGCTGTGCTTCTCAGATTTGGTTCTAATCCCTAGCAGCATAAACACAGTCATCAAACAAGTCTTTGGTTTCTAGTGTTTTTGAAGACAGGACAAGGAAGGAAGGATTTTTTGTTCAAATTGCAACAGTTGGCCAGCACCATAGTTAAATTGCCATGAGACTAGATGGTGCAGAAATCTTTAAATAAATAAATGTAGAACCCATAGGCAAAGGAGCATGTTGAATAACTCATCTGGGATAAACAAGTTTTAATACTTGTTAAAACTCAGGCCGATGGTGAGATGTGTGATGATGTCAGCTGCCCTATCTCTTTTGGGAGTGGAGTCTAGAAAACTTCTTCCCAATCAGTCAGCTCCACTGTGCAGACAATAGGCTAGGGTTTCTAAGACTAGGGTTTCCAGGTATTCCTAGCTCCTCCCCATGCAAAAGAGACAGGAGCTGGGAAAAAGTTTAGACTGAAAAATAGCAATCCATCATCTATGTAGTGGAGCAGGCTTCTTGTGGGGATTGTCTGGACTCCATTCTAGAGAATATTAGTCTGGATTACTGGAACAAATAAGGTAATGCAGTTTTAAAAGTTTGTTTTTCACTTCTGTTCAGCCCACTTAGCAGCTGTTAGCATTCCTTAGTAGAATATTTCAATGCAATGCTTTTGCAAACATTATGTAATGTAATGTTAATCCATCTTTATTTTAACTTTAAGTATTTACATACTACACATCAGAAAGATCACAAAGTGGTTTACAGTAATGGTCAGGCAACAAAGTTAAAAATACAGTATGTAAAACAGATAAGGCACTATTAAATGTCAAATATAAATAGGACACAAAACAATCCCATAAATTGAAGCAGACCAAACAAATCTACCATATGCTTAGGTGAATACATTTTTTTTTAAGGTGCTGACAGAAGTTTAACAAGGATGTAGCTTTCAGTGCCCATAGGGAAAGGAAATTCCATAGCTAGGGTGGCACTATTGAGAAGGCCCAATCTTGAATCCCCACTATAATTTCCACTCCTTTTACTGATGTGCAAATAAACCATCACATTGGTGATGCAGACAAAAAGCCTTAGTGTGTCAGATATGGTATTGCAAACCTCCCTTTGGAATTTGAGAATAGACCATAAACATGTAAAATCTTATGCAAATGCTTGGGTGTCTTTAATATAGCTATTGATATTTCAGCCTCTTAATGTTTGGCAACCCCAAATTTGAGTTTCTTGCTTCCTTTCAGGAATGTGAGTCAAATATGCTAGTGTTTTTCCCCTCTAATAAGTAGAGGTGTATGTATCTATACATATGAAAGTTCATAAATGACTTTGTTAAGATTTAATTCACTGAACATATAATTTGACTAGGAAGCTTGTAGAAATCCTTCACCGTTGTCTTTAAGCAAGCACCATTGACTTTTAAATGTTTGGAAGACTGTAGTATTTCAATAGAGTGTGATCATCTGTATATTGAGCTCCCCTTTAGATATACCGTAGTTTGGAAATTTCAACAGGTACAGAACACAGCTGTTTGATTACAGAAAGTGGTAAAATCTATTACCACATTTCACCATTTTAAAAAACAAACAAACTTGCATCTAGTTTGTTTTTGAAACCCACTTCAAAGACTCACTCGTATAAACTCTCCCTTCCAAAATAGCCTTGTTTCATTCTTATGAATGCCTGATTGTCATTTTTAAGCAGCAGGATATTTACTGTAGTAGTCTAGGAACTTTGGAATGCACTCTTTTCAAAAAGTAGATGAACTATAATTTCTCTGAGTCTCTGAGTCAAAAGGAAGCCATTAGAAAAAGCACTGCCATGTAGGCTTATTAAGCAGACCACATTGTGTTTAGTGTGCTAATTAACATTCTTGCATATCAAAAGACTTCTCAGATAAAAGTTTTAATGTCTTTCATTCTGCCAAGGTAAATAACTGCAAAAAAGCCCTGGCATTTTGACAGATAACTTTTAGATAGAATCTGTTCTGCTCCCTCACCATCCTAAGACTATTTGTTCTTACCTCCATCATTTATATTACTTCTGTTTACTATCTACACAAAGCCAAATATCAAAGAATATTGGAAATAGCCATAGTTAAGATGTTTTAAATATACTAATTACACACAGGTACAGAGTAATCTTCTATAAAAAAAAATTAGGGAAGGGATCTGGGGTGATTTTAATCAAAGTTATAAGTGAAAAGTTCCCTGCTCTGACTTACCTTCAGTCCTAATAGTAAAGGGACTAAAAAACAAGGTCTCCTGCGGATCTGAATGGATAATATGGCAGTGGGTTACTTGGGCACACAATTTATATATTGTTATTTAGCAAAGAATACACTCAGCCCCGGGCATGACTGCCTTCCTCCTATGGGCAGAGGATTGATTACCAACTGTTTTGACTGTCTGACTGCTGGAACAAAGATTCACAGAGAAGTGTAACAATTTTCTTCTTGTTAAGAAGGCTTCCAAAGCCAACTTAAAGAGAGTGGCCACCAGGTCTTTTATTTAGAAATAAAGTATGGCTTCTCATGCAAATATATTTTTTCATCCATTCAGAGTAGCAGAATGCTGCAGTATCGGACTCTTAAAGTCATCATCTATATGTATGTATAATCTCTATCACATTTTAAGTGTGTGTGTGTATTAAATGAAAGGGGATTTTGTTACCATTGCTGTCTAGTAGTTGAACTAGAGAAATTGCTTTCGAAACATGAGATTCTTATACTTTCTACTAAGCTGCTTAAATATTATTTGATATATTGGTACGTTTGTGTGCTGTTGCCGGGCTTCCTTCCTTTTCTCTCTAGGATTCTGTTGTTGGCATCCGTCTGTCTCAAGAGACAATCGAGTGTGCCGCTGGGGGTGAAGTCAAACTGCTGGAGAGTCACTGCACCTGTTGTGACTGCAGAGACCAATAACTCATAACTATTGCTTCCTATGTTGTTTTTGCTGCATTAGCAGTACTGAAGTCCCCTTCCTTGGGCACAAGCTTGGGCAATGTGTATGGAGGTCGTGAGCTGCCCAGAAGACAAGACTCCCCTCTTGACCTCACTGAAATGGTTCAAAGGAAAGCAGAGCAATACAATACATTTGGCACCAGCTTGGCTGAAGCAGTTGATGGAAGGAGATGTTCCATAATGCCATCCAACCACCTTGGGGACTCCACTCTGGATTTGTGTAGAGTTTACTCCTTAGCGTTTTCTTCTCCCAAACATGTCCCACAAGGCAGTGGGTATGGATTTTTCCTCAGTGTTTACTCCCGAAGCCTTTCTAATGAATGTTTATAGCTGGAAGGAAGTGGAGGTTTAGGATCAGTTTTCCTTCTCCTAGGTGGGCTACCTTCCCAGGTTGATGAGCCCCTGCTGCCCCTCATTTCTCTCTACAGCACGTGTAGTAACCACTTTCTTGGCCATTGGACCCACCCACTATTGGTCTTGTCTACCTAATCTGCTGCAGCCTGTCTTCGTATGCAGGGAAAGTCCCTAACTCACTGAATGTTTGAGACCCATTGACTACCCTCACCTGACTTAGCTGACTAGTCAAAGCCATTTCCCAGGCTGTGGCCACTGTCATATGCTGACAGTTTCTAGGAGCCACAGATGAGAGATGAGTGCAGGGTGGAGACCAAAGGTGGACAAACTACTCCAGAAGGACCATGACGTGTCCACCATCAGAGGTGCTACCCCTCTCCTAATATACCACCAGACATCCCTATATATTTCAGAAACCCTGTGAAATAACTTTAAGTAGCATTTTCTTAAACCTTATATAGATTATATAATGCAGACAATAAAGCAAGTTTCTCATCTTATTGAGAATGAATCGTTATTTCATATATTTCTTTTTGAAATATGAGTAAGATGGGGAAAAGGATTGTTCAAACAAGTGATTTGCTTTTTGAAAGCTGAGTGTAAAACATATTAAAATCCAACAAATGTTATGTTCTCAAACAAAGGTGCTGTTGAAAGTTGATAAGCTGCTGCAAAGATAATACATGCTAAGTTTGAGTATGTTCTTAATTGACTCATTAAAATTATATGAATGGATATAAATAAAGAAGCAAATATGCTGAAGATTGTATGGGACTGTAAGAAGTTGTGTATATGTCTGCATCTTTTTCCAGTCGTAGCTATAGCAGTTTGGAGGTGGCACTGGGGCCTGCAGGGTTAGGGGGAATCAGCAAAAGTCTCCTTCCCCCTGGGTTTGGGATCTGTCCACTGGAATAAAACCCTTTCATGTATTAAAATAGCTTTCCTATAGGTGGAAGTGGTCTTATCAAATTCTGTTGCAGGCCCTTAATCTTGCCCTAAAAACTTCTTTTTTCTGCTGCTTTTGACCAAGGATTTCAATTGGGCTGCTATATTTTTGATGCTGTTTTGCTTCTAACAATTTTTTGTGATTTTTTTGTTTTAACATTGTTGGTTGTGATATTGATTAACTATTGTTGATTGGCTTTAAATTTGTCTTCTATACTGTTAATGTTTTGGAAGATTCCTTGGGAGGGTTTGGACCTAAAAGGCAGTTTATAAATAACCTAAATTTACTGATAAATAGCCCTTAGTATTTAATGTTGGTTCTGGTTGTGTTGTGGTTGTAAGCACTAAAGCACTCTGTAAAGGTAATCATCTTGGAGATTCCAGGCAGCTTAGTTTGGGTTGTGCTGGCCTCAGAGGATCTCCTGGTATTGCATGCTTTTGTGTTGTAGTTTTTAGAGCCATATCATTTTGAAGCATAACACAAACAAATAGAACTCTTAACTCTTACCTAGGAGTAAGTACCATTGAAATTGGTGAGCATTACACCTGAGTAGACATTAAAAAGGATCCTGAGAGTTTCTTGGGGTTTTAAAAAGAAGCAATTTCACATTCATTTTATTGGCCACACTTTGAGACAAGTGTGGAAAAAAATAGATTACAGGGCACTACTTTCAATAGCTTTCAGTGGTTGGCTTGTGTTAGTGTTCTGCCATATATCCAAAGACTTGGCTGCTTTTCAAATGACTTTGCTGTACTTGACAATATTTTCAGATGACTGCATTGATGTGAAACTAAATTGTGGTGCAGCAAACTTGTAAATGCAAGCCTTTAATGTGTGTCCCAACAGACCAAACTACTCCAACTGGTTTTTAATAGTTTTCTGGTAAACCACTAGGCTGGGATATTTTAGTTGTTACAAGCTAATTGTTCTGGATATGTCATTCTGGAAGCTTTTGATTTTCAGAGTGCACATATCTGAATTTTCTTGTTCTTGTTTAAGGTGGTCTGTCTAACACACTCACAAATTAACAATCCATTCTAATGAAGCTGAATGTTAGAAAATTCAGGACAGACAAAAGAAAGTACTGTTTCATGTATGAAACTATGGAATGGCCACCAGATGGCTTTAAAAGAGGATTAGAAAAATTCATGGGGGATCAATGGCTGCAAACCATGATGACTTTGTTCTGGATTAGATGGGCCACAAACATAATCCAGCAGGCTCTTCCTTCTTCCTTTCTTTAATAACTCACTGAGTGTTTGAGACCCATTGACTACCCTCACCTGATTTAGCCGACCAGTCAAAGCCGTTTCCCAGGCTGTGGCCACTGTCATATGCTGACAGTTTCTAGGAGCCACAAATGAGAGTTGAGTGTAGGGTGGGGAGCAAAGGTGGAGAAACTACCCCAGAAGAAGCATGTTGTGTCCCCTATCAGAGGTGCTACCCCTCTCCTAACATACTGTACCAGAAATCCTTATATATTTTAGAAGACCTTTGGAATGATTTTAAGCAGCATTTTCTTAACCCTTATGCAGACAATAAAGCAAGTTTCCCATTTTATTGAGGGTATACGTAGTGGCACTAGATTCTAAGTCAACATTCATTTGCATCACACCTAAAATCATCCTTGAGATACCAAAAAAGCACACATCCAGCCACAGAAGTTATTAGCCTGGAAAACATTTCTTTTACTAGTCGCTTTTCCCATGCTGGCCACAGGAGGAAAAGCCCCCCCCCGTTCTGTATGGGCACAGGCGCTAGTAGGCTCTTAGGAAGCTAGTAGAAAACAGCCAACTACCAAGTGGACTAGTGGAGGACTGAACCAATCCTAGTAGCCACTGAAGGTCTGGGTGGATTGTGGAGAAAGATTATTTCCTTCCTCTGCCAGCCCAGAAATCAATTATGCTAGGAGAAAAGGAATAGAGCAACCTGTGCTTCCTTCACCAGCATGTTCACTCATTGCTAGAATTCCTGATTGCGTATACCTACCAAGCTACTGCTTAAATACAAGGCTGCTAACAAACAACTGGCTAGTTGCTTGATTTCTTTTAATTTTAAAATATTTATACTCTGCCTTTCAGGGTAAAATTCAAGGCAGCTTACATAGTTTAAAGTTGCTGCTTCAACAATAATACAGGAATAATAATAAAAAGAACAGAACTAAAAAACACACATCCAGCCCACAATGTCAGCTGTAATGTAATGCAATCCTGTGCATTTCAAATGAAGAACTGAATGATTTTACAAAAACTCTTGGCATTTAAAAATACCTTTAACTGCTAGTCTGAGCTCAGAGCCCTATCAAAGAACAGATTGCAGGGGGAATATACCCCTTACCTGCATGGTGCTTAATTCTCTTCCCCAGGATCTCGAAGCCTTGGGAATTCATGATAGCTCCCAACTATCAAAGATGAAATCACCGCCCTCACCTTCACAAGTCTTCCTTTAGGCCACTTGCCCTGCTTCCTGCAGAATTTGTTGTGGATGAACTGTAAAACCTGCTTAAGCTTCATCATAATTTAATCACTTGATAGATTTGAGAAATGAAGTCTCTGTGGTTAATGAATTTTTGGAATGACTGAAGCAGCTGTAGATTGATAGAAGATGTGTTCTCAGACCTGTAAAAGTCTTCCCCACAACAACCTCACAATGTGTATGACAGCAGTGTCTCACACTGAATGTAACTGACCTATAGAAAGGACTCTGTGAACTGAGAACAGAGATGTTGCAATAAAAACTATATTTTTTTTAAAAAAAAGAAAAAGTTAGTCTGCCGCCTAAAGTAGGAAACTAGGGACTCAGCTACATTAGTAAAGAAACCATTTGAATGCGCTATAAACATGCAACATCAGATGGTGCCAGAGAGCAGGAAAGTTTTATATGCGATTTCCCATAGGGTTTTATTTTATTTTGTTAAAATGATCTAATTTCAGACTTATTTATAGCATTTCCCCCCCTTGTGTGTAGATCCACCCTGGTACTCCTCTCAGGACCAGTAAATCTGAGGGAGGGAGGAGGGAGCTGGATCATTTACAGTTGGCATGTCTGTCTTCAGAGGCAATGGAGTAGTGTACCTTTGGAGGTGGGGTGAATTAAAACTGTTGGAAGGTTACAGTGCCTGCTGTGGCTGTAGAGACCGAGATGGGAGAGACATGTTTTACCTTTAACAATGAAAAATAGACATTTGGATCTGTTAATACTGTCAGCTCATCCCAACTACCTTTGAATTGTTTAACCAGTTCATTCTATTCAAATAAGGTGAATTAATTCTTGGAGGAGATTTAAATATCACAATTAACAATGAATTAGCTACAACTAGTAATGATAAAAAAAATTAAAAATCTGATTCTGCGCTGTTGCTAATACCTATTATATTTCAGTTCATGAACACTTGGCGATTTCTGCACCCATTAGAAAGTGATTTAACTTTTTCTTCTGAAAGTGATTTTTAAAATTTCCAAAATAAATTTTATTTCTGATGATCTCATATAAACCCTTAAATCAACCAGAATTGTTATCTTGACCACCGCAGACTCTAATTAAAGATTTAAAGTAATCCAGAAACATGATTTCACTTGGAAATCCATTATTACTTCAAAATGCCCGCTCATGGTGCACTGTGGCATCCCAATCTTTTCTACCTTCATGAAAGTCTCTCTCCCATCCTTATAGGGCTCTCTTATGCAATTTCTTTATTATTTCTCTCCCTTTCTTATCTGTTCATATTCCCTATGACTGAATGTAAATATTAATATCTAAGAAATTATCAAATTGGTTCTTCATTTACATAGAGAGGCCTACTTTTACCCAGTGTAATTAGTAGAGTGGGAGTTCTCATACTTTCTATGTACAGAGCTCCCTTGTGACAACTGAAAAGTAATTCTACTGATATCTAATACATCTATGGAAAGTGCTAAATATATTTGCCACACTATTTTCCTTGTGGCAAGAACTTCCATAACTCTAATTCCCTCAAGCTAAGTACAGAATTTGCTCTAGAGGTACTCCACCTCTACATTTTAGGAAGAATTTGCTGATCCAGAGGCTCTGAGTAGAGATGGTGTTTTCTATTGTATTTTTTAAAAATAAACAGGTGTTTAAAAATACCTAAATAGTTGGAAAGCATAATATAGCTATCATTTTTAGGTGATTTTATATCTAATGATCAGTCACTGAAATAATATTTTGCATGTTAAACATACACACTCTATCTGTAATAATATTACACAAGGAGAGGTTATTCAGTTAAACGTTTGTACCTAGCTTTGAGATTGCATATATTGGAACATAGAATATCTTGTTTTTGTGAATATAAGAGTTACAGTGAACTCTCTCCTAGAAGAAGAATAACTGAAAAACTGAATCAGACATCAGTGGTGCAAGTTATTAATGCCAAGAGGATTAACATCCAGTTGATTTCCTGTAAAACTGGAGCGCTATTGGGAAATAGCCTAACCCTAAAGTTTTAGGTTTGCACAAAGTAATTTCCTCCTAATGCATGTACTTTAGAGGAATTTATAAATCCTGTTATATAAGAGAGGAGCAGAGTCCCATTTTAATCCAGTAGAATCATGCTTAATAGCTTGTTTCATTTTTTTATTGATCTAAATAATTTGGAAGAAAATAGCTCATCAGACATACTAGTGAGAAGATAAAACCCTATTATACAATTTTACTGATCTGTCTTTCAGTGAGATTAGGTTGTAAACTCATTAGTGAAGGGACTTCTCTTTGCCTTTGTGTAGAGAATTCAACTACAAGCATATGTCATTTTCCATTTCCTTACCTACTTGCAGTAGATACCAGGGAAAGGTAGTTGGCAAAGGATTTTGGGTTCCAAAGCCCTGACTGGGTTTTAAAGACATCTAAAAATGAGCAGGAATGACCTTTATTGGCAAGGAGTTCCAAAGAGCAAGGTCTGTCACACTAAAAGTTCAACCCCTAGTACAGGCCAGATGAATTTTAGGGGTATGTGGAGCTACTAAAAGTGCTGCATCAGAAGCGCTCAGTGATTGAGGCTGAGCCTAAGGAATCAAGTGGTCCTTATGGTACTTTGGGACTAAATTGTTTATTGTTATTCTCCATTCCAGGAGGGTGTTGCTGCATTCCTACTGAAGGTCAGCCATTTGTATCTTCAATGAGTGGGTGGGTGTACATAATTAAAATGTGCAAATCTCTGTGAAATGCAGGCTTCTGTAAATAGAGCTTGTTTACAAAATACCTAATCCAGTGGATTTATTTTTTCTCATAGTTAGGGTAATGATAAGTATTTTTTATACAACTAAGGTGCCAAAGTATATCAGCTCTGCTGAATCACTAGATGTTTATCAAAATATCAGTGACAAAGTGATTTTAGTATGTTGTGTTATGTTATGTCTACATTGTGTCACATTCACATATGGCAGTGAATACATGACATTCTTGTGCATGATTTCGAGTTTAGCAGCCAAAAAATCCCTTTAAATGTTTGAGTCTAACTTAGAGATGTGGTTATGAAAAAAGAGACACAATCATCTTATTAAATTTTGAATGGTTAAAATGTATGCAAAGCTTGCAATGGTCTTTCCCTTTTCTCCTTACCCTAAATATTCCAGGGTGCCTGAACTTTACCTTAATCAGAATCTGAATCCCCAACTGGATGTTAAGCTCTGTGCATTAGAAAAGTCATCCTGCTAAAGCTGATATTAGTGGGTGAGCCACTTAACCATCTTACAATGCACTTAAAGGGCTACATTCTGCATATGTATATATAGGATTGGTTTGTGCTGAAAATATATAGACTACTGCTGTCCAGTTCCATAAATTGTGTACTTTAAAGTACTGCAGGTATTTGTAACTTTTGAAAAGACCATAGTTACAGCTCCAAAGGAGTGTTAAGGAAACAACACAAGATATGCTTCAGAATATAAAAAAAAAAATTCACTATCAGAAGTGAATAGGCATTCTTTGGCTCTGCTAAAGGGGAGGTGAACAAAGTATCTTCCTCTTTAGCTCATAATGCATCATACAAATTCTGCACAGGTTAGTTTTATACAGTATTCCTTGTCCAGTAAAAATACATTGTGTCTATTTCAAAACACTGTTTACCAGCAGGGCTGTTAAGCTTATATGATGAAACAGGAAATATTCTATTATTATTTTTTTGAAAATCACAGTAACAATTTTAATCTTATTTAAAACAAAAACATTCACATTTTGTTCTGCTGCAAATATTTCAAGACATAAAAGCTTTTACAATCCAGGGATGAATTCACCAGATGCCAAAGACTCAGGTCAATGAAAGCTAGTTCTCCAAAATATTTGTTAGCTTTTAAGGTACCACAAAACCCAGCTAGTTTAATAATATATTTGTCTGACATACAAACAAGCAGAATATGTTTTAGTGCTGACTTCGTAGAGAGATTTTGTCTGCCAGTTTTTCCTGAGATTATTATTTTACTGATAGATCCTCAAGAGCATTAAGAGATGAACAAACCTTGCCATATGTTAATCGGTATGCAGTAGATAAGGGATTCTTTGGGCATTACTATTTTTGCTTAGGTTTTGATGCCCTATATCAGCATTCCTGAACCTGATGCCTTCCTAAGGTTTTGGACTACAGCTCATATACCCCAGGCAGCATAGCCAGTGGTCAGGGATGATGGGCGTTCATAAAATCTTGAGTGTACCGGCTTTGGGAAGGTTGCCCTAAATTGACTCAGTTTTCTTGGGTCTCTGCTCCTTCCTTACGTAACACTGTTTTAATGATACACAGATGAGTTTATTTTACCATGGTGGTGCTTTTCTGTCACTTCTTTCTAGTTTTTGGGTTGGGATTTTCCTGGATTTTCCTCATACTGTCTGCTGTATATAATGAAAATAAATACAAGGAAGAAGAAACATAGCATTACTGCTTGCACACTAGGCCCCCCCCCCCCGAAATTGTCATTTTGTTCATTCACTGATTATGGTGCACCTGGATGCCAGCCTTGTTGCATTCTAGTATTGTGTGTGTTGTGTGCTTTATAACCTAATTTGTAGCAGGGTGAGAGAAGCTGTAACAAAATCAATTGCAAGAAAGAATAGTTTTTATATAGTGTGGTCATGCGAAGTACCATTAGGGCTTTAAATGTTTTCTCTTTGTTGGTGCGGCCCATTTTACTTCTTCCTGACTAGCGACAGTAGATGTGATGTCCGACTACTAACACCTTGTAATGACTGGTTCTCAAAGGTTTTTTGTATCCTATATGGCATACAGGTTTATTCACTTATCTGAAGATAAGCAAGTAGCAACATACACATAAAGAAAAGTACTGAAAGCACTTGGCTGATTAAGTACTTTTCACTTGAGCTGGCAATCTGTTCATTGATCTTAAAGGACATTGTTCACCACTAGTCTGCTACTGTGGTAAAGGTAAAGGGACCCCTGACCATTAGGTCCAGTTGCGGACAACTCTGGGGTTGCGGCGCTCATCTCGCTTTACTGGCCGAGGGAGCCGGCGTACAGCTTCTGGGTCATGTGGCCAGCATGACTAAGCCGCTTCTGGCGAACCAGAGCAGCACACGGAAAGGCCGTTTACCTTCCCACCAGAGTGGTACCTATTTATATACTTGCACTTTGACGTGCTTTCGAACTGCTAGGTTGGCAGGAGCAGGGAACGAGTAACGGGAGGTCACCCTGTCGCGGGCTAGCCTTTCATTTCCCCCAGTACTTGTTTCTGCTCCGTTTCTGCTCCCCTCTTTTTCCTTTTCACTTCTTAGCACTTGCTGATATTTGGCAGGGTGGGGGATAACAGTGCAAACAGTAGTTGAACTCTCCCTCAGTCCAGGAACAGAAACAGAAACTGACCTAGAACAATTGAGAGGTGATTCAAGGGAGAATTAATAGGCTATTCATTACTAATTTTTCACGCATGCTCATTATGATGCAATAAAATGGCCTGAATCTGCAAAGAAGAAATTTTAAGATTACAAGAAACTTTGCTGAATTGGAACTTACTTCTGAGTAGATAGTATATAGACAAATCTTGGACTGGGAGAAGGGCATCACTGGACATTATAGGACTGTATTAAGTGCTTTATGGAACCTCTTTTGATATCACTATTAGTTAATTATGGAAAAGCAATTCCTCAGCATTGCTAAAGAGCTCTAGTAGGGAAACAACCAAGTAAGTTATTGACATTTCCATTTCAAATAGCTTTGGACATCTTGTTCTCCCTCCCCCAAAGGTCAAATTGTCACTTTTAAGTACAGTAGTGATACCCTTCATTCAGTTCTACTTTAAATGTAGCTCTTGAGTAGCATAGAGATGCTCCCATAATTTGCTATGAAAGTAGCATTTGTTCTGCAATGATGATAAATTGAGGTAATCAACTGAGATGTGTGTTGTTCTTTTCATGAAATGGAAGCACAATGGAGATAATTACTTTGGAGAAAAATATCTCTATTATTCCTGCATAATACTGTTAATATTGTTTGGAAAACATCCTACTATTGACTTCAGATATCCTCCAGGCTTCTAAAAATTATTAATTTAATATATTTAAATACTGAGTTTTTTAAAATCAATCAATCAATCAATCAATCACATAGCATAAAACACAATCAAACATTGAGGTATCTAAATATGTTTTGTGTGCAGAAGAGAAGGCTCTGTAGCTCAGTGATAGAATATTTGGCTTTCATGAAGAAAACCCTAGGTTCATTCCCTGGCATTTCCAGGTAGGTCTGAATTTGACAAGAGTTGCTGCCATCAGTATAGACAATACTGAGCTAGATGGACCTCACTATAAGGCAGCTTCCCAGGTTCATAATCAAGTTCTTCATTTTCCTTACTTATCTGTAGCCAGCGGGATTTCCCTTCAGCCATCTGGCTTACCCAGCAATTTACTGAATCTCTACATTTAATAAATAAATAAATTTCTATAACACCCTTCCTCCAAGGAACACAGGGCAGTTTACAATACAAACCCTCTCCAAAAAACAACAAAGTAAGAAGCAAAAATAATAACTCCCCTTCCAGTTTAAAAGGCTATGGGAGAAGAGGAATGTTTTTGCCTGGCAAATAAAGATATGTAACAGAGGTGCCAAATGAGCCTCCCTAAGGAGAGAATTCCATAGATGGGGAGCCCACAGTAAAAGGCCATTCCTGTGTTGCCACCCTTTGGACTCCTCACAGAGGTGGCACACAAAGAAGGGGCTCAGATGACAATTGCCTCAGATGATAATCACAGGGTCCAGGTTAGTTCATATATGGAGAAGCATTCCTTGAGGTATTGCGGTCTTGAGCCATTTAACCAGGCAGAGGGCCTTCTTGGTAGTGGCGTCCACCCTGTGGAACGCTCTCCCCCTAGTTGTCAAGGAAATAAACAATTATCTGACTTTTAGAAGACAGGCAGCCCTGTTTAGTGTTTGATGTTTTATCGTATTTTTAATACCCTATTGGAAGCTGCCCAGAGTGGTTGGGGAGGCCCGGCTAGATGGGTGGGGTTTGTTTGTTTGTTTGTTTGTTTGTTTGTGGCTGGCTTTGTAGATCAAAACCAAATTTTTGAATTGGGCCTGGAAACTAATTGGCAGGCAGTGCAGTCAGACCAGGACCGGTATAATATGCTCAAACCAATTTGCCCCAGGGAGTAACCTGGTCACTGAATTCTGCAGCAGCTGAAGTTTCTGACCCATCTTCAGAGGCAGCCTACTACACATTGCAGTAACCTTACCTAAAGGTGACGAAAACATTGATGACAAAAGTTATGCTATCCTTATCCATATATGGGTACACTTGTGCCACCAGTCAAAGCTAATGAAAGGCACTACGCACCA
Source organism: Podarcis raffonei (assembly GCF_027172205.1). Taxonomy (NCBI): domain Eukaryota; kingdom Metazoa; phylum Chordata; class Lepidosauria; order Squamata; family Lacertidae; genus Podarcis; species Podarcis raffonei. Next base: position 65,060,481 of record NC_070607.1, read on the forward strand.
CCAAGGTCATTTGAGCATCAAGTGACAGCAGTTAATCCAGAAGTACCCCCAGAGTATTTCAGAGAGAGTATAACCCCATCAAGAGCAGGCAACCTCCGGTCTAGCCATCCGGTCTAGGGAACCACCCACTAACAGTGCCTCAGTTTTATTTGGAATTGTGGCGTTTGCCTCCTAGGTGGGTCATTAGGAAAGGGTTAAATGAGTGAGATGTGATTGGCCAGTGGGAATGCAAGGGAGGAGCAAAAGTTAGAGTGGGAGGTTTGGAAAGTCAGTTGAGGTTTGGGAGTTGAAGAAGGAAGAGGGAGGATTAGGTGTGGGTTGGTAGAGTTGTATTGTGAGAGAGTGAGAGGAATTGTCAGGTGGAGTCAGATAGATAGTTGGGAATAATCAGTTTGAAGTTGTTAGGAACTAAGATCTAAGAAACTGACAAGAAAAATTAACTGAAACCATAAGCTTGTTCCTGCATTTAAAAATAAACTTGATTATTTGTTTATGTTAACAACTGTCTGGACTCTGTGTCCCCATGAGAAACAGGGTGGTGGCAGCGGAAAAAGCAATCGCAGTGGTGGCACAGGGTCAATAGACCGTCAAACGTCCGGGGGCCCTGTGTGATCGCCACAAGAATGAGCTTCCATTTTTTGGCTCTCATCCAATCCATTACTGAGGCAACACAACAGTGTGCTGTATCCACCGCCACACCTGCAGATTTAAAGGAAAAGTACAGCTGTGTGTTAAACAGCACTAAATCAAACCCTGAGGAACTCCACATTGAAGGTTCTACAGGGCTAAACAGCAGTACCCAAACATCACCCTCTGGAAACTATCATCTAAGTAGGATTGGAACTACCTGAAATTTGAGTCTTGAGCACATTTATTTGTATCAACTTTTGGAACCATGTCCTATGGTACAATAAAGAGTTAACCATTTTTTCTACCACCTATAATTTGTGAAACTGGTCACTTATAGTTGAAATTAAGTAGTGAACTATTTTTTTCTGAGGACTATTGACCAAGGTTTCCAGATTTCTATGTACCGTATGTTTTCAGACATACACATGCTGGTTTTTTTACTCTGGACAAACAGTAGCTTGGGCCCAGGTTACACAAAACATATTCTCATATACCAGTGGTTCTCAAAAGGTATGGTATGCCACACTGGTGTGGCAGGAGAGGATGGCATGTGTGGCAGGAAGATTCAAGGACAATCAAAGAAACATTTAAACATTTCATGTAGTATAGTATAGTATAATCAATAAAAAAAATTATTTGCAGAATATTGATAGATATCTTTGCAAAATCAAGCACTGCTAGGAGTTGTTTCTTTTTGTTTTCCAGTATATTTCTTATCAATAAAAAAATAAGTGTGGCATGAGCAATTTTTTATTCCGAAAGTTTGGCCCAAAGAAAAGAGTTTGGGAACCACTGCCCTATACAATTCTTCCCAGGTACTAAAATCCTCAGGTGAGCAGTGGTGGAGGAAGGGTGTGTGTGGGCCACTCTGGGTGTCATCACTGAGGGAAGTGACAAAATGACAAAAATATGAGTTTTAAAAAACAATAATAAATTGGGCTCAATAAACTTTTTAGTTCAGTCAACAAGCATAACGAAACGTGGCTGGCACTGGGCGCCAGCTCTTACTGTGGGGCCTGCAGCATGCCTGAGCCACACGTCTCTCCTGGTTCCACATTGCCTGAAACTGCAGTGTGGGGCTTGCGTCTGCCCTCCACCTCTCCCTCAGCTGCCCTACAGCTGAGGGGGAGGCGGCGGAGAGGCTCCATACAGCGTGCCCTGCCCTCATGGCTAGCTTGCCTCACTCCCTGATGCAGGATGCGCGGGCCACACCCGGCCCCCGAGCAGCTAGCTACGCCACTGCAGGTGAGTACCTTCTTTTGGTCCAATCAACATCGGAAACACAGTTGACTGTGACATGAGAGAAAGCCCATATTGTGGGCTCCCTCTTTGTTATCCTTCCATTACCTCCTTATTCAGATAAGCCTTTGAAAATTAAAGTGCAGATGATGCTGATCACTGGGCTGTTGGGTTTTTTTGTCATGGGCTAGAAAATCAATGTGTGCAATGGTCAGTATTGATACTGCTGATCTGAATATTAGAATGTCTTTCCCTTTCATTCAAGTGAGTTTTTCCAGTTCAAAATGGCTAACTGTAGAGTGAATTTCCCCTTTCTCCTTGCTTCCAAGTTCTTTGCTCTGGAAATAACATATACCTGGAAGCAATATCAGTCTACCATCTGCTCCCCCGAACATCGGAACCCAATTTTGGACAGTGAACTGACTTCTGTAATTCTTAACTAATCATGTATGTAAGTATTTGCTGCCTTTTGCCAGCTTAGGCAAGGCCAAGACTGATGTCTTTTCAGCCTAGTACAGAAATAGTCTCTTTCCATTTACAGATGAGAACTGTGAACATCATTTTCTTTTTAATGCAGTATTGTGAATTTTAAATGGTAAACCATGTCTAACATGATTTGGTTTTCATACTCATGACAGACAGATATTTTAGGATTCTTTTCATAAAAGGTTGGTATCCACAGGGGTCTGTAGTGGGAGTTCTGTCTGAGAGTTCTTGGAGCTTTGAGGAAAAGTGAAGAGACTGGGGAGCTTCTCCCACAACGACAAAGCCAGAAATAGCCAAAATGCAAACGGGTTTTGCTAAAACAACTGAAGCCATTGCCCAATGCAAGTGATGTTCTATCTAGAAAGCTCTAATATTCCTAGAAAAAGTATACATTGGGTCCTTTTCTTATTCTCTGGTGTTCCACTGTCCAATCACATCTATTCAGGTTACTTCGCAAATATGATGGATTTTAGAAATGAGAGATGTTGGAAAACAGATGTTGTATCACTGTAGTACGCAGCAGTGTACTAACAACTGCTTAGTTAACAGTTTTTGGCAGTCAGGCACACATGTAACACAATAAGCACAGCATGGGGAAATAAAAAGAATTTTCTGAGCTTCAGAACATTGGCAGCAAACATAAAGTCAAACATCTGTGTGGGCAAAGTGCTGACTATGTTAGTCATACTGAGGTCAGAGGGACTGCCATAGAAATTTTTAACCATGTAATATAACAATTGTGTTTATTTGAGGTTCCCTTTTATGCTCTTATGTTTATTTGTTATTGTTAGCAATGTGGTTGATGTTTTGATGTGTGATGTGTATAAAAAAAAACTATACATGTGCTTAACTGCTAAATGAGGGTGATTTGTCTAGCTTCCAATGTAGCTATGAGGAAATGAAAGGGCAAGAGCCATTTAATGTTTAACTTTGCTATTGTAGCAGTGCAGTACAAAACACTACACCTACATGTTTTGTGTGACTGATAGTCATTTATGTTAGCTTCCCTAGTTATAAAATTCAATAAAATGTCATCATATTTACCACTGCTGGCACTATTTGTCTGCATTTTCACCCAAAGCCTTCATTTTTCTCTTAGCTCAGTTGAATTTAGGATTAGGATAAAAAAATGAGCATCTGTTGGCATCCATTTCACTTTAAAATGAAAAACCTAAAAGAAACTTTTAGACTATATGCTACAATCTTTTTAGTGTTTGGGGGGAATTTTATTTCCAAAAGCCTTGAGGCTGTAGCCCTACATGTGGGAAAGACAACATGTTCCTCCATGGTGAAGAAGAGAGGAAAACAGGTGTTTTCTTTGTTTCCTGTTTGCACCTTCTGCAAAAGCCCAGTGTGAGGGCTAACACCCTTTGCTTTGTAGAGCACAGTACAGATGCATAATTAATTTGTATACCAGCCTTCATTCCTAGATTTCAGGGCACTTCACAACATAAAAATATAAGATAAAAACACAAAATACATAATAAAAACAAGAACAGAAAAACCAAACTCCCCCTCCCCAACCCTCAAGTTTACCCTGATGCAGCACCAAGTCAATCATAGCCAGTAAAATTGTCTTCCACGAAAATGATCTTAATGGTGTGTCCATAAATTACTGTGGAGACCAATTCTGGACCCACACGTCCTTCCATAGTGGGGGCATAGTTTTCCGGGCAGGAGTTGATCACAGTGAGGATTTGCGAAACGTGCCTTCCTCTTAGCAGTTTCTTGTCCTGAGTTTGTGCTGCTTCAAAGTCCATGACGCCTTCGGTAGAGGCTATTCTCCAATTGCAGTGACTGGTACATGCTGTACCAAGTACCCAGGTGGGCACAACTGGGTGAGACCAACTGCATCCTGCTCACCCACCCAGGTCTCAGTGATCAGCCTCCTCAGCCACAACCAGATCATGGATGAGGGAGGTCTTATTCCGACTCTACCTGGCTTTCAACAACAGCAGCTGCAGACCCAAGGACTGGCTGATAGGACAACAGTAATTCTCCAAGTTGGAAGAGGGGCTGGCACAAGCCACAATCACCAACTGCCTGTCCCATGTGTCTGTGACCCAGCCTGTCCCACCTCCCACACCATACCTCCCCCTACTCTAAACCACCATGATTGCCCCCCCGCTCTCCCCCACTCCTCTCTTCCCAGCCACATCCTACGCCCCTTTATTTAAATAAAAAACAAAGCCAAACCAAAATTTTAAACTGACAAATTAAAAGCTGTTTAAAAACAATTTCAAACAGTTGGGGCAGTAAAACCAATAACAGAGCACTCAACAGGAGCCCCTAGACACCGCCCCAACCCAAGAGCTTGTGGCTGAGGAGGGTTGCTCTCTGCCATCAGGTCAGAAGTTACCAGCAGCAGAGCTGGTATTCACTGCTTTGTAGTCAGTGACATAAATGGCATGGAAGTGGATTTTTTTATTCTATCTATAAGAACACACATAAACTGCCGTCATAAAATAATACCAATGCAGCATACAATAAAGTAATATAAAATTATAGAATTGTAACATACAGAACAACTGACCTATACGGAATCAAATTAATTCTCTAAAAACACTTGCAGAAACAAATGTTTTCAGCAGGGGGAGAAGCTGGAGTTTCTGAAGCAACCTCAAGAGTAGCCCCATGTAAAGCACATTGTAATAGTCCAGTTTTAAAGTTACCAAAGCCTGCATCACTGTGGTGCTGCTATTTTTCCCAAGAACAGCTGTAGCTTGTATACCAGTTCAATTTTTTGGGGGGGAGGGACCACTCTTGGCCACTGAAAGTGATTTGGATGTTACAGAGAATATTGTTAGCATACTGGTGACATGCTGCTCCAAATCTCCTAATGACCACTAGTTTCAGGTAGGTGCTAAAATCATTAGGAGCAAGATAGTGCCCAAACGACTCCATAGCACAGATCCTAGGGGGACCACTCTCTCTGAACATTCATGCACATTGGAATATAACCTCTAAAGTACAGGGCCACCAGTTCCCATCCAAACAACTGGTCCAGGAGGATACCATGGTTGAGGATATTGAATGCTGCTGATGTCCTGAGTAAAAGAATTAGTCTTCTATTTATACCTTTTCATATTTACCGAAAGGTATACCCCATCCATCCACAAGTTCCCATAATGCCTTACAAAATACTAGTACCCATCAAAAATCAAATCCTGATCCTTTCATGAAGCCTTGAGTTGCTTGGGGCTGATTGTGTAGATAACATGAGTGAGATAAAAATGTAATAAGTAGATTGATTATGACAACTGCCATTCTTTTGTATCTGGTTCTTTGTTTTACCAGTGGAGTAGATACTATATCTGGAATATATGTCCTTTTTCCTTTTATAAAAACTTCTAATAAAGTGGGCGTCATGCTCTCCCAATCTTTTTGGTGATAATCTCAATAGACTTGAATACTGATAATCTCAATAGAGTTGAATAATGTTTCTTAGGCTACTACATTTGCTGGTGTTTTTAATGTTCATTTTTAAGTTAATGGTATTTTTCTTGTATCTTTGAATCATGTTTTTAAACAAGGGTTCACAAATTTTGGCCGGCTTTGCTGGCAAACCCAAAAGTTGGTTGTCAGCAAAATCTCCCCTCACCCAATGAGCAGGGATCCCATTCTTGATCTTGTGCTGTAGCTTTGAATGGGAGGGCAGTTCTTCCCAATATTATAAACAAGCCCGGTCCCTCCTCCTCCGGTCACCTTGCAGGGTTTGTGAGGCACAGAGCCAAAATATATCCCAGGCTTCATCCAGATGTGGAAAGGGGAGGGTTTCCAAGAAGGTTCATCTTGCTTGCCAAAGCCTGGCTGGCTCCTTTTGTTATGTTGAATGAGATTCTCAAACTTTGTTTTTAAGTAAACTAGTTTGCCTCAGAAAAAGTGGGATGAAATGTTTATCTTGAGTTTTTCTGGGGCTTTTTAACACAATCTGAAAGCTTCAGCTTTGTCAATATGTATATTATGGGAAAGTGGTGTCTGCTATTTTTCATTCTGTACTCTGTTCAGGCTAAATCTAAGATCTTGGTAATTGCAGATGTGATGGTAAACCTCTGTCTGGATTGTATAGACTGCAAATGGGGATTCAACTATTTCATCTTAATTGTCAGGGGCAAGACCATTCTTGGAAGTACAGACTGGAAATAATGAAACTTGGCTTGTACATTAGCGCAGGGAAAGGGTGGGGAAGTGTTTATGAAGTCATTCTGTCTTTCTCTGAATATTTTGAATTGCTTTCCCATAGCAGCAAATGCTGGTCGCCATGCTACTGACTGAATACTACTTTCCATCTGTTCTTCAGAATACAGTTACAACTGCCTCATCTTAAGGTAGAAATGGTTCTGCAGCCCTGGCTTTATTTATTTTGTATTTGAAGAAGTCAAATGTCCCTGGCAAGCTTTCATACAGTATTGTAACATCTGTTAGCTTTCTCGACCATATTTTTTCTTTGTGATCTCTGTGTAGTCTCACAGTTAAGTTCTTGGGACTTAAATTATTTAGCCAAGAAGGCAACATTGGTATGCCTCTCATCTACTGAAGGCTCACCTGCACCTGCTCTGATGGATGGGTTGTGCACCTTCCAGCGTAGCTTCTCTTCTGACTATCCCTAACATTTTTGAGAAAAGTTCTGCATCAGATGTGAGTGTTCTCACTGAGATGCTCCTTAACTAGTTTTTTTATTATAGATTTTTAAAATACCTTAAAGTAGAAGAGATTATTTCCTTCCCCACTTGTAGTGGATGAGAGGTTCTTTGTAAAATAGTGTTTTGGGTGTATAGATGTGTTTAGAAAGAAGGCCCCCACTTTGGATTGCCATTAATGTTGAATTTTGTGTCCACTACCAAAGGTTAACTAAACAATTTTCAAAATCTGGGTTCTCCTTTAGGAGAAGGTTTTACAGGCTACTACTAAGTGTAGATCCTCTCTGAATTCAAGCAAGCTGATGCAAATCCTTGTCTCACTCAGTTTCAGGATACTCAAAGCTCATACATTAATAAGTCCGAAGCCAAGCCCATATCAAATTAGAGTCATAATTTACAAGGTTTGGGAATTTTGCTCTTTGCTCTGTGATGACACCTGTGGAGGGAGAGGTACTGTAGACATTTTGAATTCCTGGAAAATACTAGATTTAATTCTTAAAAGTGCTATCAGGAAGTTTATTTTTATTTATTTATTTTTTAAGAAATATTTATTAGAGTTTTAAAAAAGCATGAATACAAAAATACATAAAAGAAAAAAAATGAGAATAAAAAATACAACATACAAAAGACAGAAAAAAAAGAAAAAAAGAAAAATTTAAAAACAAATCCGTTTTTCATAACTTTTAAACTCCTTTGCTTGTTTCTTTGATCTCCTCACACCTCCCCTTTTTGTATTCCCATTTACATAATTAAGTCAGCAAATCCTTACCCTCTTTCATATATCTTAACTCTGTATCTTAACATTTTTTTAACTCTATATTTTCATCCATTATCAATTCATTTTTGCATATTCTTATTAACTTCGTTGCTAATGCCACTTATTTTCAATCCAACATCATTTTAACATTCATTAATTTTACAGTATTTCTGCAGATAGTCTTTAAATTTCTTCCATTCTTCTTCCACCAACTCTTCTCCCTGGTCTCGGATTCTGCCAGTCATTTCCGCCAGTTCCATATAGTCCATCATCTTCATCTGCCACTCTTCCAGGGTGGGTAAATCTTGTGTCTTCCAATACTTTGCAATCAGTATTCTTGCTGCTGTTGTTGCGTACATAAAGAAAGTTCTGTCCTTCTTTGGCACCAATTGGCCGACTATGCCCAGGAGAAAGGCCTCTGGTTTCTTCAGGAAGGTATATTTAAATACCTTTTTCATTATAGATCATCTCCCAGAAAGCCTTAATCTTTGGGCACGTCCACCAAAGGTGAAAGAATGTACCTTCATTTTCTTTACATTTCCAACATTTATTATCAGGCAAATGGTATATTTTTGCAAGCTTGACTGGTGTCATGTACCACCTATATATCATTTTCATAATATTCTCTCTCAAGGCATTACATGCCGTAAATTTCATACCGGTGGTCCACAACTGTCCCCAGTCAGCAAACATAATATTATGACCAATATCTTGTGCCCGTTTAATCATTGCAGATTTAACCGTTTCATCCTGTGTATTCCATTTTAACAGCAAGTTATACATTCTTGAAAGTATCTTAGTTTTAGGATCTAGCAGTTCTGTTTCCAATTTTGATTTTTCCACATGGAAGCCAATTTTTTTATCCAAATTGTAGGCCTCTCTTATTTGATAATAATGTAGCCAGTCTCGCACTTTATTTTTTAATTTCTCAAAACTCTGCAATTTCAATTTGTCTCCATCTTGTTCCAGTATTTCCCAATATTTCGGCCAGTGCTATCAGAAAGTTTAGCAACACCAGGGTGTCTTGACTGTCCCAACCAACTTAAAGATAACATGTTTTTGAAGTATATATGGCATGCTGTGATTTGCTTCTGAAAAAGACACTGGACTTTCTGTATCGTTTAAGATATGCTCACGTGAAGAAAGTTCCAGAGAAATTCAAAGAGAGGTTCATGTTCATATTTACAAAAAAAATAGAAATGCTTCCGTTGTATATTTTAGTAATAAAGATGTACAGTATTGCTTATAATAATAATGATAATAATAATAATTTTATTATTTATACCCCGCTCATCTGGCTCAGTTTCCCCAGCCACTCTGGGCAGCTTACAGCACATAAAATATTGTAAAAATTAGACATTAAAAATTTCCCGATACAGGGTTGCCTTCAGATGTCTTCTAAAAGTCAGATAGTTGCTTATTTCCTTGACATCTGATGGGAGGGCATTCCACAGGGCAGGCGCCACTGAGAAGGCCCTCTGCCTGGTTCCCTGTAACCTCACTTCTCGCAGTGAGGGAACTGCCAGAAGGCCCTCAGCGCTGGACCTCAGTGTCCGGGCTGAACGATGGGGGTGGAGACTCTCCTTCAGGTATACTGGGCCAAGGCCATTTAGGGTTTTAAAGGTCAGCACCTTTAGTCTCACTGTAAGCATGGTAAAAACTGCAACATTTGTTCAGCATCCTAAGCTGAACTTTCAGTGGTATTTTTTTCAGCAAACATCCTATAACTGGAACTGAGTAAATGTAAATTTCTTAATGACTGATATCCAAATGTTGCAGCATTTTATCCTCAAAATAGAATTTTAGTTTGAATACTGAATAATTTAGGAAAGAAAAAAGTCCCAGTGAAAGTAGCATACAAGTGCAGTATAGATGCCTACTACACCCAATTCACTTCTGTGCCAAATATTTTCTTATTTGTGTTTAAATGTTTATGTAAATTGGAAGTGAGCTTCCGTACAGAATATAATCTACTCTGTTTGATCAAACTGCCACTTTGTATGAATTACAGTTTGTATTATTATACAAAAGCTGGCATGTGCTTGGTCAAATAACTAATTCAACTTTTAATTTATGACTCACTATTTAACTTTGAAAACAGATCAGTTCTTCCTGCTCAATCTATGCTCTCTCTCTCTCTCTCTCTCTCTCTCTCTCTCTCTCTCTCTGTGTGTGTGTGTGTGTGTGTGTGTGTGTGTGTAGCACTGGAACAAGTTTACAGAGCAATAAAAAACCCCAATCTGCCATGCTGGAGGGAGTTTATATGGAGCAGAGGTGTTCCTCTGTCCAGCTTTATCCAGCAGATATATGAGTTTGGGGCAGGAGTACTGAGGGAGGTTAAACCTTTTCCCCAGCACTGTTTTCCATAGGAAAACTGGCCCCTGCTCCTATTTGCTTCATCAGAGGAAAATTATGTCCTCTCCCTTGATGCTGCTATTTGCAACAGTTGACCCAGATGAACTTTGACTGCCATAAGAAGCAGCCTTAAACAATCTGAGAAATACACAGATTGTGTCAGACGAATTTTGCTTAATATGGATATTTGTGTCTGAAATCTTTACTATTTTTTTCCTTGAGCTTTCCCCTCCTAGTCCACTCTTGCCAGTGATTTTTCTTTTCTTTTTGTGGGGCCAGGGTAGGCTTCAAATTAAGTATAGTATGCTTTTAATAGGAAAGGGGTTCTGTAATTCAAAAGCCTTTAGGGAAATTTTATCAAATGATGTTGAACCAAAGCAAAATAGAATATAGTAGAAGACTGATAACTGCTTGAATCTGAGCTGCTTAAATCCAAAGACTGTTTGAAATCCAGTCTTCTAGAGCACTGGCTCCCAAACTGTTTCCCCAATGGACCACTTGAAAATAACTGATGATCTTGGCGGTCTACTTTATGATTTTTCTGCCTGTTATAGCAATTGCGTTGCATGGTGCAATATGTGATTTTTAATTGCATTTTATTGCTTCTTTTATTTTTTATATATTGTATTTTCTCACATTACACTGTGCATTCCATAGAATTCAAATTGTAATACAATACAATACAAGCAGTAAAATAGAATTAAAATTAAATATGAATATTTAATGAGGGAATGCCACGAACCACCTGAATGAAGCTCATGAACCACTGGTGGCCCACAGATTTGGGATGCTCTATTCTAGAGCTTATATTGCATTGATTTGCAGTGACTGAAATGCAAATAGGTTTGGGAGGGGTTTTTTGTTTTGTTTCCTCTAGGGTGCTTTGGCAAAGAGTGAATTTTAACACATTTCCATCATAATAAAATATTTATGGGCGCAAGCTGTGTGTGCCTAAGGCAGCAGTACAGAGGATGAAAGAAAATACCATTAGAACTGCCATTAGGCATCCAACCATGTATTACAACTAAAGTTTTTGTAAAGTTTTGCTACTGCTATGTTTAGGAAAGTTAAAAAATAATAATAATCAGTATATCTCTTAGTGATTAACTCTATCTGGATCTTTTGAGAAATGTGCACCTAACCAGATACAAACTGTGCTAAACAATTCCAAAGCACTATCCTTTAGAACAAGGATGGCTAACCTGTGGCCCTCCGGATGTTGCCAAATTATAGCTCCCATCCCTGGCCATTGGACATGCTATCTGGGGCTGATGGAAGCATCTGGAGGACCACAGGTTAGCCACCTCTTCTTTAGAAGCTTTCATGTCACCACCAGCAAACTGTTTCTTCCCCACAAACCCCAGTACACTTCACTTTAGTTATTAACAGCTTATTCAGCCCTGAGAGAAAGCACTTTATTGTTGCCTAGCAACTAAATAGTCCTCTTGTTCCGAGGAAACCTAGACGTTTCCTTACCTTCTCCAATAAAAATTGTCTGCATCTAGAGAGACTGCCAGTTGAGTACTGATGAGGACCCACAACCTAGGAGGTGTCGAAGACAAAAACAAGGAGACTGATGCTAATTTGAGAGTTTGTAAGATGAGAGGAAGGATTTTGTGGATGATAGCCTGGACACTTTTTCAGGACACCTTACTGAAAATTATTATTATTGTGATACAGAAGTTAATAATACGTAGCAAACAACTTGCTCAGTCCATTTTTATGTTCAGATGAATTTACTTCAGTTACTTTGCTTAATTCTTTAACAACAATCTATGAGTTAGTTAACTACTAGCTTCTACATGTTTCTAATCATCGATGTGTTTTGCTTTTGTGTTTGTTGTATATTGAGTTGCTCTTTTGGAGAAATATAAAATAAAATAAAATAATTGATACAAATGGGGGGGGGGAATCCAGAGGGGTAGTTGCAGTGTTACACCCAGTTATCTAAATTTATATTCTACCTACCTGAACTTCATAGTGAGTTTACGTAATATATGTAAACTGGTGGCCAGTTGTCTGGTTTGAGGTGCTTATATTTGTGAGCTCTGCTTCTAAGCATTTATCTCCAAGGTCACCCAGTGAATCCACATAATTACACATCCTCTGCACCACCTCCCACTGGGGGGAAACACTTCAGAATGATATTCCTCCACTTTGGAAAGTCTGTTATAACCACTAGATGCCACTGTAGTGCACACAGTGACAAAATACAAGCATTAAAAAACCATAGCTTCCAAAAGGCTGCTTTCCCCTTCAGAATTCTCTGAGAGGAGCACAGGTAAGGAGTAGGAACAACTACTCATTTCTAATTGTGGATGTTTAAATAAGTGAGTTAATACAAATTTTCACCAATGTAGAATACAAATTATGGAAAGAAACTAAAGAGTCCATCTTTGTACAAACTCATCCTTAGGGTTAGACAGTTTTGAGGTATCTGTTTCAGCCATGACAAGGAAAACTGCTCTGAAAGGATCATATTATGCAGGGAATTCACTTAGCTATTATTTTAAGTTCTTAACAGATGATGGTAGTGAGATGGTTTCTGAGATCCTTATGAGATTGAGTAGTTTCCCACTTCCATGGCAAACTTATTTGAAGTATCTCTTCCAGAAAGGAAGGTGAAAATGGTTGTACTGTGTGTCCTTAAAGAGTATTTAGGAATGTGTACATAGCAGCTGGTGAATGTATGTACACACTATGCTCAGAGCAAGGATCATGATGTAGCAAAAGAGTTGGAACTGCAAAAGAGACTGCCTAGTCTGGATCTGGGAAAGCAGCCAGCTGGGACCAGATATCTCTTTTCGTACAAGGTTGCTTAGGGGGTGACATTGGCATGAGAAATTTCTGTGGGTATCCTTTCCTGCAGACGTCAAGTGATGACTGGACAGAAGGACTATTCTGTGATATGCCCAGATTATGGAACCTCCTTCTAAGGACGATCTTCCTGGTGCACTTTGGACACCAGGCAAAATTTCTCCTCAAGCCATTCGTAAATGTAATTTATTGAATGTCACTTATTTTCTTTGCTTCTAATATGTTTGTGTTACTGCCTTAGGGAGTCTTCTTCTGTTCCGGTTTTATAATTATATATAATGGAAACTTCTTTTCACTTAATAACTGTATGGTGATATTATTGTCTATATATTGGAGGTGAGAGTAGGACACAATTCCCACTGCCATTTGTCCAGGCTGCCAGGAAAAGGTACTTTGCCACTGTTTTTCAGTAATTGAGGCACTCTGTTGTAGCTGAGTATCAATCCTTTCTTTGTTCCCTTACTTCCTTTACTTACACTTGCCATCTCCTACCCACAAGGGAGCTTGCTGCAGACTTCAGATTGTCAGGGAGGAAATATTTATGAAACATTAATAGAATAGACCTACAGTGCTTCTGTGAAAGCCATCCAGATTTCTACCCCACCAGTCTCCCTACCCATATTGGCAAGTATACTTGAGAAACATGAGGGAATTTGCAAGGAGGGTTGGCAGTCAGCAAGCTGATTTTGAGTTGAGTCCAGAGTTGATTGATTTGAGAGCTTGAATTTGCCCTTCTGATCCAATTGCTTTCTTGCAAATAATATGAAATATGAAATTTAAAACAGATTATCTCTATATATAACAACACTGCTAATTTGAAAGACACTGTTTGGTTGGTGTCTTTTTACTCATTCATTTCTTCTGCCTGGTTTTTATCAGCCAGTTGGGTTTTTTTGGGTTTTTATTTTTAATAGCAGCTACATTTGCAATCATTGCTGATATTCAAGCATTCTATCTCTTAAGAAGTAAATGTACAACTGTATATTAAGTTGAACACCTCATTGGCCACAGTTGCATCTCACATTCACCAAACCATGGCTTAATGTGAATGCACTGGCTCCCAAGGGACCCCAGCTAAGCCAAAGTTTGATTTAGTGTTATATTAGCCTTTGTTGTCTACACACTACAATAGCATAGGGGTTCTAGTCCACCCCTTGCTGATGAAGGAATTTAATAAAGTTGGCCGATCACTTTTGAATACAATTCTCTAGTTTTAACTCTATGATTCTAAACCAGAGTATTAAACCAAACTCATACTCCCAGTTTCATAGAAATTTTCTATAGCTGAAATCTGTTTTAAATGTGCATGAATCTGTTTAAATCCCGATTAGTGTTTACGCTAGCATAACTTTGGTTGTGTTTTGATGTTGGGTTCTGAAGGTCATTTGGAGCAACTTCCCTGTAACTCTATTGTGATGCTAACTCTGATCTAACATTGGTAGATTAATTAATTCTACCAGTATAATGAAAGGACAGGGAGAGAAAAACCTGACAATTTATTTCTTAATTAAAATTGCTTGCCCTATTGTTATATAAGCCTCTCGTGCAGTAAATTCCATTTCTAGGGGAAACTTAAAAAGTAAGAAACTGGTATTAAGTGCCAGACTATGCGAAGTGGGAGAAGAACGTCGCCTACGCATCAGAGTAGGTGCTTGTAGCCCCTTAAGTACTACTTAAGGGTTCAGCTGTCTTTTTTTAAGTTAAGGCTTTTTAGGATTTGTTTAGTGAAATTGGAAATGGGTCAAGGTGAGTGAAGAATGAAAATGTATAGCTACTATAATCTTACATTCTGTGACAGCTAAAAGTGAAAGGATCAATACATAATTTACGTGTGGCACAAGGGTAAGACATTTATATAATAGTCTATGGCTGGGCTTCTTGCACCTTTTGTAAAGCACCTGAAGGGGTCATCCTGAAAGAGAATGCATTGATAAATGACATTGATCTGACAGTATTGTATTTCTTATGTTCTTAAGACATAAACGACAGCAGTGGTGTCAGGTTTTAACAATGTATTTAGTTCATCAAACATAGTTGTGATGCGCTTCTCTGTCAAGAGTGGTTGTGCAGTATGCTCCTTATAAACAAATCTTAAGTAAACGGAAGATATTCCTGATTGCAAAGTTTCATGAAGCTAATAAATTTGCAGTTAATAAATATGCAATTATCTAGTTATGTATGGCATCTTCCTCTTAATTTTAGTAACTTGAGAGTCCTCAGTATGCATGAATTAAAGATTCATAATGGATGTGTGACTTCTATTTGCTTGAGCTTTTTCAAGCTCTGATAGTACTTAGGATGCAACTAGATATGGTGTAGGACAGTGGTCAGCAATCTAAGGCCCATGGGCCGGAAGCGGCCCACAGAGGTCGTTTGACCGGCCTACAAGCTGCCCCCAAACCGAGTTGCCTTCTTGTGCACTGTGCTAAACCGGCGCAGCACAGTACGGGGACTCGCTTCTGCGGTGCCGGAAATCGTGCATGCGATCCAGCCCACGGAGGGATCTCTGCAGGACCGATCTGACCCAGGCAAGATAAGCCTTGCCAACCCCTGGTGTAGGAGATACCTTATAAGAATTTCCTGTGACTTTAAAAGAAATAAATAGTAACTATTTAGGAAGGGCATTGTATTGAGACTGTGACACTGGGGGGTAAATTAACTGTTGTTTTGATTTGATTCTTCTCCCCTGGCAGGTGCTATAATTTAAAAAAACGACAACTGTGGGCAATGTTAACCTTACATCACACTTTGTTTGGCTTTTAGACTCCCTAAATAAAACATTCAACATTTCAATGCAGAACTATTAATGAATGGCAAAGGGCAGATTGAAAAGGGTACACGGCACACATTGAGTCAAAGTTTGTGATGGAAATTCCCCTATAAAGTTAGCTGATAAGTCTTGTTTAGACTTAAATGATAACATTCTTGATAATTCCACATCTTCCACCAATGAGCCCCACAGATCTCCTTTTTCTATTTGTGCTGAAGATGTGTTCATTATATATATGTGTGGATTTGTCCAAACAATATACATTATAGCTACTGGACTATAGTGCTTGGATTCAGAGATTGGTTACTAGGAATAATAGTTTGAAGTTGGCTTGTTTCCACTAACCATAGTTAAAATTAACCTTAGTTTGTCTGGGCTGATAGACACAGAAAACTGGTTAATCTAAAATGTAAACTAAAGCTTTCATTCTCATCCTTGTAGCCACACTGGAAGGGGGTGGGCACAAATCCAAGGCTAGTTGCAGCTCATTAATGTAATAATAAGTTGTGACTTGCTACTGTGTCCAAACCAGCCTTTTCTATATAAATATATTTTGTACGCAAAAGCATATTTTTTGGAACTTGGATTTTAATGAAACATAGTTTATGTCCTCTTTAGTTAATAGCTTGGCAAAGTAAGATCCACTTGATAATGGATGTTTTGGACTGATTGCGGTTGAAAAGTAGTTTTTCCTGTCTTTGAATCCTGGCAAAGGTCTAATTCACACTCAACTGTCAGCATCATACCATGCTCCTTCACTGTCAAATACTGTAGCTTTGCTTCAACAGGGCATGCTCAGAGCCTTCACATGCTAATTTCGTAAAGTAGAACTAGAGTTGTAGTAGTTGTCAAATAAAGGAGAACTTTTAACATTTTCTTCTCTTAATTCTTGAAATACATTAATCTAAACACCCTTTTAATTAATATTTTGATAAGAGATTCAAAACAAGCCTATTTCCTGCATGTACTGTTGAGTTCTAAACTCAGGATAATGACTTTGTGCGACCTACTTCTCACAATATGGTTGTTATTCAGCATTTAGCTTGTCATTACATAAAGGCAACTGGTGCATAATTGAATGGACTTGGTAGCATATGTGCTCTGAGTTGTGTTTATACAAAGCAAAGATGACCAAAAAAACCCCTGTTTTCTGCAAGGTTTTGGCATGGATTGCCAAAATAAAATGTTTTACCATTCTAAAAGTGTTAAGGAATTAAAAAGCTGTGCGTTTAAAAAACCTTAAATGTCTTTAAAAAAATTAATTCTATAAAAACCAGGAGTGTTGTGGCATAGCAAACTGCAGCAATTGCTTTAGAAGCAGCAGTATTGATTGAGGCTATGTAGCTCCTGATTTGTTAACTTTTTTCTTTCTTCAGAATCTTTGTAAATTCCCACCCAATTTGAGTCATGTCCAAGGCGCTGAACTGTGATGGCTCTTCATAAAAGAGACAGTGCTGGAGTCATCTGGATGCTCCAAAATGAAAGAGTCATAGGAGTTCTATCCTGGCTCCATTTGCTACAAATGCTTATAAGAACCTGAGTTAATATCATTAAGGCAGATGAACTTTTTGTGGATTAAAAAAATAATCTTAATGTGAATGTTTTTATTAGGTTGCTAATATGGATTTAAAATGCTATATGGGGTATGATGAAATTTTTATATTTTCACCATACTCTTCACCAAAAAAAGTATCCCATAGTGGCTTACAATAATAAAAAATAAGATGATCCCTGCCCTCAGGCTTAAAACCTAATTAAAAAAAACACATCACAAAAGGAAGAAGGGAAAAAGCAAACGCAGGCACTGCATTCATTCTTTTAGTTACAAAATTCTTAAATCTAGCCAGGAGGGACAAAGCAAGCTTCCTGCAGTTACTCCCTCTCTGACTAATGGATGGGACAAGGTTGCCCCTTGGCCCTCTGGCTGAGGACAGCGTGTGTTGCCCTTCAGATCTGTAGACTATGTTCTGGATAGGTTTACATTCCCCGTGAAAGAGCAAGTACATGGATTGGAAGTTCTCTATTCATCACTTTCTCTGTATGATGATGGTAGTTGTTAAGAGTGGCTTTTTAAAAAGTTTTCTTTCCTAGGGCTTTGGGCTGTTGTTTCTGATTCTGTTACCACCAGACTAGATTATTATAATGTTATCTATGTGGGTGTTTTAGAGAGTGAGTGAGTTGAGCCACTGTGCTCAATTTGGCCACACCAGCTGCTGGCATGTGGCCCTTGCTGGGTTTACCAAACGGAAGCACAGTTTGGGGGCTGAAAAGGTTAGTAAGGTTACTCACCTCAGGACTAAATTATGAAAATGTGCATTATTTCCTCTCACTAAGATTAAACGACACAGCACACTCAAGCCACTACACCACACTGACTCTGGTTATTATTATTATCCAGTTAGCACTTAACACTAAGCCATAATGTTTGGGTTAGGAAGCCATTGCATTTTGTAAGTATTTTATATTTTATGTGAACCACCCTGAGACCTTCGGATATAGGGTGGTATAGAAATTAAACAAACAAACATACAAACAAACAAACAAACAAATCTAAATACTAATAATAGCTGCATGCTGGTACACACAGTCCAAGCACTTCTACCTTGCATGCGCAGGGACACAATCTGGGTAGAAGTCTTACCATGATGCCTTAAACCATGGGCTGTTCTTGTTTAACAACTTTAGTTTGTTAGGGTAAAAAAACTTGATACCAAGTTTGAACATCACACTAAGATTTCTCTGTCATGGTTTGGTTGTGGCTGGGGAAACTCAGCCAGATGGGTGGGGTATAAATAATAATTATTTATTTTTTATTTTTATTATTATTATTATTATTATTATTATTATTATTATTATACTTATTCAAGTGAGGATCAAAGCAAGAGTTTTTTGGGCTGTATGCTAGGGTTACCAGGTTTTTTTTCCAATGAATCCGGGGACACTTTTCAACTTCCACTGACTTTGTATGGGGACTGATTTGTAAATCCCAGGACTGTCCCCTGGAAATGGGGACATCTGGTAACCAAGCTGTATGCACTGCCACACAGATCATGCGTGGTATAACCTACTAAACAACACTTCGTTGTATAGTTTTATTTGCAAATACAGCTAAAATGGACTGTATAGAAAAGACAGAAAATATTCTTATATAAGACTAAGCACTAAACCTTGTTTAAAGTCCCTGAAGCAGCTAATTATTTTACTGTTCTCAAGCTGCTTTCAGATGTTTTATTTCCCTTCACTGTCTTGTCTGCTTTTCTTCTGTTTCCCTTCAGGGTTTTATTGTAACAGCTTTTGTTGTTCCTGAATTATCCTTAGAAAATGGCTGCACCCTACGAAGCAGAACACTTGGAAATTGATTTTTCTATCCACAGGGTTTGGGTTGGTTTTATTTTTTATTTTTTTTGGAGAGTATAGAATATTCTACCGCAGTTCCCTTTTTTAGTTTGTAAGAATAGGGAATATGTTGCAAATCAACCTGTACCTCCATGTTTTATTTTGTACACACACAGTTGAACTGTTTACAAAGCTGCATATGCCCTAGCAAAATGTCCTAATACTGAACTGTAACAAATTTGTATATCTGACAAGGAGATGGATGAACCACTTGAACAAATGTTGACAAATCAGTCTTTCAGTAGCCAATAAACATAAGAAAATCTCTGTCTTTTGTTGAAATACTTACATTTTTTATTATTTTAGCAAGCACTTGTTTTACTTCCGCTATGAGAGAAAGAGAGAGAGAGAGAGAGTGAGTGAGAGAGAGAAAGAAAGAAAGAAAGAAAGAAAGAAAGAAAGAAAGAAAGATGATAGCTAGAGATGATAGATAATACAGTAGATGATAGATAGATGATAGATAGATAGATAGATGATAGATAGATAGATAGATAGATAGATAGATAGATAGATAGATGATAGATATAGAGAGATAGATAGATGGGCTAGGCTCCATCCATTGCACATTTGCTTGAGACGATCATACACGTTTGAACCTGTTTCCATGTTTGGGAACAACAGATGGCTGAAGGAATGATGATGATGATGATTTTATCATTTATACCCCACCCATCTGGCTGGGTCTCCCCTGCCACTCTGGGCAGCCCACAGCACATAAAAAATTGTAAAATGTTAGACATCAAAATTTTTCCAATACAGTTTGTTGCTAGGGGAACTCTTCCTTCTATTCTGTCAACTTTGTCTGTCCTCTACAGCTGTTTTAGATAGAAGATGGAAATTTTGAGGGCCACAGGTTCCCCAACTGCCACAGGGAGTATGGCTATTGATCTCTGCAAAAGCATTGTTGGTTGCACCAACATTGAAAGTGTTGGTGTTTCCATTTATTTTGTTCAAAGTCTCTTCTATCTGAGAAGCGCTTTCTTATAAATTATGGGTCCTTGGTGTTTTAATGTAATTCATTAGTAGAATTACAGATTACAGTATTCTAAGATGCTCTGTTCTTGTCTTACAGGCAAAGTCATCAACAAAGATTTGCGTCACTATCTAAGTCTGCAGTTCCAGAAAGGTTCAATTGATCATAAACTACAGCAGGTGATCAGAGATAATCTCTACTTAAGAACAATCCCATGTAAGTGTTTTAACATGCTCACATAACTATTTTGTTAAACATTCAGTATCTGAAATGAACTCCATAAAGAATACATACCTTATGTATAGACCGCAGCCATCTTATTCAACAATATGGAATGAAATGAAGTGAAAAGGTAATAGGTTTATTGTTTTAAGATATTTGTATACCACCTCTTCCTGAACCTGTTTCCATTTTTTAAGCCATTGAAAATTATAAAATATATAATATATAAAAAGCTGGATCTTTATCTCTACCGCTTCCTGTGAGCCAAGTTTGAGAGTTGGGCTTATTTATCTGCAATGTTGAAGTATCTTGGTTTTCTATCTCACCTGCTATTTCTTTATTAGTCTTTTCTTATTAAACCATTTATTATGCCATTCTTAGACTTTCTGTATGTGTAAAATAACAAACAAATGTTAATAACAAGAAGAACAATATGCTATATTAGACCACACGATTTCCATACTTGCATCTTTCTTAATCAGCATTTCTCTTCTAGTTCTTCATTGTAATAGATTATGGTAAACACAAGAAACTTGACCTTAGTTTATTTTTGTAGCTATGTAAAACTTTAAACAGAATGTTTATATACAGGTTTGCTTAAATAGCTTCCATATTCCTTTTACTCCAGTACCATAAAATATAGTGCCCTTCTCTACCGAGACACTTTTTTTTTTGTTTAAACTCTGTTGGTAGCAAGTTTTGTTTTTTAATTTATTTTTTAGACTTTCACAAATCATTAATACATTAAGGAGGAAAAAATCAAAGTGAATGAAATATTATGGACATTAATATAAAACAATAAAATCACTACGTAAGTCTCCTTCATAGTGCCTAATAATCTATGAGGTTGTATCAATACCCCCCATGCACAATTTTTAAAGAGATTATTCTCTGACTTTAATATTGGTTAACTTGCTCATGAATGTGGTTTCTAAAATTCCTGAGACTTTTCATTTTCTACTGGCAAGCCAGGATTTCCCCCATTTATAGATTGAGGCAATCCTTACTGTCATGAGATGGGTAATTATTTCTAAAATATTTAATAATACCATGGATCTTGCATAACAACAACATAAAAAACCTGCCAACAGGTCATATGGAATGGTATTCCTATGAAGTTCCAATATTAATTTCCAAAATACTACATTTCTAATACTTCCTCCCAATAAGATATATGTCTTTCCCAGACATGTCTTCAAAGAATGTCATCAGGACCTGCATAGATTTTGCTTGCTCTACACAGAGCCAAATACTATTTAGATAGTGGGTGATATCCAATTAAGTCATAGTCTTTAATCATCCATTGATTTCAGTGCATCTACTCGTGAGTATAACAAGCATTGGATCTCACCCAGTATCTTATTTTTACTCTCTTAAGCTTTGGTATCTTTTACTTAAAGTTATTAAACAATAAAGATTGAAATCAGCCAACATTAATTAGTACTCCTTTGTATTAACAACACAAAAAATCTGCTGAAAAATGCTATTGTCTGAGTAAACTAAATGTATATTGGCCTCAAAGTAATATTTTGAATCTGCTGTGTTTTGGAAGCCTAACTTTAAACTATTTGAATGTTTTGAATTAGTTCATTGAACTGGAAAAAACCTTGAGGCTGTGTTTAAGTTTGTTCTTCAAATGCTTCCCCTCAGTTCAGAAATCTCAGTAGATCAAAAGACTTATTTAATAGATGCAGGTGAGAAACATGACAAAACACGAAAGGAAAGTCAATTTTGCCCAAACTGCAATATTATTGAGGTAATAAATTGTATTGGAATTACTGCCTATCGGTTTATATAACAGAAAATCTTTTTTTAATCCACCCTTGTTATAAAATTGCTGTTTACTGGATTGAGCTGGAGGACATTCAGTGAACAGGGTGATGTCTCCCTCTGGATGTGATAGGCAGGGTCTTCAAAGCCTTTTGCCTCCTCTTCCTGCAGGTTCTTCCTCCCTCCAGCTGGTTAGCACAGGTCTTTTTGCTTTCCGTGGAGAATTTTTTGTCTTCCTTTGTTTTTTGGTCTCCTTCATCTCCTTGTTCATCGCTTCCTTTCCTTTGTGCGCTCTTAAAAAAAAAGTTTATTATATCTTCGCCCTTTATCCTTGCTCCAATTCCCATTCAGCCAGATATTCCTGGGGTAGCTTTCAATTGCCAAGGAGTGACTATCTCCCACAAATGCTTACCATCAGACTCTGTTATACCACTACAAAAAACCAACAACCCATACTTCCATATAAAGTCCTTTTTACAAAAGTGACAAAGGACCTCAATAAGAGTTGGTCGGTCTTAGAAGTGACATAGGTAACCTCAGTGTTTTTGATACCTAAAAAGGTAAAGGTAAAGGGACTCCTGACCATTAGGTCCAGTCGTGGCCGACTCTGGGGTTGCGGCGCTCATCTCGCTTTATTGGCCGAGGGAGCCGGCATACAGCTTCCGGGTCATGTGGCCAGCATGACTAAGCCGCTTCTGAAGAACCAGAGCAGCGCACGGAAACACTGTTTACCTTCCCGCTGGAGCGGTACCTATTTATCTACTTGCACTTTGACGTGCTTTCGAACTGCTAGGTTGGCAGGAGCAGGGGCCAAGCAACAGGAGCTCACTCCGTCGCGTGAATTCGAACCGCCAACCTCCTGATCGGCAAGTCCTAGGCTCTGTGGTTTAACCCACAGCGCCACCTGCGTCCAACTTTGATACTTACACCTCTCCAAATAGGTTAATTTCCCTAAATAGATGACAATAAGATTTTAATCAGATGTTTACATTTTACTTTAAATTACACAAATAATTTATGCTGAAATATAATGTCCTAACATGTTAATGCTTATAATTTCCTAAATATTGGTCAGGTGTGACTGCTATTGTTTATGTAGCCAATACAGCACTGCACATAAACAAGAGGAAAGTTAATGACAGGCTTGGAAGAGACTTCCGGCTAGAGGGGGCAACATAACTGAAACTGAAATTTGAGGTACTTTTGCTCTTGCTAAAGCATGACATCAAAAGCTCCTGCAGTCAGAAATGCTAAATCTGTTCACAGCAAAAAGTGTGATGGGATGTAACTGGATGCACCAGCAATAAAATTATATAATTCCAATAGGACGGTTCCTAAACAATGTTAAGCCATATTACAAACTTTTCACGGCTCACCGTGAAAATCACTCCCATCCTGTGGCACTTCCTTTCATGATTTGTTTCAAGAGAAACAAAATACAAGTCCTAGTTCACATGTAATACTAAACTAATGCTGTCATTTGTTTCTTCCCCAGTTGATAGAGGAAGGAGTGGGATGGGCACAATTTAAGCAGTGTGCACCAGCCTGATTCTCAGATATGGCAAGCCATAGTTTGTAACTATGGTTTACTGTGAAACGCAAACCAGGCTACTGTGCTCAGAATCTTTGCTTTGTTTTTTTTTACTTTTATATAAAAACTGTTTTAAAAATCATTCAAAAGCTTAGCTGATAGTAGTCAATTGCAAATTCCAAACTCTGTTATCCCTTCAGTGCACCAGCAGCTGAATTCAAATGCGTATAGCCCCCTAGGCTAAAGGAGTTGGCAATCCCTGTTCTCAAGGGAGAGTTTGGAGAGAGAGAAGTGCATTAGTGCTAAAATATGAAAGAATATTCAAATAGCCATTTTTTTAATGCAGGCATGCATGCATTTCATAGCAGTAGATTGCATAAAATCATGTTGGTTCTTTTGTTAAAATATATTAATGCTACATAATTTATTGCCCTAGTTCCACAAACTAGAGTGCTTTTGAATGAGAATTTTCTGATTATGATCTTGCTGAGGCGACAGCCTTGTATGTAGCATAATTATTATTTTTTTGTCAAGTTCTGGTACAAGCCGAGTGTTTTGTAAACCAACAGTGCTAGGAAATTTTACAGCTGTTCTTCCTTCTTTCTTTCCCCTAGGCACTACAAGAGCTCCCAGAGATGGGGAGGTCCCTGGGGTGGACTATAATTTTATACCTGTTGAACAATTTAAGGCACTAGAAGAAAGTGGAGCCTTGCTAGAAAGTGGAACATATGATGGTATGTTAAAAAAACTTAAAATCAATTCACCAGCTTGATTCCCATATTTTGTAAGATGCAATAATATATTATTTTGTTTACAGATTAATTCTTCCATGACAAATCCTGTTTTTATATGCTGCTTTTTAATATTACATTTATTATATATTCCAGAGGAATGAATTTTGTTTTTTTTTTAAAGTACTGTTAATTTAGATTATTAACAATAAGGTGTGTGCCCCCCCCCAGATAAGTTTAATTCTCCAGTTTCCAAGGAGAAAACATGGTTTGAGAGTCTACAGGGTGATTGGTACCAATCCCTCTCTCCTGTGCTTGCAGGCACCTCTGTAAATGACAAATAAAATGGTACACTGAAGTTAACCTATTCTGCCCTTGCTCTTAGCCATGAGCACTACTATCATTCAATGATGCTTTTCTGCATCACTATTAAGAATAGGGCAGATCTGATAAAATGTGGTGCTGACTTTCCTAATGTAGAGACAGAGAATGCTACAGCCAGGCACCCAGAAGTATATTGTTGCATTGTTAGGAAAATACTCTAATCCTAAATGTCAGGGAGAACAAAATTTAGCATGTGGTTTAAAAGGGGCTTCTCAGTTTTTTCGCATGTTCACTGGCCTGGTTTGAATGAGAGACACATGAGACTTTTGCTCATGTGTCTTCAATTAACCATGGTTACCTGTTATGTGCAAACTGGGAACTCCAAGATTTGGAACATGCCAGGATCTTAAGCCATGTTTCTGAAGGTGGTTTAAGATCTGACTTATTCTGAAACAGGTAACCATAGTTTCCCTGTTTGGACATAATGGGAAAATAGTGTTAATTGAAGATCTCCATATATCAAGCTGAGAAAGGAAGGAAGGTAATTCTGCGCCCAGGACAAGGCTTGTTCATATCTTGTTTTATTAAGCCGAGATATAATATGAATGCAGCAACTGAGTATACACTCTTGATTTTTTGTTTTGCTTTATGAGGGTGGTGTATTTGCAGATGCACAAATAGAGCAGTTACACATAATTTGAAAACTGGTCTTGAACTGCCATTTAAACCCTTAAATGTTTAAAGAATCCTCTAAATTTAAGACACTGATTTTGTGTAAATATTTGTACTGATTATTCTTTTTAAGCTTCATAAATTGGCTTCCTTTTCAACATTTTTCCAAATGACAGTTTCTAATCAGGTAACAGCATTTGCCAAAACATTAACTTTCTCTGCCTTGCCAGCACTATTTTGCCTTGCCAGCATAAGCTGATAATGACATTTGGTATGGATTTCTAAAATATTTTGCAAGGGCAAAATGCTTAGTTTCAAAACGTAGCTGGAGTCCTGGCAATCTCTTCTGTATTACACAAAATTCCCATATTCAAATCATATGATTAATTAAGGACTGAAAGCAGTTTGTTTAAATTTTTGTTCCAGAGCACTTGTTTTATTGGAAAATACTGCCGGAATCCCTCAAGTGAGGCAGCATATTAAAATAGAAGTATTTTTAGGTGTAATTCAATATTCAGCTAATAGCTTTATTTGGAGAGCATGCTGCCATTTGAAAGCATGGGACTAAACTTCCAGCAGTGTAATATCGCCTTTGTGTAAATTGCTGTTACATATTTCTCCATAAAAATAAATTTGCTCTTGACTTCCCTTTGCCAAAAATTGCAGATTGTTCCAGATCAGTTAATTATCATGTGCTGTGTGTTAAAATGAAATTGGTTTTCATTTTCATTGTTGCTCTTGCAGGTCTCATTCTAGGGCATTAGTGAATACAAAGTAAAATAACAAGTCCCTTATTTGTTAGAAGGCCCATATAGAGCAACCACTTTTGGTTTCATACTTACTCTGTTGATATGTTTGAAAATTATAGTATATCGCCATTCATGGTGACTTCATGCAAAGTAGAATATGCTACTTAATCTCTGTATTCTATAGAAACACACAAGTACTTAGAGAATTAAACACATAGACAACGGAAGCTAATAGTCTACCTCTAGCTTTTAAGTGTATTGGGGAGGGGCTTCTATTAGAACAGGGGTGGGGAGTGCTTCCCCCCTGGAGGCCCACATTCCTTTGGAGGTAACCTGTGAGGGACCCTCAAGCCAACAGTGGGCAGGACCACAGTCAAAATAGAGCATGTTCACTACCCTACCGGGTTCGCGTCTCCGCTCCTCCACATGCAGCTGCTGGGTGACCTTGGGCCAGTCACACTTCTTTGAAGTCTCTCAGCCCCACTCACCTCACAGAGTGTTTGTTGTGGGGGAGGAAGGGAAAGGAGAATGTTCTCCGCTTTGAGACTCCTTCAGGTAGTGATAAAGCGGGATATCAAATCCAAACTCTTCTTCTTCTCCTCTCACATACACGCATACTGCCCCATTAATCCATTCACATCCACCCATATAAGCAAACCCCATCAACCATGGGGACTCCAGTGGGTACAATCTTTCTATATTTAAAGTGAGGGTATCACCCCACTTTATGTGTAGAGGTCAAGATTGCCTCACTATGCTTCTCTAACTGTATAGAGTCCCATAGCAAACACAAAAAGTGTGTGACATATACATCTCCTTCAGATCTCTGTAAATACACATCAGGGAGCTCTGGCCCATTTAAGATACCAAGGTATATATATATAGATGTTCAAAATCGGGAGTATGTCATCCACACAATTTCCTGCGGAAAACAATGGTGTACACCAGCATCAATCATGCCTGTAAAGTGACCATTATGAAAACATGTCTGAAGAACTTGGTGCACAGAAGCTTATTAAGACTTACATTTTTTATTTCAGATTATTATTTCTAATTCATGTCATGATTTTTAAGGATACAAAGAGTCTTTTTTTGAATATTGTATGTAAGTAATTGCAGAGCTTATAATACCCCCACAAAAACCTTGGTTAACATCCTAAACTGAGAATGTATGCAAGCAAATTATATTAATTAAATATAAATTAGCTGAGCTTTAGACTAGTGCTGAAGTTACAATTTGGCAATTAATGCTGAATGAGGTACCTCTGAAAAAGAATGCCTCAGAAATCTTTATTATAATTCCTAATTAATGCTCATATGTTTTCTTTCTTGTATATACAAAAAAAGGAAATTTCTATGGTACCCCTAAACCTCCAGCCGAGCCAAGCCCATTTCAACCAGATCCAGTAGACCAAGTGCTTTTTGATAATGATTTTGATCCAGAATCTCAAAGAAAAAGAACCACATCAGTCAGCAAGATGCAAAAAATGGACAGTTCATTTCCTGAAGAAGAGGAGGAGGAAGAAAAGGAAGCAGTTAATGGTAGTGGAGGCACAGGTCAGTACATTTCAATATTTAAACATCAAATTAAATTCAGTGCTTTTATCTGTAGTTTATCTTCTCAATTTTATTTTTATTTGTATAGGCTCACCTGTTCCTGCAACACAGGGCAAATTATAAAATTAGCAGTGGGGAATCTGTGGCCCTCCATATGATGCTCAATTACCACTGCTGTCGTCTCTGAGCATTGGTCATGCTGGCTAGAGTTGATGGTAGCTGAAGCCCAAGAACATCTGGAGGATCACATGTTCCCCATTCCTAAAGGCCCAGCGTCCAAAAGTATATGAAGGGAAAATGACCAGGGTAGGGCTGGGCGATAACTGCTTTCCAACATCGTAATATAACGCCAGCTAAACATTGTGGTATGGCAGTATATCACAATGTTGGAAAGGAGGTGGGAAGGAAGAAGGCAGTTGCCGGTCACCGTGCATAGCTTCTGCCTCTTCCAAAGCGCCTCCTCCTCCAGTGCCCACCATCGCCCATGTCAAGGCAGCGACAGATGAGGCAGATGTGCAAACAGAGCACCCACCTCGCTGCTGACTCGTGCGAGCCGGTGGCGGGTCGGGGGGGTCCATAAAACTGCTTGGCTGAAGCAAGGACAGCGGTGTGCTCCTCAGCCAAGCAGTTTACAGAAGCGAGAGAGGAACAAGCTGTATCGGTGCCTCACTGATGGACCTTGTTTCTCCCTCTGTGGCGATATGAGGGCAGAGTGTGATGACTGTTTCACTCAGCTATATATCCTGAGTCCCTCTGCCTCCAGCACCCAGCTGTAGCTTGTTTCTCCTTTGGTGCACTGGTAGCAGAGGGACTCAGGAGATGGTGGTTTCATCCATGATGTACCACTGAGTGAAGTCATCATTGTGGTCTGCCCTTCATACCAGATCTGGGCGATATATTGATATATTGCCCAGGCCTACCGGGGGCAGGGGCTGGTTTGAAAAAGATTCTTCCCCAAACAGTATAGTTTGCCCCATGATCCAAATCTTCATCCTTTCTTACTCTGTTCTTAGCTCAATTGTATTGCAAACAAGCATGCAAGCAAGCAAGCAAACAAACAAACAAATAGGGGTGTGGATGTTTTACCCTGAGATTGCTTAATGTTTCCAGCTTGCCATGTTACTTGGGGTAGTATTTTACTCCAAGAATTGTGAACCATGTAATCACTTTTATTCTTTACAATTATAACTGCCATTGGTGAGTACAGTGGTACATTAGTTCTTGAACAAAATCTGTTCCAGAAGCCCGTTCGGCTTCTGAAACATTTGAAAACCGAGGCGCAGCTTCCCATTGGTTGCAAGAGCTTCTTGCACTCAGCGGAAGCTGTGTAGCACATTCGGGTTCCAAAAAACATTCGAAAGCAAAAGCATTTACTTCCGGGTTTTCGGCATTCGAGAACCGAAACGTACAACAATAGAGGCATTTGGGAACTGAGGTTCCACTGTAACACTCTTGTAATTGAGGAGTTTATTTAAAAAGATGGGGAAAGTAATAATTCTTTGTGGGACCCAAACTTCAGGCATCCTTTGGCTATTTTTTCAGGCTGCTGCCAACAGAGCATAATAGATAATACAATGTTTGATTCAGATATCATGGCCAAATTGTGTTTTGTTACTATGTGTACATTCTGTCTCTCTTGTGCATGCTGTTTTCCTCTATTTTATAACATGTAGTAACCATGGTTTGCCATGGTATGTGAGCCCACAGCATGTTATTGATAGTCAGATGTTTGGCTATGATATCTGAATTGAACCAATTATTCTTGGTTGCAGGGTTTGAGTTAAGAACTTGACCACAAATACATTTGAATGAAGTCTCATTTAATATACTGAAAGTAATTTGTGAAGCTTTCTGGTTGCAAGCTCCCCCCCCCCCCCGCTTTTTGGAGAGAAAAAGAACTGTGTTGACATTCTCTTGGAATTTCAAGATACAAAACTACTAACATGGCGAGGCTCACAAGTCTCATGGAATCATGGAATTATAGGTTTGGAAGGGACACTGAGGGTCATCTAGTTCAACCCCCTGCAATGCAGGAAACCGTAATTTAGTGTGATGTGAATGAGCTGCAGTGAGCCTTAGGTTTTAAATAATCCATAGTTAATGTAAATCATAGTTTGTCCATTCAGATGAAATGACAGACTATGGTTAAACAAAAGCAGAAGTGAAAACTTCAAATGTGTCTTCCTTCAGAGTTGCCGTGAAGCCAGAAGCTTTCTGTGGCTTGCTCATGTCTATTTGTAAGGCAGTCATATCTTTAAGGTACACCCCAGAGGTGTTCCCAATCATTTCTCATGATCTTAGATTCAGCAAGGAGAGAGACTCTTTATTTTTTCTTTGTGGGTCTCCTGGAAGTTGTAGGACTGCCAGAAAATAATAGCTAGAGTGACTTGCAGTGATCATTCCACATGCATCTTTGTTTGCTAGTCGTCTTTAGTCTTTAATTTTCAAGGTGACTGCATGAATCAGATTATTATAAAGAGCATAAGATGACCTTTAAGTAGCATTGTGATGTAGCTTCTGAGCTGTAAAAGCTTTGGGGCTTGATTTACTGAACTCATTAAAGCATAGACATCCTAAACTCTGTATTTAATGCCGCATCATGGTTTCAGGGTATGCTAGAGCTTTAGAGTCCAAATTTGCTCCATTTGCTCCACATGCATGTTCTGAGATGCATCCTAGGGCACCAATCCCCTCATTCTATTAGTGCAATATTTTACACTTGCACAATGGAATCGCCCCCCCCCCTTCCAGGCACACCCTGCACCTTCTCCAAATATGCTCTAGAGGGTTTGGATTGTGCAGGGAAATGGGGAGGGGAGTTTCATTGCACAAGTAAAATCCTTATTTTAGTGGAATAAGAGAGTTAGCACTGCTTCGGATACAAACTTTATAGTTCACACAGGTACATTATGTGAAACTGTTTGCAGATCACTGGCAAACAACATTGGGAGAGGGAATAACAATTTCTAAAGGAACAGCACTTGGCAGAAATAGATATGCAAAGTCTCTGCATGTAGCTTTGGTTTCTCATCTGCTGCCTGGATCTTGATTAGCCTAGTCATCCTTGGAACTTGGATTTTGCAGGCATGCAAAATGAGGAACTTGTGAGAAAATATTTGTAAAATAAGGTGATACTTGAAAATACCCATATAGGTTTATAGCCCTGCACTGTTCATCTTTAAAAATAAATTTTAAAAGTTAAATTTCCAAATTGGGCATGACATCCAGTTTTTACTGTCTGAAAGGGTAAATTTACCAAATCCTTTGATATTCTCCTGCATAAGTCAGAGCAAAGTCAAACTTCCACACATCTGAATATACCATCCAAAGTTTGGGCCAGAGGCCTTGCTAAATGTGCCAGCCGATAAACTGCAGAACTGAAGTCATTGACATTTCCTTCATTATGATCATGTACCGTGTTTGGTTACATGTGAGAGAGAACATGCACATTTTCTAATAAACAGTGAAAATATTATATGGTAAAAGGAAATGCAATGATAGATCTAGTCGCTCATATCCTCAGCATAGAGATTTCAGGTATATAAAGTTTGCAGTAGCAAATTACATGGGATAACAATATGGATGGAATTTTATGTTTGACATTTGCTTTATAACCAAGCCAAAAAGGTGCCTTTGTGTGCAAGTCAGCACGAAGATATGACAAAACTAACAAGTTTCCTTTTAAACAGCTGTAGAAAACAAAGAAAGACATTCAGATTCTTCTGACTGGATGAAGCCTGTTCCTAGTTACAGTCAGACAAGTAGTTCGATGGATTTCAGAAACTATTTATCAAGGGAAGAAAACCTAGAGCCTCTACCCAAGAACTGGGAGATGGCATACACAGACACAGGCATGATCTACTTCATTGAGTGAGTACAAGTTTGGTATGCTTGTGTGCAATTTAGGATTGATTGAAGTGACTAAAGGTTTTTTGTTTGTTTAAGAGGATATTATTTTTGCCAGTTAATTTGCCTGTTAAAGGGTTACCAGTCCTTACAAGTTAGGGCACAATCCTGACTTCTCCCCTTCTGATGGAGCCTTGTAGAGCAGATGGGTTACTACCACATCCACAACTCATGGAAGCCCAAATGTAGGGGGGAATGATTAGTCCCAGTAGGGGCTGATCACTGCATACTGGCACAGTGATTAGTCTCCTGTTGGGCCTGATGCCATTATATGATGGCAGTGAAACTGACTCAAGACCCAGCAGAATCTGAGAGAGCTCAGTCTCATTTTAGGACTTTCCACTGGCCCCTTCCATTGGACCGCCCATGGGTTCAGTGGCTGACAAGAGGGAGAACTGGGCGAAGAGACACCTCTATCTAATCCAGCCCCACTCCCTCAGTTTAGATTAAGGGAGACTTGGATTTTTATGCCCATACCCCAAGAGATAATGTTGCTATGCTCTAATACAAAAGTTAATTTGAAGGAAAGCGTAATTATGGTGTTGCAGTTTTTCTATTATAAGGACACTTTTTCTCTCTCTCTCTTTGAAAAATGCATTTCCCAAAATTGAAGGTCTATGTAGATTGTTCAGGACAAGCTTCCTTTTATAGGAGGCATTTCCGTAAATATCCATATTTAAATATGTGACAAGTTAATCAGTGAAACATACAAAAATAATTTAAAGCTTTCATTCTTAAAGTTGTATCTTCTTAGTACAAGTATTAGCCTGTCTGCCAATTTAGAGATAGTAAGGTCACCCCAGATCTTGCATACAGCCTTCAGTTATGTAAATATTTTGAGAACACAGTGCTGCATTTTGAAAAATAGATCTCTATCTTTTCTGGCCCTTATGGTATAAAATTGCACCATTCCATATCTTAAATGACACAAGAGATTATATATTTTTACATAGGTATAAGTTCTTAAAAGCAAGATGAATAGAGTATGTTTTTATGTCTGTTTCCAAGAGAGCCAGAAGGGACATGTGTATTTTTGTTTCAGTAGGTCTGTTTGTTCTCTGCTGAACTTACACATACACCCACGCAGTTTCATGGAACCACTAGATTCATCATGCATTGAATGCTGAGTTACCAGCATTTTTTGACAACTGTAACCTAGGTTAACCTTTACGCAAAAGATGCCTGCTGTTTTGTAGTAATAACAGCATGATCTGTGACCATGAAACATAAACCTGAAACCATTTGTGGCTGATTATTATTTCATTCCTTGCGTGAATTGTTACTTCACAACTATACAAAAGAACCTGATTCAAACATGTCGAAATGTATCATTTTCCCTCTTTGGCCTCTTTATCACAAATAACATTGGTGGTATTTTTCAAACAATTACAAAACACAGTTGCGTTTTGCAGTTAGTTTTCTATTTTGGAATATTTGTATAAGTGGGAATTAATTCCTTAGGAATCTTTTTTCCATAAAACTTATCTTCATACAAGCTCCAGTTCCACAAATGGAGCAACTGTGTGCCATGGATCTTTTGCTCTCAGTTAGCACTTTGCTGTGAGGGATATTGCCTATGTGATTGCATGTTTGTGTAACCCACATCCACGTTAGACTGCGTAATAGGGAAGAATCTGTATGTGATGGGGACTTTTGTAAACAATCTTTAACTAGATCCTTTGCGTCCCACAGTCACAACACCAAAACTACCACCTGGCTGGATCCTCGCCTTTGTAAAAAAGCCAAAGCTCCTGAAGACTGTGAAGATGGAGGTGAGAAACTCAGAATCTTGTTTCTTATGTAGGGTTCCGTTCAGCTCTGGTTGAAATTGCAAAAGTGCTATTGGTTTTAATGCCCATACAAGTAAACTGCACATTTGAATATAATTTGTCAGAAAAGTTATCTTACCCACAAATTAAAACTATCTAGCAACTTGGTTCTAGCTAATCATCCTAGTGTAGTTTGTAATAAGAGAAGGCTGTGTAAAACCTGGGCTTCAGAGCATTGATGCAGTTCAGTGTAGTCTCAGGCATTATGGATATGTACAAAGATAATCCAGGCACAATAAAAGGAGCGTTTTCTAACCCAAGCTTAGTCCTGAAGGCAAAGGCAGAACTGGTTAGTTGATTGTTAACACCTTTGGTAACATCAGAGGGAAGTGGTAATGTAGCAGCTGTGTTTACCTCCTCCATTAACATATAAATGCAACATTTTCTAGCATAAAAGGACGGCATAGGCCGGAGGTACGTGAGGGTGGCCTTATGTCATGATAAATTATTTTAAAGCGAGACTACAAGAACTGCTTTTGTTCTAGAATGAGGTTTTTTTTAATCCTACAATGAAATTTGTGAGGAAATGCAGTATGCCCAGCCACAGTTATTTCAGTATTTGCAAGTAAGAAGCATGAGAAATAGGTCTGCAATACGAAATCCCATTGGATAAATGGAAGTAGATAAGGCAAAAATAAATAATCCACAGCAAACTATTGGTATTTAAATGTAATTATAATCTATAATTAATAAACTCCATTGTTCTTTTCCAATTACAGAGCTTCCATATGGTTGGGAGAAAATAGAAGATCCTCAGTATGGAACATACTACGTTGAGTAAGTTTTCTCACACTTCTTCATAGCTCAATTTTATGATCCCATAGAGAAGCATAGCATGATATGTAAATAAGTGCAAAGTTCTACTTTTTGTTTTTTAATAACAATAATAATAATACAATTATTATTTCTACCCCGCCCATCTGGCTGGGTTTCCCCAGCCACTCTGGGTGGCTTTCAACATAACATTAAAAACAGAATAAAACTTCAAACATTAAAAACTCCCTAAGTTTTATTGTACTTAAAAACCATGATTAGGAGGCCAATATTTAGTTAATGTATCCACGTATCTCCCAGAAGAATCGAGTAACATCTGCACATACATAGTATGCATTCGTGTTCCATAGATGGATAGATACATACATTCCTACAGCAAGTGAAGCAGTAGTGTGTTCTTAGCTTTCTGTCCACAACTGAGTGCTTGTTTTGTTTTTTTAACAAATACCCTACTTTGTCAATAGTACTACATAGGACAGAGATGGGAAACTTCCAGTGTGGGGGCTAAATTGCTTATTTGGTTTAGTTTATTTAAAGGCATTTCTAAACTGCTTGTTATTTAAATATATCTGAATGGTCTACAAAAATATAGCAAAAGCAATATTGGAAAAGCAAAGTCAGTTAAGGAGAATACCCTAGATTTTGGCATTGAAAGCCACTGAAAAATCAGGCAAGAATAACAGGGTTGCTTCAGTACATCTAAAACTCTCCAAAGCACATTTTGATTCTCTGAAACATGGTCTTTCTCAAAATAGCTTAAATATCTCTTATAACTATCCTTATAGTTCTGCATGTTTCTATTTAAATACAAAATACTACACCTTACTATCTTGCAATTGTTATACAACAAGCACCCTGGATAAAGCATGGCTTATTTTAGCACAGATCGTGAGATGCTTTTATTGTGTCCTTGATTCAATATCTCCACTGCACTGTAAGTAACAAACAAAAATCAAAGCTAGATGACGTATTAGGACTACCCAGGTCACTCTTCCTCAGCACTTAATGCCCGGTTTTAAAGTAATCTGTTCTGGAAAACTGATTGTGAGTTTTATGTAGAAATGCTGGCATTTTAGTCTTATTACAGTTAATATTTCCTCCTCAAGCTCTAGTTTGACTTCCTTATAAAAGTGTTCCTCTATAACAGCATTCAGGATAATTAGAGGCTACTTTATTTCATACAGGAAAAAGAAACGTGTTTTCCGTAATATGTCCATAAATGCCTGTGTTTAGAAGTGCAGATGTGAGTCTGGAAGGTTCTAAAGTTTGAGCAGAGACCAATTTTTGGAGGAAGATTAGTGTTTGGTAAATTGAATCATTGCACTAATTATTGTACTGTACTTCAGAGAATATCACAAGGCCTTGTCCATGATAGAGAGATAAGAGTGTGTGTATGTGTGATTCAAAAATGAAATTGCTACTAGTATTATTAATATAAGCACATACACATAGAAAGCTGCCTTGTGCTAAATCAAACCATTGTCCATCTAGCTCAGTATGGTCTACACTGACTGGCAGTGGCTCTCAGGATTTCAGCCAGGAGATTCACCAGCCGTACCTGGGGATGCTAGAGATTTAACCTGGGACCTTCTGCATGCAAGGCAGATGCTCTACCAGTGACCTGTAGCCCTTCCCTGATCTAGTCCTGTCATTGGCATAACAGAGTGCCCTGTCTCCTCAAATATGTAGTAATGTAAAATGCAGGTAATAATGAGGCAGTTCTGGCATGTTTTGTTGGATCCATTCAATGGACCCTTTTTGTTAAACGTTATCCTAGGTGGTATTCCAAAATGTTAGTGGACAAATCTATAGATTTGTCATAAGGTTTAACTCTGATCTTGAGTCTTAATGTCATTCAGAAATAATAAACCGATGCAAATCAAGCAAGGTTGGTCACTGTCAATCCTATTAGATATGCTATATAAGTGCAGAAAAGCCTTTTAAAGATGTGTGATTTTGCATGGCTGTGGTTGTGTTCAACAAGTATCTGGCATGAAATATATTGCTCTGGGAAGAATCCTGAAAATCTCAACTTCCAGTTGCGGGAGTTCTGTTTATATAGGGTTTTCATAGATGTAAGCTTGGTGACATGTGTATGTCAGATTGCGGATCTTGGCCACACATGGCCCAAGAACAAACGACTTCCTCTGATTTAGGATATACTCATATGTTGCATAGGAATTCAAGGGCTGTAAGCAGCAAATGAGATATACATTGGAGAGGTTGATCTTTTAATAGGCTCTCCCAGGATGTTTTGAAAGCTCTGATTATACTCTGATGCCTTTTTAAGCATAGCAAGCTTTAAGTTATGAATTACTATCTTTAGACCAGATTATTTTGTGTCTTATTTTGATGCTAGTTATCAGAAGTAACACAGCAGCAGTTGTCTGTTATGAACAATATCTGCCAATGACATAGACATAGATTTAATTTTTATTGTAGGATTCAGAGAAGTTATGGTGGAGTAGATGGAGTTTTGGCTTACATTTCATGTCCTCACTCTGTCATGAGCCCTGTGGAGATGTCACAGAGGTGATGGGCAGATCCTGAGGAGGTGAGGAAATTAGGGAATTGGAACTAGATGACCCAAAGGATGAGAAATTGAGAATGTCAGAGCTGGCGGAGGGGGCAGTGATCAATAGAGTCAGGAGTTTGATTCTGGTGAAGGTTCAAGCAGGTTGTCAGAGAAATGTCTCACCCCTGTGATCAGTCAGGCATCTCCTATAGGGTCTATGCAGCTGCCGGTTCCTCCTATCAGTAAGGAGCCTCCTCCAGGAGAGTAAGTTGGATACTGAACTGGCACCTCTGGCACCAAGCACATTGAAACAAACCCCACAGGACCAACCCACTAGCGGATGTGCCCATTTGCTTGCCTAGAGCACAAACAACTGTTGTTTGCCATGCTAAGTCTTGTGCTCACCTTATCTTCAAAAAGAAGAGGCAGGGTGTGTGTAGCTTGTTGGATCAATGTTTCAGCTTGTAGTTAGCCATGCAGTTCACCTGCTGTACCTTTAATTCTTGCCTTGACTCTGTACTTCTCAAATAAACCATGGTATGCATTTAAGAATTTGGCAGAACATAATCCTGAGTTTGAGTTCTTCATCTGGCAATGAATTCCAGGACACATTCAGCCATAAGGCTCACTTTGTCAGTTCATTCTCTCTTAACCTACCTCACAGAGTTGTATGGACAAATGGAACTGCTATGTGTATGTCACCATGTGGTCTTTGGAGGAAGGATGAGATATGAATGGGAGCAATAAATGGGAACTAGAAAGCATTGTCTGGTTATTCATTTATTTGGCTTCCATGGCACCTTTTGAGGAAGCTGTGATTAAATTTCTATAACATTTGTTTTACTAATGAAAGCATGTGATCTACACTCCTAAATATATGACTGGAATAGTTCATCTGTAGTCAATAGGTCTTTTTTTTTAAGGTACTAGGATTTCTCAACCTGAATGCTTATAGGAAAAGGTCACAAGAGTTCTATTATCTTTAATTACAGAGAAGTGTTCTGATGTAATACCTTCCAATGTTATATATTTAATGTGTCAGGATAATTATATATATATTTAATGAGCACATGGTATGCTACGGGTACAAAGTAGCATGAAAATGCCTCTACTTAAGAAATATGGGACTTGATTCCCAGACTGGTAGAGATTGATCGTAATCTGCAGTAACTTGAATAGAAGCCAATAAAAGCTAGCCATAACTGTTCCAGACAAAGATTATTATTATTGCTGCCAATGAGACTTATAATTATCTGCATTGGTTCTTCAGCACAGTACGATTGCATCTTGTGCACATTTAACTTGCAAGATTTCAACCACCCTCAATTAAAGGTAAGCTGGTTGAAATTGTGCAAGTTAAATCCAAGCAAGGTGAAGCTCTTAAAAACTCTTTATGCTGGGTCCCTTTGGCGTTATCTAGTGTGGCAAGAGCTTTTAAGCTCTCCATCCTGCTTCCAAGGTCCACTCAGCGCACTGGCTGTGTGATGCTTTTGCGAGGCCACCTATGTTGCTGCAAGAGTATTCCCGGCTTCCTACAGCTGGCACATTGAGTTGGCCTTGCTCCCCAAGCAAAGCAGAATCTGCTTGGGTTACTTGGTGCAGAAACAGTTTTTAAGCTCTCCATCATGTTTGCTGGGCAAGGCCCGCTTGGTGTACAAACTCTGGGAATACTGGCAATTCCTTCTGTCTCCCCCTCACCCAGGAGCCATGGGGTGACTCCAAGTGTTTGGGTATGTGGTATATGTGGAACCCTTGGAACAAAACCCCTGTGTAAGATGCTATCTTACTGTAATAATTTTACTGTGCATTCAGATACTGCTAAGTAGTAAACTTTGAATTTTGCAAACCACTAGCTGTTTTCTCTTGAATTACATGATTAAGGCTTCCAAAGTATCATAATGAGATTCAGCCAGCTTCCAGGTCAAAACTTAAATTTCCTTAAAAACCTGAAGAAGCAGATATTAAACTTGAAGTCAATATTGGTTTATTCATTTTATTTACATTTTATCATTACATTAACTAATAGAGAAAAGAAAATATAACTGAACAATTTCACAGCTTCCTATATCACAGCTTTTAAGATAACAAACAAGAAAGACAAACATGTAAGCCATGTATGAGTTAAATGTCTGAGTCCTTTTATAAATGACCATGTGTTCAAGGGGGTCTTGATTCTTGCTTTTGTCTTTTGATATACGGAATAAACAAAAACAATAAAAAAGTGAATTTATCTCTGTTAGCTTAGCCTTGAGTTTTTTAAAGACTCATAAGTTTTTCATCCATCAGTATGGTCCACACTCAGTTATAGCAGTTATTAAGCACAATACCTAAGAGAGTAATCCACTAATAGACTATTTCTGACTGAGCTGCAATAATCAGGAACAGTATCAGCTCTTTGTAGAATAAATCTTGATTAGGACCATCAAAAATGCTTAATAGAGCTAGAGGGAGAGTCGTTACCCATGTCATCCCTAAAATGCGCATTATTTTAGAATGGACAGAAACCAAAAAGACATGTACTGCCAGACACAGCCACTACATCTGAATAAATGACACCCACACCCACACCCCGGAATTCATATTGACAATTCTAAAGGGGTGATCTACAAACAATTTTAAATTTTCTCTAATTTGATAGTGATGTAATTGGTTTCTTGATCCACATTGCAGATCCACCTTATTCCTCATCCTTGCCTTCTTGTCCCCATGAATAAATCTATTTAACAACAACTGTCAGACTTAAAGTGGAATAAGTTTGGAACCAGCAGGGTTTGGAATAAGAAAGGGAAGTGTAGCAAAAAAGAAATTTTAACAGTTGCAATGTCCCCCCCTAGCCATGATTGGTTTAACCTCAACCAGGATTTAAGATTCTTCCTGGTTTGACTCAGCAGTGGTGCAAAATTGACTCTTGTTAAGTGCGACAAGTTATTGGTTAAGTAAACTCTGAGATATTTAATCTGCCATGGACATGAAGCCTCATAGGTGTCTGATCTGATACTGCATCAGCAGATTCACTCTCACATAAAGTATGTCAGACTTAAAAATGGTTAACTGCAACCCTGCTATTGTGCCATAATTTCAAAGTGTAGCAAATGCTTCCAGTACTGCTACTAAAGGGTCTTTAAATAAAAGTTCCATATCATCAGTGAAAGCACTAACATTGTGCTGTATTCCATTTATTACCCCCCCCCCCTTTAGGGCTGTTGACTAACAATTGCTAAAGAAGAGAACAAACACAAGGGAAACTTGGGCAGTCTTATTCCACTCTCTAGTATATTACAAACTCTTCTGAGCTTCACCAGTTCACCCTGACTTTGGTTCATGATTGCTAATACTCAATACTTGCTTCTCATTGTTGATTCCAGAAACAAAATAATTGTTCTATAGGGGAATGGGCCACTTGGGTTGGCCTTTTTATGAAAATTATGAAAAATATTTCACAATTAAATTTTCAATGATGTCTTGTATATTTTTTCAGTCATATTAACCAGAAAACCCAGTTTGAAAATCCAGTTTTGGAAGCCAAACGGAAAAAACAGCTAGGACAGATGGATGGAGGCCCTTCAAATCCAGGTATTAGTTTCAATGGCAGCTTTTAGTAGATTCTGCTGAAATCTGCAGTAAATTAATCAAGAACTACATGTTGAACATAGTTAGCTTTCATTGTCACACAGGGAAAGAACTGTCAGTTAATTTTAACAGATATTTTAGAAAATATTTTCAAACCATTAACTACTACTCTATTAATCTCACCAATGAGTGGTTTGTGTTTATTTTTGTAGCTTATTTATTTATCTATCAGAAACTATTAGCATAAATATTTTTCCATCTTATAGTGCACTTTATGTGCAATACTATATACCTAAGGGCCATTAGTAGGCAGGCCACCAAGCTTTTGTTGGTGAATGCAGGATGTGCCGTCTGCTGCTATTACTGCTGCTTGAAATAATAATATTAATAATAATTTATTATTTATACCCCGCCCATCTGGCTGAGTTTCCCCAGCCACTCTGGGCGGCTCCCAATCAGTGTTAAAAACAGTACAGCATTACATATTAAAAACTTCCCTGAACAGGGCTGCCTTAAGATGTCTTCTGAATGTCAGGTAATTATTTATCTCTTTGACATCTGATGGGAGGGCGTTCCACAGGGCGGGCGCCACTACCGAGAAGGCCCTCTGTCTGGTTCCCTGTAGCCTCACTGGGAACCGCCAGAAGGCCCTCGGCGCTGGATCTCAGTGTTCGTGCTGAATGATGAAGCTGAGGCTTGCTTTGGATTCCCATTCAAAGATCCCTCATGCTAAATACCCCTCAGTTGGGACTGTTGGGAGTTGGAGTCCAACATTATCTGGAGGTCCTCATTTGTATTTAGAAGCTTTGTGCTACATTGAGTTTCCTACAGACATGACGTGTCTGTAAAATGTTTTAAAATTGAAATAATTACATTTTCAACACACGTGACAATTTGCAAAATATGCAAATGACACTGCCTCCATCTGAAGACTTTATGTTTTATACACACATTGTCATAGGTGAGCATTAGTAACCCATAAGACAGTATTGCTGTGCTGTTTATTTAAAGCAATCTCTGCAGTTGAAACGAATTGGTGGTCTTATAGCTGCATAATGAGCTTAAGGCATCCTAAAACCATTTGGTGTAATCAGCTTGGCCACTCCATAGTGTGGATGGACAGACAGTGATTTGGCTATCTGGACACAGGATGAAGATGGAGCCAGCAAGTGTGTGGCTTCAGGTCTTCTGGTTCCTGCCTTAAGTTCTAATCACAGCATTTGATAAACAGTTATGGCCCAGCCATACTGCTGGCATCAAACACAGGATAACTGGAACATTCATAATCTCCAGTTGTCTTTTGTGTTAACATGAAACTCAAAAGGTTCCTTTCTTTTTTAGCATTATCCTTTTAACCAGATAAAGGCAAATCCATACTTAGCTTGGCTACCCCCCTACCCCCCGAGCTGGAATTGGAGCTGCTATTTCATTGGTTATGACTTCACATTTGATTTCTGCTATGAAGATTTATTTCTAATCTTATTCCAAGTGTTATATTTTCCCCTGCACCTCCTTTGTTGCTTTTATTTGACCATTCTTGCAGTCATTTTCCTTGTTAAATTGTGTATTACTGCTATATTAGCTAGCTTTAGCTGCAGCCCCAATTATTGAATGACTATATGGGGAACCCTTTTGCTTGGCTGCAGAACCAGTGAAGTCTCTCTTCACCCGAGACCCATCGCAGTTGATAGGAGCACTCATACGGACATCATTGAAGAAAAGCAATATGGGCTTTGGCTTCACAATCATTGGTGGAGACAGACCAGATGAGTTTCTGCAGGTGAAGAATGTACTGAAAGATGGACCAGCTGCACAGGATGGCAAAATTGCACCAGGTGAATTAAGGTCCCCCCCCCCTCCATATTTATTTTTCAGTTTGGACAAATGACGATACAAAGATTATGAAAACAGATGGTTCTGACAATTCAGTGATGGTACTGTTGAAGTTTGCTGCTGTGTGTTTCAAAAGTTTCATTAACAGTGAAAATGAAGTAACAAAGTGTTTAAAGGATGCTCCTGTCTTCTGTATTGCATCTCCTTATCTAACTATGTTTGCTGCCATTACTCTCTTCTGTTCAAAGGACTAAAGTAGATTTAAAACGATTAACAATTGTGCTTTTCAGTCTTTTATTCTTTTGGCTCTTCAGACTCCAGTTTAAGACCAGGGTAGGTTGCAGCTGCTGTAGATTCCTTCAGGATTTTCTAAATTTAGTTGCTACATTCTTAGCCATGCATGACATAACATCAGGCTTATTGCATGCTATTCTGGTG
This sequence comes from Podarcis raffonei, assembly GCF_027172205.1. Classification (NCBI taxonomy): domain Eukaryota; kingdom Metazoa; phylum Chordata; class Lepidosauria; order Squamata; family Lacertidae; genus Podarcis; species Podarcis raffonei. Next base: position 65,102,965 of record NC_070607.1, read on the forward strand.
GTGTAGGAGTTCTTGTGCGAGATTTTGTTAATCGGTTTTTTGTGTCTTTGGCCATTTTGCAGATGTTTAATACATGTTTAGAATGAATATAGAGAACCACAAAATAAGTAGTTGAACATTGGTGCATTCTGTTAGGAAGTACATCCAGTGTTCCAGATCATTTATTTGTTTCACAATTACATAAGAATCACTTTTTAAAAAAATGTATAAATGCTTCTCTATATAATTGACCGGTAAACACGGGTTCAGAATCTTTAGAACCAGTTCATTCATTGAATAGTCATAATTTTGTAAGTACAGCCACAGATTGTGTACAGTTGCATCTAACACTCATTTAACTTGCATGATTTTAACCATACATTGTTGAAAGCAGGCTGGTTGGTATTGTGCAAGATAAATCCAAGCCAGGTGGAGAGCTTAAAAGCTCTTTTTGCGGCAGGCTCACTTGGAGTTACCTAGCACATAAAAAACTTTTAAGCTCTCCACCTTGCTTGTTTGTTCCAAAGTGGTTTGGGGAGGGCGGAAGTCCAGTGTAGAGCATAATGATCATTATTACCGCCATCATCATTATCACCTTTTTCCTGGTTGTTCCAAAGTTCTTGGGTGTGGTATGGCATCATTATTATCAATATCATCACCTTTTTCCGGCTTGTTCCCAAAGGGCAGGGCAGGGCAGGGCAGAGCAGAGGCGTTATCATCGCCATCATTATTACCATTATGACTTACCACTACTACTATCATCATCATTAGCTCCTTTTCCTTGATTGTTCCCAAGTTGTTTTGTTTGATAGGGTGGTGCATTTCAGATCACCTTTTCCTCCTGCCAGGAGGGATTGTTCCCAAGTTGTTTGGGGAGGAGAGAACACAGTGCAAAGGCGAGAACATTAATTTTGTTTTAATCTCATACACCCCTAATTTTGAGAAGCATATATATGACATTCTGCCTCTAATATCACACTTATTATTGGCCAGCTGCTATTCTGGTGAGTTGACTTTTATGTATTTTAGGTGTATTGTATTCTTTTCTATTCCATAAAGATTTAAAAAAAAAATACTTGCCAGCTATCATTAAGGGGTCATTAGTTTTTGTTTTCTTGACTATGCATGGTATGGCTGGCTGTAGCTATTGAATATGTTTACTGGATTCAGTTATGTTCTAATTTGCTGTCTAACTTACAGCAGCACACCAGGAGCAGACGGCATAAGTACCAAGACTTAATAGCATCTGGAAAAGCAGAAAGATTTTTCGAACTTTTAATCCATTTGTTCATATTTGAACAATTTTATGTTCCTGTGTCTTTTCTTGCAGGTTGTATTAGTTTGTATCTAGTGTTAGTCCTACTATGTGTCTACTCTAAGTAGAACTTAGAGGGGTATAATAGCTTAGTTGGTAGAGCATGAGATTTTTAATCTCAGGGTCGTGGGTTTGAGTCCCACATTGGGCAAAAGATTCCTGCCTTGCAGGGGGTTGGACTAAATGGCCCTCACACTCCCTTCCAACTCTACAATTATTTGATTCTTTCAGAAGCAGCAGCCATTTTGTGTTAGGCCACACCCTTGGTGGCAGTCATTTGTGACTGGTACCCTCAGCATTTTCTCAAAATTTCATATGTGCCCACCAACCCAAAAGGCTTTCTTCTCTTGTGGCAACGACAGTGCCCTCTCGAGGTAGAAATCTATTGAGAGTTGTACTCTTCATTTGTACAATTTATGACTTGCTTGTCCTCTGTGTAATGTTCTAATAAGTCTTACATAAAGGTCTTCCTGCTACATAGTTTTTAGAAATCATTTGGGGATAGTAAACATATGAACACCTTGCCCTAAACATGTATTTCATTGTAAAAGAAAACATTCCATAATGCATTTTTTTTCATTTGTTTGGAAATAAACTTTAAAAAGCTTTGGAGAAAAATGAGGAAAACCCACCCCATTCCTGCCCCCCTCAACCTTCACATCTGTGATCCAGACTTTTCTCTCTCTGTCTGAGAGCTTGGTTTTCTCTGTTTTTGCTCAGAGCAGAGTGACTGCCTTCCTAGAGTTCTCTTCTGACCACCACAAAAACAGCAGTTTATGGAATATTCTCTTTGAGTCACTCTCCACATTGAACATTAGCACCTTTTGTCTTTTTTCTCAGACAGGTTCTTCCTTTTCATGCTGTTGCTTTCATATTTTGTTTAGAAGGTTGTGGCCCTTATTTCTAGTCTCTATAATCTATTTTCCTTACTTCCACACACATCTAATTACTGGGCAGATGTCTTAGATTGTTAGATCTGAATCGTGTGAAATTCCATTGCAATAAGTCATAGATAAAAAAGCCAGTAAGAATTCATTTGGTTTACTGGCTTGCTTACAAGGAGGGCTGTTTGTGAAGTTGTCCATCATCAGACTGGGCATATGGTATGATAGCATTTATCAGATTCTACTGATTTTTCTTGTGTAGAGTTCAAAGATGCATGTTCTCCATACTTGCTTTTGTGTTCTTAAAAGGCAAAATTATTTATGAAATAAGTTTAATATGGAAAAAAACTTGTATGACTTTTTTCAGTGACAATACATGGAAGCTAGAAGAGTAGTCTATTTCTTTTGAAATGTGTTAGAATGTATGAAGTAAAGTAAACTATATGCTTACTGTTACATGTACACTGCTTCCATTTTGAAACCCACTGATTCCCTTTTGAAATTGCAAGAGTCTGCTGCAGATTAAGCTTTATATATTTAGAACTGTGTGATCTTATCAGAGCCAAAACACAGATTACATGCAAGAGAAATCCTGCCTTGTGCTGCAAATGAGCAAAAGGAAATAATGCTATCTTTCTTTGTTAGTATTTTGAGTAGTTTCCAGGTTTTTTCCTTAGAGAGGTTACTAACCTCCTGATCATGCTAAGGTATGGGAATAATGTTTATTTGTATTAAGAATGTCCTGTTTGCTTTTAACAGGTGATGTCATTGTGGACATAAATGGCACATGTGTCTTGGGCCATACCCATGCTGATGTTGTCCAGATGTTTCAATTGGTTCCTGTCAACCAGTATGTGAACATGACTCTGTGTCGTGGATACCCTCTTCCTGATGAAAATGAGGACCCTGTTGTAGATATTGTTACAGCCACTCCTGTCTTAAATGGTCAGCAAATAATAAAAGGTGATACTTGTATGATCAACCAAGAGTTAATACCTGGAACAATGGTTTTGGACCAGAATGGAAAGCCAGGGCATATCTTACTCAATGGACGCTTGAATGGCCCATCCACAGACCTCAACGAACAGAGGGCCTCAGTGTCTTCTTCAGGATGCTCTCAAGCAGAACTGGTCACAATTCCTCTGATCAAGGGACCTAAAGGTTTTGGATTTGCAATAGCTGACAGCCCTGTAGGGCAGAAGGTGAAGATGATCTTAGATAGCCAGTGGTGCCATGGTCTTCAGAAAGGGGATATAATTAAAGAGATTTACCATCAGAATGTGCAGAACTTAACTCACCTTCAGGTGGTAGAAGTACTGAAGCAGTTTCCAGTTGGAGCAGAAGTGCCACTGCTTATCCTAAGGGGAGGTAGGTAATGACATTTTTATGTATTTTAAAATATCTGTCACTTTTAAGCACTATGTAATGGCGTAAATGTAAGTTTATCACTCTTTTGCACTGTGTATTTTTATATTTATGGGTGATAATAAAAGTAGAAAATGTCATACTCTCTCTTTTCATTTTTTTAAAAAAAATACTAAGAATTGTGAAACACTGTAAGATCTTTTTTTCAACATACACTGTCTTAATACATGTTGAATGTTTAAATCAGTGTGGTTTTGACAGGTTCATTCTACCTTGAAAATGAAGTGCAGTTGTCCAAGCACAGACAAAATCCTGCTTCTCAGGAGCCAACATGCAAAATTTGATTATGCAATCTTAAGAGGTGTCCAAATGTATAGTGAACAAACAGCTTTCCAAAATATATTGCAGATATAATACATGAAAGGTGAATACTTGAGTACTGCCAGATAAGAACTTCACTTGTGGTTTCCTGGTTTGCCTTTCATTTGTCTTGATCTATTGTCTGTCCTTTCTGGTTGCTTATTTTGGCTTCTTAACTCCACCTTGCCGAGGGTCACATAATCAAGTGTTAAGCATAAGTGTAAGCTTTCTTTTACTGGTGGGCTCTGCATTGTCATAAAGTACTATTTGTGATATCAGTTTGTACAACTGGGCTATTAAATGACTAACCTTGCCAGGTCAGTTCAGCTCTAAGAGATCTTGGTTAAAGTGGCTAAATAATACAAATCACTCTATTGATCTTGTATATATTTATACACAACTTTTGGGGGAGTTCAGATTTGGAATTGCCCTCAGTGTGAAAACTGACTGATAGGATTCACTTTTCCTGTGGTAAGGAAAATTCCTTTTTTGCAAGATGTTTTGGCCATCTGTTACATGGTTAGCCTAGGTACTAATGTTAACTATAGATCGTTGTCCTCTCCACCCTTGGGTAGGTGGGTGGGTGGTGAAGGCAGAGGGAACACTCCAGTGGAAATATCAATTTCTATTTATTGTGTTTTTCAGAGGTTTAGCTGTATTGCAGCAAAAACATCTGAGAGTCCCATGACTTCTTAAAGACTAAGAAATTCATGGACTAAAGTTCACGTCATTAGATACTTCAAATAAAGTGGACTCTAGTCTACAAAAGCTTATAACTTAATACATTTGTTCATATTAAAGGTGCCACAATATTCTTTTTTCTTCCTTTACTATACCTGTAAGCTTTTCTTTCTGTTGGAAAGCTGATATGCTCCCTGTCCCTCTTCAGCTCAATGGTTGACTACTAAGAAGATAAACAAATTTTTATTGTATTTAATTGTATGAGGCACCTAGAACATTTAAAATAAATGTTGGAATAAAAGGATTTTGAATTCCCCTGTGAGAATGGAAAATATATGTATTAATTTATATCACTGTGTCTGGGGCAGATGAACTTGTTCCATGGTTCTTGAAACAAATTGAAAGATTCTGATTTACTGAAAACAACCTGTTTATAATGCCATCTGTTTGTAGGTTCACGGATTCTTATGTCTGTTTTCAAAATGTTCAGGAAGTTGGGATTAATTGCTACCTAAAGTGCAATTAAGCCATGTTACTGTTGACCTGTTTTTGGAATCTACTTTGTTATCTGAGCTATACTGTCATGGTTCAAGTTATAATACTAGCTGGACACCTGAATTTACTGTAGAATTCATTAACTATTGTGATTTTAGTGGTAGGCTTTTAGAAGGCTTTTTTGTGAGGAGAACAAATTAAGTTATAGAACGGATTTTTCTATAATGTAAAATTAACCAAAACAGAGGATGTATCTTCAAGTTCTTGGAAAGAACTTGTGCTGTTCTTTATCATCTTAAAAACTGCAGTAGAAATAAGACCTCTTTGGTAGGGATGTGTAAGGTTATAGGTGGCCTGCTCACTAGAAACCTGGAACACTTTCTCCTTGGCAAGCTTACAAGTGGATTTGTGAATGCTTGGACAAGTCCTCTAGAATACAGAGTTCTAACCCGCCAGATTAGTATACCGGATATAGAAAACTGTAGAATATAGTGGTGTGATGGGTTATATTAATATTTATTCTCTATTTTAGGCCCTTCCTCACCTACTAAAAGTTCCAATGTTGTGAGTATTGATAATGTGAGTATTGATCAGAGTTGTTTGAATTGAATGCAATTTTTTTGTTCATAAAGTAAGTTGATGATAATTCAGATTAGCTCTTTTAGAGCCCTTCAGGCAGGGCTGTCTTAAGCATATGCGGTGCCGGGGTGCAAAGATCTGCCCAGTGCCACCCCCGGTTGCCCAGTCCCAGGTGCACAGGAAGGCGGAGCTGGCCGGCTGCCTCAGCGTCTCGCTGGCCCGGTCACCCCCAAACTCGCAGCAGCAGAAGAGCCTGCCACAGTACTCCGACCGATGAGCGGGCTCTTCCCCGGACTCAACTCTTGGCCTGGTGCCCCTGAGAGCCCAGGACCCGGGTGTCCCGCACCCCTAGCGCCAATGGGTAAGACGGCCCTGCCTCCAGGTTCCTTTTGAGGTATAAGTTTTGCTCTCACTTTTCGTGTGCAGCAAAAAACATCTCTCTCTGCTCAGGATTTGTGGTGGAAGACTTACATAAAATTTAAGTTGTACAATAGCTGCTAGCCTCCACTGGTGTTTCTTAAATTTGGATGAAATTATTTATATATCTCCCTTAACTTTTGTAAAAGACAACTTATTCCTAAGTTTCTGAGTGTAGTAAAAATCCCCTCCATCGGCTTACTTTCTGGTATTAATTTGAGAGAATGAATTTTGCTTGTTGCCTCAACTGCATTAATAACTCCCAAACTCTGTTATTCATTGGAGTAGATAATAGCAAAGGAAAGGTTGTGTAGATTGAATAGAATCAATGAGCTGCCTTTCTGCATTAGAAAACAACCTTTACTTTGTTGTTTTCCTTTCAAGATAGAGAATAGGAAAAGGCCTAGCACAGGTAAGGGTTGGTGAGCATGTTAGCTATGCCACTTAAGGACAAAGTTTTAAACAGTTGTATCGCTAAAACAATTTTTGTGAAAAAGAGATTATGAACCCTTCTTGAACTCTTTACAGTGCACAGTGGTAACTCTTACTTTAAAAATTCTGGGTACACATATTAGGCCTAGCAATATCAGTATATCGCCCAGGACCGGTATGAAGGGCAGAGCGCAATGGCAGCTCCACTCAGCAATATATTGCTGGTGAAACCACCACCATTCCTAAGTCCCTCTGCCTCCAGTGCACTGAGGGAAAAACAGACTGCAGTGACAGCTGAGACAGTTTCACCCCTCACCATGTGGGGCCAATACAGCTTCTTTCAACATCACGGTTTATCGCCAAACCACAATATTTGGCTGGTGATACATCACAGTGTTGAAAACCTAACATCGCCCAGCCCTAACACATATAAAATATATGTCAACATCCTAGTAGAAGAGTGTGGTCTAATAACTCATGCAAGCACTATCCAGCTTGATTACCCTCCAAGATTAATCCAAAAAAGAGTTATGAGCACTTCTTTTATCTTTCAGTGTACCATGTATATTAATCTTCATTGTTTTTTTACCTGTCTCTGAATCTCATTTGTGTGCAAACTGATAAGATGTGATGTTGAAACACATACTTCATATTTGCTTTGCCATAGTCTTCAGTTTATGGTTTTCAGTAGGATATGCTTGCATGCACAAGCACACATTTTTCTTTGCTTTTTTTAATGAAAGTGCTGAATGAGACATGAAAAACTGTTCCTCTCAAGTATATAGTTTAAGTAGGGAGACTGGGTTCTTTCATAATTGTCATGACTCCATTTTTTATTGTTACCACTCCTGGCAAAATACTCATCCAGTGAAGAGTATGATTAAATTTCACAAAAATCAATATCTTTCAGGTTGATTAAATGTACTTTTTTCTTATATCTACTCAGAAATTAGAGTAAGAAGCATTGAAAGATTACTTTCATGAATGGTACTTGATAGGGCCTTTTCTCTCATACTCAAAAAAGTAATTTCAGAGTTATGATGAACAAAAATTATGTTTTTGTCCTCTTATGTGAATGCATTTGGTTCATTTTCTATTAGCACAAGAATACTGTTCGGCAACTATTTTTAAAACTAGGAAATTATGTATAGTAAATGATTAGAAGAATCACTAATTTTATTTGAGTAAAGCTCTGAAGAACAGGAACACACTAGCTGATGTACTAAGGTCACTTTTTGAAATCTTTGGAGGAATGCATTAAAATGCACAGACAGTTTTAACTTCACTAAACATAAACTGAATGCTTAGTGACATCTACTTTGTCAGCTAATTGGTTTTAAAAGGGCAAATTCTTATGCTTATAAACATGTGGAAAGTTTCCAACTGTAAAATCCTTCAGGGATTTTCTCTTGGCAGCCATGAATCTATTCAAATGCTTCTGCAGATGAATATGTGCTCGTTTGCAGACACGTTTCAGGCTTTGTCTCAATCTAGAACAAACATCTTAAAATCAACTAGTTTTATGAAACACTGAAAACGTACATTTGATCTGGAGCAGCCATTTTTGCGGTCACTTCTGCACAGAGTGAGGAGGAATTTTAGAGGGCTTTTACTTTCAGCTATTTAATTCCTTGTGAATGATTTCCCCTTGTTATTCAAGGGGAACACCTGCAACTTGTGTAGCTATTCACACAAGTATACTGTATAGAAAAACAAACTGCCGTAGCTTGCATGTAAATTAGTTAAATGAAAATGTCAACATTACAACCCACTGTAACCAATCCATATTTTTCCCTTGTAGAAGCTATCAGTATTGTAACTGGTTTCATTTACTATATAATGCTTTAAAATATTGCAACAGTTTAACACCTGTTATTTCAGTAATTATTGCAACAGCTTTGATTCTATAAAGTAGCTCAGTACTATTATTTCCCTTGTATTATAGTTGGTGGGCTGAGGCAGAGAAAATACCAGCTTGCCTAAGGCCATATAGTGAGCTCGGGGCTAAAGGGAGATTTGGGAACTTCCTAACTCACAACTATGCTGCATCAAATGCCCCTATTGTGGGGAGGGCATGACAAAACATTACAGGATAAGGACAGGGTAATCTTTGACAGGCCATCCATAATCCTTCTGGGTTTTCCTCCAACCCTCTGGAGCAGATTCAAAGCTGGGGGCACATGAGGAGAGGAGATGGAAGGGAAGTCATATTGTGCAAATGAAGCCCTTTCACAAAAGGGACAACTTCGTGGGATGCAACCCATTATTTTGGTATTTTGCCCATGGTTTCCCCACTTGCCATTTCATTCTCACAACTCTGTGTGGTAGGTTAGGCTGAGAAAAAGGGACTGGCTCAATGCCATCCAGTGAGCTTCAGTGGCACATACTTTCTGAGCTTGCAGCAGAGGTTTTATCTAAAGAGAGTAAAGCAGAAGTAGATTTGATGTGATGAATTTTTTAGGGACATTGGTAAGTGGAATCTTAAGGGGCTTATGGCCACGTGATGTTCTCTGAAGTTATCATTCTTTATTCCACTGTTTTTACTGCTTTCACCTCATGAGTTAACTACAGTGGTACCTCAGGTTAAGTACTTAATTCGTTCCGGGGGTCCATTCTTAACCTGAAACTGTTCTTAACCTGAAGCTCCACTTTAGCTAATGGGGCCTCCTTCTGCTGCCACGCTGCTGGAGCACAATTTCTGTTCTCACCCTGAAGCAAAGTTCTTAACCCGAGGTACTATTTCTGGGTTAGCGGAGTCTGTAACCTGAAGTGCATGTAACCTGAGGTACCACTGTACTCATATTTAAAGTTTCAAATCAAGGCCATAAACTAAACAACTTGCAAGTTTCAGATCAAGACCATAAACCAGGGGTCAGCAACCTAAGGCCCATGGGCTGGAAGCGGCTCACGGAGGTCGTTTGACTGGCCCACGAGCTGCCCCCAAACCGAGCCGCCTGCTCTCCCGCTGCGCTAAACTGGCGCACTGCAGTGCGGGGACTCACTTCTGCAGTGTCAAAAATCGTGTCCGCACACGCACCGACGCTGAAAATCATGGGCGCGCACGCGATCCGGCCCATGGAGGGATCTCTGCAGGACCGATCCGGCCCAGGCAAGATAAACCTTGCTGACCCCTGCCATAAACTCAATAACTTGCAGTTCTAGATTAACATTTCATTAGAAAACACTTTCAAATACCACAAGCAGTAATAATCCTTTTAGAAAGCATTAATTGAAGCATGCTTGTTATGATCTGAGTTGTTACGGTGCTCATTACTGCTTCTCCCACTTGTTTAAGCGAGTTGGTATATTCTTGCAACTTTGTACAAGTGTATATTTCTGGTTTCTCTCTCCCCACCCTCTGCAGAAACTAGATAAGCAAGAAAATTCAGGAAGCCAAGAGACCATCAGTGAATCAGCCCCACAACCCATGCCTTTTCCACCCAGTGTTCTAAGGTCAGCGTCCCCAAAGCTAGACCCTTCAGAAGTCTACCTGAAGTCTAAAACATTGTTTGAAGAAAAACGTGAGTACATAGACTTAAGATACATATTGCAGCAAAGCTACCGGAAATGCATTCTGATCTGAGAATTGTCAAGCTCAGTCCTAAAAGGAGGTGCAGTAGAAAATAGTATCTCTAAACATTAACAGAGTGCTTTTCTCTCCCAATAAATACAGAGGTAAAATAGTTTCTCAGAACAGGTGATTAAGTTCCAGAGTCACTTACTGACCATGTACACTTGAGCAAAAGCTCCTATTTTATAAATTAGGGCACTGCTTTTACCACCAGATACCCACATACATTGAGCCCTTTGTATTTTAACTGAAACAAATTTTAAAGGACCTAAGACCCCTGTCCCCAAATGGGAAACACCAGAAACACCCAGATGACAGCCATTTTATCTGAATCAATAACTGCATACACATTTTTCAGTTCAGGAGTTTAATTGATGTAGGTAAGCAAACAAAGATGTGAGTGAGGAAGTAGGCTGCAGTTGCCAATAAGCCCAAGAAAGCAAAGGGAAGAAGAGGGAACTAAATAGTAGGAGCTCATACAATGAAGCAACAAATCATTGAAGAGAGAGATCCAGAGACAATGAAATAAAATACAAGCACTGACAAGAAAAAAGTAACTTAGAACAAGTACTAAAATATTCAGAGGAGATGGTGTTGCAGAGAAATCCAAGACCACACTGCAGCCAGGAGAACTTTCTTGAGTAAGTTCTCCAGCCATCTTGTTACAGCAGACAGCGGCTGTGAGCAACCAGCAGCATTATTTAATGCTGTTTGTATTTGTTTTCAAAGTAGCTATTTTGCCCATCATTTATTGAAATGTCCAATGAGTGGTGTGAAAAATGCCAAAATGTTTCAGGCCTTTGAAAAGTAAGAAGAAGCTGGATGTGGATTTTTAGTAACCCATTGCAGATTCACTTTCATCCCTAATGTATAGGTGATTAGGAAGCTATGACAAGAAAGTATATGACATAGGAAAGAAAGCTGACTTGTGGGCAGAAACTAGCCCTGGTGGTGGAGGAGATATGGATGGTCCAAAAGGAGGAAGATATTCCAGGCTTCAGTATGTTAAAAACAGGATGATGGACCACCCGACCATAACAGCTGAGAAGTCTTAACACACTCTAGCTAAAGCTCATCAGGAATAGGAAATAAATGTTGCCCTCACTGTAATAGCATTACAGAACTGAACCTAAAGCTAAACTATTATAGGCTCTGGTGCGTCACTTCTAGTTCCTAGACATTGCAATTCAGCATTTGACAAAGAGGACTTTAGCCAGTGAAAACTTATGTAATAATAAAGTAAGATTTTTGAAGACACTTATTTCAATTTAGCAAGAGGTGTATTTTGTATTTTATTGTATCTTTGTTTATTATTGTTGCTTTAAAACAGCTTGTATGAACAGATGCAATTATATGGCTGGCTGCCTGCCTCTGTTTTTAAATTTCATACTAAAACATTAGAAAAGACAAGGTGCATCACTGGTAGGCAAGTATATATGCAATAAATTTCAGTAGAGTTTAAAATCCTTTCATATAGATAAGATCAGGGATATGGTACAAACTGAGTGGAAGAGAAGGTTCTTTTTGTACGAATTATAAAATTAGTTTGGTCACCATATAGTCACCATCTCTCTAAACCACCTGAGCTTGGACCTTAAAATTTATTCCTCTGGTACCTATAGAGGAGGCATAGGCAAACTCAGCCCTTCAGATGTTTTGGGACTACAACTCCCATCATCCCTAGCTAACAGGACCAGTGGTCAGGAATGATGGGAGTTGTAGTCCCAAAACATCTGGAGGGCCGAGTTTGCCTATGCTTGCTATAGAGGATTGGAACACATGCGATTACCCTTCCTGACCACAGACACAGATCTCTTCTTCAGAAGAAGGGTGTCTCATAATGCTGTTAATATTCTACTCTTTCTCTCAGTAGAGATGATACTAATGCAAATATCTTAACACTGCCCCTCAGAAACCTATTAGCCAGCAATGATTTTCATATGTGAAGCAGGGGAGATCCATAGTCAGCTTCTGACATTGACCTAGTTACTGTTTTGTAACTGTCATTAAGATTTTGTTGGACTTCTCATTTCTATTCCATCTTCAGCAGTGTTTTTCCTAATTTTGTCAATAGAAGCTTGATGATAGAACTCTGCCAGTTCTGTCCTTAAGCTGTGTTTTCATCAGGTTTGCATATTATCAGAAGGCATCGGAAAGTAGCCCTCTTTAGGGAAGATTTTAATATTTGATGAATTATTGTATTTTAATATTTTGCTGGAAGCTGCCCAGAGTGGCTGGGGAAACCCAGCCAGATGGGCGGGGTATAAATAAGAAATTATTATTATTATTATTATTATTATTATTATTATTATTATTATGTGATTAGACAAATTTCTTTTGACAATTAAAACCAATTTTAACTATAAACTGTGAATTAAAATGATAGCTGAAATGTGGTGCTTCAACACCACAACCTAGTGCAGCTTGTAAATATTTATGGGGAAACATTGGATTTACAATATTTTATATCCTGCTGTTAACAGTAATAATAAAAATAAAAATACAATAAGAAAATCACAAAGGCACAACTCTTCAGGATCCTTCCCACAGGATAGTCCAACTGAAGCAGAAATAGACATCTGGTGTTATCTTTGTCTGCCTCTCTCATAGTTCCTTCCCAGAGGGCAGCTGGTGGTAGATGATCACAGGAGGGGACAACCTAGTTGAAGCAGGTTCTGTTATATTCTCTTTGACCACCCAGTGGTCCCTATTCAAATCATAGTTATTTTATATTTAAAAAGATGTACATAAATTGATATGGTCTTGTTTCATGCCACTTTACACTCCCTGTATATAGAGATAATATCAGTCAGTGTAAGAAAAAGTCTCAATGAAGCTGGCTTAGAATATTCAGCTGGGAAGTATGAACTCCCATTAAAATTTGTGGCAATTATATGAAGACAGCTACAGAAATCATAATTATCCTGGATTAATACTAATATATGTATCATATTCCTACAAGGAATTACATAATTTTAATTACAGTAAATTCTGGAAGGCTTGTTAATAACCTTGATAAGTTTGCCTTGAAGATAGTCCTACCTGAAGCCCAGTCATTCAGTTGTTTACTAGCATACCTTGCCCACACTTACCTAGGTAAGTTATTTGTGATTCAAAGACAGAGAACTTTGTTAAAAAAATCTGCCCTGTCACCTGGAAGCAGTCTTTGTCAAAGGCAGCCAGATCACTGGCTTATCACTAGAATTTTCAGAGGGTTAGCCATGTTGGCTTGCTGCAGCAAAAACAATGCAGACTAACTAATGTATTATGTCATAAACTTTTGTAGATTACCGTTCACTTCTCTAGTCCACAAAAGCTTGTGCCATAATACATTTTTTAGTCTGTAAGGTGCTGCAAGACACTGTTCTCTACCAGCTGAAGAAATTTGCTTACGGTAAAATTTGTTAAAAGGTTAAATCTGAACCTGCTTCACTTGTCTGACTTAACATTTGTTTTTGATCTACATAATTTGGCTAAGTGGGAAAGTTTTGAGAGAGTTGGTAAAGTGTGCCCCAAGAGTTTGGTTTTAAGCTGGTTCTTAGCAGTTCTTAGGTAGATTCTTATAGCTGCTAGACCTTTTGGAATGTCTAAGTGCCATTTACTAACTTTGTGAAAAGGATAAAGAATTTGTCTAAAAGCTAATACCTATCTTCTTCTTTTTTCAAATATCATCTTCACCAGAGCCTACTATAGTTACACTCTCTGAGGTCTTGTTCTCTTCCCAGATTTTACTAAGGGAAATATTGGGAGCAAGATTCAGGATTGTACACTCCCTCCCCTGTCCATCTTACCATGGGAGAAGTGAATGAACCCAGAAAGTTGTTTGGCCATTCACTTGTCTCCATGATGAGAGGAGCAGGGGGAGGAAGCAGATGAGTCCACTCCCAGCCTCTTCTCAGGTAACAGTCTGAAGGGTGTAATAACATCTAAATAGGGCCTAAAACTAAAGTTACCCAAATCTTGTAACTCACATTATTCTGAACTTTTCTTTTGATTTTTCTGAGGCTTTAACAGAGTATTTGTAAATAGTTTGCAGCCATTTTAACCCAAGCTGCCATTTTAACCCATGGCAGTTTAGTTCACTGAGTGTATTAGTTGGGGCTCAAGTGTTTTTCAGTATGTATATTTTTGTATGTATATTCCGCAGCTGGGGTGTTAGTCTAATTCATGAGTTAATACTGCAGGTGTCTTAACATTTTAAATGCTTTCAGAAATGAGCATTTCTTTTTTTAAAAAATCTATAAAACGATTAAGTTTTTATTTTTGCTTATGTTTTTTTGCAATGTGCAAGCATGGCCCAATGCAAACATAACTCTCCCCATCTTATCTTAACTAGCTCCAAATACAAAAGATTTGGATGTTTTTCTTCGAAAGCAAGAGTCTGGCTTTGGCTTCCGTGTTCTTGGAGGAGATGGTCCAGATCAGTCAGTGAGTAAAGACATTAGCTGTTGTAAATCCTATTTGTCCTTAATATTGTCTTCGCTAATCCACAGTTATAAAGTAACTAAGTTATCTGTATCTCAGTTGCAATTTGTTTATGCCACTGATAGAATATTTTGCTCTTTTTCATGTTAGTGTAACTGTGCTTGAACAGAATTTTTACAGAAGTTCTGATAATCAGTGGCTAAAATTAAAAAAAAAATACTTTTACCTATGGCTTGATTCATTGATAGGGAACTCATTAAACCTCTGAAGATGATTTGGGGTGAGAACTATTGGCTTTCTCCATATGAAAGGCATCAAATTTCCAGGCCCTAAAGTTTTGCACACATTTTTTTATCGAAGCAATCAGAAGAAGGGTATCTATACCACTGTGTGTAAAAGACTTCTGGAAGGAGTTTTATCATTTACCAACCACAAGGCAGAAGATAGCTTTTCAAGTAAAACTGAACAGTGAAATTGAGAAAACAATGTAGTCCTCACTGAGGTGATATTTATCAACTTTAGCAATAGATGAGAGACAATATGAATAGACATGCTAAGGTCAAATCTGAATAAGGCGATATTATTTTATCCAGGCAGAAAACTGCCAAGAAGTACATAATATATTTAACGATTAGCATGTTCTTTATTTATCTGCAAAAGCCAATTTTCTTTGAAAATATATATTTAAAAATTATCATTGCAAAAACTGTGTCTTGATTAGATTACAGTACCAATACAACTAACAGCTACACTGAAAATGTGATGGGTTTAAATTTCAGATGGAATGTGAAGTCTTGAAGGGCCAAATTGTGTGATTCAATTAAAAGCCTGTTTGTTGGCAATCCACATCTCCCAGTAAAGTTGAATTCATGCATATACTTGTAGTGAAGTCATTATGTTCCACACTGCCCCTTTCCTCACAAGTGGCAACCAGTGGAGCTGGAGTAGGGAAATGCTGAGTGGAAGGACATCATCTGTATGCTTTAGCTAAACTTTACCAGTCTTGGCCCTTTTTATTGACAAATTCTGAAGCATTCCTTGTTTCCTCTAGTTGGACACCCCTGCTCTTGTTCTGCATGGGAACACCCAAACGTGCTTATTGTTGGGCTGCTTCCTACATTAGGGCCGGGATCCATAGAGCCCAGTACGTGAGCAGAAATAACTTCAGTGCGTTTGTGTGGGAGGAGTTGGGGTTGTTTGTTTTCTGAATGCATGTCCTCCATGTTGCATTAGACACTGGTCTGGAAGGTCTCCTGATGCTCAGGAACAGTTTTGCATTGGATATAAGGGGCTGCAGTGGGAAAGGGAAGCTAGAAAAGCCATAATGCACCCACAGAACACCCCACATGATCCTTCTTCAGTATAAAAAGACCCTTCTGCATCGGAGAGGGTGACTACAATGTTTCATCCTGTCATTTTTAGGGTTGTAAGTGGTGATAAAGGCAAGTAAGCAGAGCTGTGAATCAAAACTCCCATTGATCACGTTTGTTTGTTTTTAGTTTGACATACTCTGCCACGTCCCATGGGATTAAGCGTAGATAACTGAGTTAAAACTGTAGTACTCTCAATTGTGGTGCCTGGACCAACATGTCTTTCCCTATCCATAGCCACTATCTAAGTTAACTTAGCTTAAAGCACATTAACAGTTTCTGAAAGCTTCAGGACTCAGTCTTTTCAGGGAAAGGGTATTCCATAATGGAGATGCAGCAACTGTGAACTTCTCTACGTGTTCTTGAAGTCTTGATGGTACATAGATTGTAAAATTGAATGGGTATTCTAGGATGAGGTCTTGAGAGTTCATTCTTACATTATCTAAGACTCTAATGCACTAGTGTAATGTGCTTAGAGTGACACATCCCAGACAGAAAGTAGGTTGTTGAATTTTGCACCAGCTGATGCTTCTGTGCTTCAAGGCAGCCATAGAGGACATAGTTTTGCAATGCGAGATGCAGATGTTACTTTTCCTGGTGCTTTCGTTTTTGTTAAAACTGATTACACACACATTCACCCTTAAGTGTTGTGGGAACATGGGATTTTGGGGTGAACCCAGAACAATTAAATATTATGATGTATGTGCATTCCTTATCCTGCATAACTATTCTGCTTTGCTGTTAGATCTACATTGGAGCCATCATCCCACTGGGTGCAGCAGAAAAAGATGGTAGACTCCGTGCTGCTGACGAGCTGGTATGCATTGATGGTATCCTGGTCAAAGGGAAATCACACAAGCAGGTTCTGGATTTAATGACTAGTGCTGCACGAAATGGCCAGGTGCTGCTGACTGTCCGCAGAAAGATCTTCTTTGGTGGTATGTGCCACATCTGTCAAGCCTGTCTGTTGCACTTGGTATTGCCTCCTGTCCTGGCAGTGATTTAGTGCCAAAGTGTGTTTCCATGTCTCTTACAGGGATGATCCACTCTTCTTATGATCAATTTTATGTAATTTGTGAGAAAGAAATCAAAGTGATGAAGTAAAAACAACCATGTATCGATGTAAGATACTAATAGATTCTTAATGCTTCAGAATTAATACCGCAATTGAGGTTTTAAAGAAATTCATACTCAGGGTTTTTTTAAGTAGTCCCACATTAGCTTTCAGTATAGAAATATGATATATTTAATATTGATTCGCTTTTGGGAAAGCTTCACATCATTTAAGAGACTGGTAGTAGGGCTTGCTGAACTAGCCCGAGTGGGAATTGTATTCCTCTAGTCAGCTTCCAGTCTGTTTTTTAAAAAGACCTCCCATGAGAAGTTCACTTATTTCTTTGCCTACCCAGCCATTCTTGTATCTGGTACATTAGAAGTACTGCTGAATATTGCTATATGCAATGTATATGCATTCAAATCTTTTTTTAAAAAAAGAAAGAAATCCAGTTGATGGAGGTGGCTAGGAATGCCAGCAATTTGCCATGTGGACTGTTGCCTTCCTTATGGCAATGGTATTTTTTCTTACTGGTGGTGATGGTGGCAGTTACTGTTATGTTGTTGCAACTGGTATTATAGCTCTAGATTAGGGTCGTGGCTTAGAACAGAAACAGAAGGCTGAGCTCCCACTGAATTCACAGCTAGAGGTTGGGAGTGGTATGGTTAGCGGGATCAGCTCATATTGTCCATCGTCATGGGCCAGTCCTTCCTCCAGCATTTGCAAAAGTTGGGTTTTCAGCAGCATCTTGCTGATTCCTGCCCTCCCAACTCCGAATACCTGGAAGCTGTTAATGTATTAATATTATGATATGTTTTGATTCCTGTTATGGACACAAGTCAGCGATAAGAAAGGGAAAAGAAAGATGACAGGCAGCTTCTCTGTCTCCTGTTTAGAATGAAGATGTGTTAAGTAACAAATAGGTTTATATTGTACCTGGTAGCTGCTCTCAGCCTCTCTTATAGAATGAGAAGATCAGTTTGACTGAGAATGTGGGGAGGCCATCTGAAAAGTATGAATGGATTGACCAAAGAAAAGCACTTTTTGTCTTTGAACCTCAGCCTGTATGACCAGCCTAGATTTTGACAGTGCTGCATGTACTTTACAGTACTAGTGCTTATTGTTTCAGTGAGATTACTTAAAGAAAAAGAAATCTTAAGTTGCTCATGAATGGGACCCATTCAAAAGGCACAATAATTTGCTGGCAGTTCCCTTGTTTCCAGGACTCAGGGGCACATGAGATCATTGTTCTTATAAAGCTTACATTTCTGGAGAGCACTTTATGCAATATCAGCCCTGATTATGATTTTCCGAATGAATAAAAAATTGTTTAAAATAACCTCTTGGCATTCTCTGTGCTAAAAACTGGGGCAGTGCCTACTGTAGTATGTTTACAAGCACAGTTTGCTGTTGATTTAAACATGGAGAAACACTTCTAAACACATAATTAATGTTTATATTGTTAGTTGTAACATAGCATGTGTTCTTTAATTGTTTAATGATCTGAAATATTAATGTGTTGGGGTGCACTTTTGAATCTATTTTTTGCTTTTAGCTGCTCTGCACATACCTTTTCAATGTATTGGTTGCATGTAAATGTTGTTAATACATCTAGCTACATACTGAGCATCATTCCTGATTCCTTCCTCTGCCTATTTCTGTGGTATTCAATAGTAGATAAACAACTGGAAGAAGAATCATCACCCCAAGTTCCCATTTCCTCGCAGAACGGCTCTCCTAGGCTAAACCGAGTAGAGCTACACACCAAGCAATTCCCAGAAGCCTATGATGTTGTGCTGCAACGGAAGGAGAATGAAGGATTTGGCTTTGTGATTCTTACCTCGAAAAACAAGCCACCACCTGGTGGTAAGTACTAAAAAAATGGTTGTCTGCCTTGCTTATCAAGGGAGTTGGGCTGGAGTTGCATCCTTCCATTGTCTGAACCATTTAACATTTACTCCCCAAATAATTTAAGGCTTTACCTCAAGAGTGGGGAACTTCTGGCCTAGAGGCTGAGTGCAACCCTCCAGGCCTTTTTATATGGCCCTTGAGACTCTTCCTATGCCACATCTCCTCCCCAGAGTCACCCCCTCTTTCTAGACCACACCCCTCACCAGCCCTGCATTGCACCTTTCTTGCCTGTTTTTGCTTTGCCCGTAATGTGTCCCTGGACCATGATAAGGTCTGAATGGAGGATGGGGAAACAGCCAAAGTGGCATACAAAGGTGTAATTTGCAGTCATTGCTCTGCTCACTTTTGCTTCTGACGCCACCCACCACTGACATGCAGCTGCCAGAAGGTTGTCCTAAAGGGAATATGGCCCTCAGGCTGAAGAGGGTTTCCCACTCCTTCCTTACAGTCATTCCTTACCTAAAAACAATGGGTGGATGGGTAGAAAGCCCTCAGCAGTTTCTCAAGTTTGTAAAAGGGCCCATGAGTCAAAACATGTTGGCAACCCCTGTTCTGTAGCATACACAGCCTAAGAGTTGTTTCCTCTGAAGTAATACATTTGCTGTGTTTGTACAACCAGTGCTGTCAACTGGAAAGAAATAACGGTCTAGCTGTTGTCACCTATGCTGTGGTAATATCCATAACTGACTATTTCATGTTGCGTTAGGGGCTACCCCTTGAAGGTATCTCCGAAACTTCATTTTGTACAAAAACAAGCAGCTGGCCTTGTTGTCTGACCCTGGTTATTCAGAGCATATCTTCCTAGCTTTAAGAAAAAGCTGTACTAGTTTCTTGTATCTTTCTGGGCTTAATTTGAGGTGCTTATCAGGGCCCCTGTTGCATGGGACTGAGGTATCCCAAGGAGTTCCCCCTTCTTTATGGTAATTTGGTAAGGCTCTTTTTCATGCATCTCAGTTTACTGAGTTAATCCATGTGGTGACCAATGATCTGCCCTTTTCTGTTGTGGCACCTGATTTTGGAATGCGTTCTCTGGGGGCAGTCCTCCTAAAACCAATCCCAATGAATATTCTTTATCAGGTGAAAACATTTTAATTGCTTAGGCCCATGGCATTTTAACTTGGAAATGTTTAATCAGTTTACTGTTCTTAGTATTGTTTTAGCCTGCTGGCTGTTTTTATAGTTATCCATCTTAAAACCCTATGTAAATTAAATGCAGTCTCAGAAAGCTAGTTGTGCCTCAGACATAGATTTGTGGCATATATAATATAGATGGAAGATTTTTGCAATGTTTCTTTTTTGGGGGGAAAGCATAGTGTGTTGCATTTAACAACAAATATGACATAACTCAGGAAAACAAATCAAGCTGGAGTCCATGTGTGCAATAGTGGGTTTGTATCCTTACTTGACACTTGAACCAAGATAGTCTTGTCAGTAAAACTGACTGTAGATATCTTAACATGTTGGATATGTTTAGACTTGATCAGATCAGATCTGATGAATAGTGAATGTGAAGAGTTTCACCTGTTTTATTAATATTAAGCTTCTGTTAAAGGCAAAAGAGTAGGTAAGCCTGGCATTTTCTGGTCAAATGTCAACCAAAAATACATTTAGGAACCTTATTCTTCTAGTACCAAAACAATAAAATGTTCATTTCATGTTCATTAAGAATATATTTAAAAACAAATTCTCAGCTATATTCTCCTGAACACCTTCAGATTTTCCCTACCTCATATGAATAACTACGACAAAAAATTCTATATATTTCCCAGAATATTGTTTTAGTAATATTTGTTCATAAAATTAAAACAAAATACAGATAATGAAATTGCAGATTTGTTTAAACTCATCCAATTTTTTTTTTGAAAAATGTTCATTTCTGGATTCCTTTTGGGTACATTGACCATAAATCCTACTCTGTTATTTTCTCAATAGCTGTTCTTTTGGTTGCTGTTAATGGAGTGATTTTTTAAGGTGTGAGAGCGAGAGAGGGAGAGAGGGAAAGAGACACTTAGGATTATTTTCATAGTTGACTCTTTCCCCACTTAGTTGCACAGAAAAAAGGCAAGAATATAATCGTTATTTTCAGATTGCTTTGTCTGAGACTATGCTTTTAAGAATGATTTGTATGTAAACTGTTTTCTCACAGTACACTTCATGAAGTAGCAAGGAGCAGTGTAAAAAATAGCTATTGCGATGGTACTAGGTCAGTACTTTGAGAGTCATCCTCTTTTTTAAAAGGCAGTTGCTATGGAAACTATTAGAACTGGAGCTGTCACCCTCTGATGCTGTTGAGTTGATTATGTGCCCTGTGTTAGAAATATGAAATACTATTTTCATGCTGCCTAATCAGTGCTTAGACCACATCAGAAAGGAAATTGTTTTTGATAACTAAGCCAATTTTTCTGTGTAATCCTGATGCTGCATAATGCAAAACATTCTTGTGCCCCCCGTGAAAAAAAACCAAAACCCAGACCCAATGGAAGAAGTATCGTTTGGCACAGAAAATGGGGAGCTTTGGTAGAAAGTTCTGGAAGATAATGAACATTTTTTTCCAGCATCATAAAGACAATAATATCAGGCCTAGGGTTTGTGGAATACTTTCAAAGTATTGTTCGTTTCATTACAATTTGCACTTTGATACTTTTTTACAATTGAAAGTTAGCCCACTCTGTGTTACCTTGAGTTAAAAGTCTTAACAGTAGTAGTGATTTTGCAATGTGTAGTATGTTTATATTGACACGTTATTCTTTCATTTATAGCCACAATATGACATTAATTAGATTAAAACTGAGAAGAAATACAAAACAAAACAAAACATGTTAGACATCAAATAGCGTTAAAAACTAGAAGCCATATCTGTCATTTTCTTTGTGACAGCCATTTCATTAATTACAAGCCTGAATAAGATAATCTCAAATTGCTGGTGGCTTTCTGAAACTGCATGAGATTTACTGTCATAGTTTGAAATGCCATTTGGTAATTTTGCTAAGTACAGCTCAGCACACCTCTGTCCCATCTGTTTCCTTCATGTGATGCATAGTTTAGAATAAAGCATCAGTTCTATACAAAGCAGTTCAGACTTCCAGCTACCACGCAAGGTTTGAAGTGATTCTAGTTTACTTGGTATGTAAGATGTCACCCAGGGTGCTAACAACATGTGTGGGAAAAAGCAGCAGGCATAAAAAATGGATGGATACTTGGGATCTTGGGAATGGAATCATAACAAAAACTGCCTCTATGTGCAGTGTTGTGTGAGCAGCTAATCACAGAGGGAGTATGAGCAGCTGCAAGGATCTAGGCAGAATTCAGTCTCTTTCTGCTTTAGACCTTCAGGGTTTCAGAAAAGTGGAATAATGGCAAAATAAACAGATGCATGTAGATTTAATAATTTCCCCCCACAGACCCATAAGCTGAGCAGGAGGGCAACTCAGAATCACTTGATGATACATTTCAAAATAATTGGAGAGCTAATAAGATCACCCTCAAAAAACTGGAGAATAGTAAATAATAGTTAAGCAGTTAAAGGGAAGATCTAGTAAGATAAAGTTGCCAGACAGGAGATTTCAAATTCAATGGGCAGTTTCTCTATTTCCACCACATGGCAGTGGGAATCTTGCTCCCCTTTGTGTAGCTGACCAACAAGTGAATAAGAAAAGAGAACCTTACTTCATTCAGTGGCAAGCCTTATTCAAGTTTTATATCTAGGGGGGAACATAGCACTGTATAGACCCCCAAGAGTGGGGTGGCCCAGAGATGTTGCATCTTAAATATTATTATGAGGTCTTGGAATTAAAACAATTGATTTGAATTATTAAAGACTCAATGGATATCCCCTGGGTTCAGTTGGAACTGGGCCCGTTTGAACCAGCCCTACATGCATTCCCCTTCCTGTGCCCGACATGGTTGCAGCTAAGAAAGCTTTCGAACCCCTTTCTAAAAGCAACCTTTAACATGGGGAAGGTTTTCCATCTGTGTGAGAGACATGTCTTAGTACAACCGATCAGTAGGTGAAATACCAGGTGTAGAGTCGACAGATAAATTGAACTACCCAGCAGTACTTTTTTCATCCACAACAGCTGAATGAACTTCGTCACTCATTAGACCAATGAGTTCATCACAAACTGCCTTTTTCTGAAATATCAAATATCATTTAAACAACACCAACAAAACTAACCCTCTCTTTTTCATTTTTGCCCTATCTTTGCTGGTTCCCTAACCGCATGCTTAATCTGCATTTTGGGTAATCCAGCACTGCCTATAACCCCAATCCTTCCAGAAGGTACAGACTTTTTAGATTCATGGTTCGTAGACTAAGCATTGTGTGCTCATACAGTGGTTTGTGTAAATAATGATGAACAGTGCCCATATAACAGTGTGTAGTAGAGACATTGATATGACTTTTGTTCATTCTTCAGTGATTCCGCATAAAATTGGGCGTGTCATTGAAGGGAGTCCAGCTGATCACTGTGGAAAACTGAAAGTGGGAGATAGAATATCAGCAGTGAATGGCCAGTCAATCGTAGACCTCTCACATGAAAACATTGTGCAGTTAATCAAAGATGCAGGGAACACTGTCACACTCACTGTTGTTGCTGAAGAAGGTAAGAATGTTATTGTTGTACTTTCTAGATACAATAAGATTCAGCTGCCACTTGGTCACAATCTGGATCTTTTCAGCTGCTTTCAATATTACCTACAGTCATACCTCATGTTACGGACGCTTCAGGTTATGTGTTTTCAGGTTGCGAACTGTGGGAAACCCGGAAGTACTGGAACGGGTTACTTCCAGTTTTTGCCGCATGCGCAGAAGCACTAAATCACGCTTGTGCAGAATTGCCAAATCACGCATGCGCAGACACGGCGTTTCAGGATGTCAACGCTGCAGGTTGTGGACGTGCCTCCATATTGGATTACGTCCACAACCCAAGGTTCCACTGTATCTGAATGAATTGAATGGGTTTGGGATTGAAGGGTCATGTATTCCACTGGTTTCATTCCTATCTGGACAGTCAATTCCAGAAAGTGGTATGAAAGAACTTCTGATGGTCCCTGTGGCATGTCCTGCAGGGTTCTTTATTGTCCCCAGTGCTGTTCAACATCTACATGAAGCTGCTTAATTAAATATTTTGGGGATTTGCATTGAGATGTCATAAGCAGACCGGTGACACCTAGCTCCCTTTCTCCTTTTCTTCAGAATGGGATGGGACAGTGGAGATACTGAATCATAGTCCAGAGTCAGTAATGAACTGGATCAGGGTCATCAAAGTGCAACTCAATCCAACTAAGACAGAGGTGCTTTTTGTAGGTGGTGTAGGCCAGGGAGGTGGTGATCAACCTGTTTTAGATGGAGTTGCACTTCGTGCTCCTACCCAGACCAGTATTACATGTAGACTCAGGTAGCATCTGTGGCATGCATATGTCGCAGTTCTTAAATGGTCATACTAGTTGTCAGTCCATTTTGGGGCAAAGGACTTGACCATTACCTAAAAAGCATCTAGCAGTTTGGAGACTGATTGCCTGGAGCTTTCTATCCCATGAGTCTTCCCAAACCTTATTATCTCCATTGAAGGCCCTCCTCTAACCCCACCACCACCATTTTGAAATTAGATGGGTTGTGGTTGCTTGCACTTGAAATTTCCCCACCAAAGAAACTTGCCTTTGCATCTGGCAAAATTTTCACTTACCCAGACATTAGCTAAGTCCTTACAAAATGAGTGAAAATCAGGGCAAGGAAGATTTTAAAGTATTACATGGGTAAGTAGGAGTGGGAAACAAACCACGGATCTGCTGTCAGTCCCCACCAAGTTACTTTTATCCCTCTAGCAGAGGCTACTTCATAGAGTCCAACTTTGGGGGAGGGGGTAGAGAATGAGGTAAGAATAGGGCTGTGTTTTTAATTTTTTCCCATCTCACTTTGCAGGGATTGGGTGGCAATCTCCTCCTGTCACATCTAACTTCTCCCTTCAAACCAGCCAGGCTGATGCAACATACTGTACATCAAAACAACCTAGTCCTCTAAGTAACAAAATGACTTTTTATTATTCTGAAATCCCATCTGCTGATGTAGCATTGTCCCCATATAGTATTTTCCCAACACAAACAGCTCAGTATAAATATGTAAAATCTAATCACTTGAAAAGAAACTCTTCTCTAGCTCAATTTACTGGTATGCTTTTTTCCAGACTACTGCCTGTGCATGTAATTAAACTTGCTATTGATATTTTGCCAGAAAGATGGCTTTCTACAATATTGAATAATAGTCACCTAAAACCAACCTGCCACAATATTGATTCCACTGATTTCACATGTTATGACTTGTGACAGAATATCAAAGACATAATTTATCTACTTGTCAAGGCTTTTATACTTATAACATCCATTATTTTCAAGGAAATGCTTTCACATTTCCCCCCACTCCCAATTTCATTTTTTTTTATATTAAAGGGGAGCGAATGGTTACTCAGTGAAGATGACATTGAGATTCTTCTTGTTATTGTTACTGCCCTTCATCCTAAGGCCCCCAGGGCAGGTTACTACAATTTAAAATACAACATTAAAAACAGTTTAAAACAACTCATGGTAGTCCCTTTTGTCTTTCAGTTTGAATCTTTGCCACCTTTTGAATGAATGAATCTTTATTTGCGTCAGCCATCGGCCATAGCAATAAAACAACAATACGATATACAAAGAATAGAAATAAAAAGTCAATTATATAAAATACATTTTAGGGTTTTGAATCAATAGTCAAATAGTGGATCAATAATCTCAATACTTAAAACTTGGCAGAGGTAATAAAATAATAGTAGTAAAACATAATGATAATAATAATAAGATCCTAGACGAGGAATCCAGGTGACGACACTAATGTCATTCAGATAGCAGCTCTCAGTCTCATTGCTCTCTCAATAAATTTGGCAACCTTCTCTGTTGTCGAGCTGTTCTGGTCGGCTAGGAGTGAGAACAGTTTGGCTTCACAAGAGTGGCCCGGGATGGCAGATAGGAGCGGCGTGATGGTCTCGTCCCTGAGATCTTTGCGGCGTGATGGTCTCGTCCCTGAGATCTTTGAATCTTTGCCACCACAATCTGCTTTTTTCTCTAAATGCTTGAGAAGTGAGGCAACTGCAGAAATTTAGAGATGTACCCAATTTTCTGTTCCCTGGAGTTTTGCAGATAAAATTGAAGGTAAAATGAGGACACAAGAATACATAAAAAAAAAAATAACTGATTGTAAAATAAAGACTAGGCAGTCAGACATCTACATGGTTCAGAGGATACTTTCTTGTGGGTTACATAAGTTAATGATTTATAGAAAATTGCTTAATATAAAGTTGAGTTCAGGTAGGTGTACTTGAAATATGTGCAAGCATCCAGATCACAAAATATTTGGTGGTTACAACTATATCACTGAGGAAGGAGCTAGTGTTCATGCCAGTGTGGTTACAGAGCAGAATTGAAGAAGCTATTAGGCTTCTTTCAAAAAATAGAAGTTTTGTCCAAATGAAAAGAAAAGTGAACTCAAACTTTTGTGGGGTGGTGAGTGCAAACAAACAGTAAGGGATGCTGGGGGAGTGCATTGCTGAAAATATTACAACCAATGGCAAGAGGCTCTTTAAATACATCCATAGTAGACTGTCTAGGGTAGGCTTGCCGTATGTCTGAAAATCCCAGACATGTCTTCTTTGGGGGGGCCTACATCCCCATTGGGGGGGTTGCATTTTATAGGAAATACCTGGGTTTGTGGGGAGCTTTATTTTATTTTATTTTTAAACTGTGCCCCAGAAGCGGAAGCGTTCGCTTTGGCCGGAGGTGAATGTGTGCGAGGCCCGCATGCTACCAGCGTCACTACCAGGCCTGCGTGGCTCTTTCCCAGCCTGGGCTGGCAGCAGCCACTAAGGAAGCCACCACCACTGCTGCTTCCCCTTCCTGCTCCATTTGGGCCACCTGGAGCCCAAAGTCTGTGAGTAGTGCCAGGGCTGGGAGCACTAGAGTGAGGGACTCAGGACGATAGCTGGGACTGGGGTTACTAGAACCCAGCAAGTGCTTGGACCTGGCCCTCTGCCTCTTCCCTGTTGGGGGATTAGCGCAATCAGCTGAGGCAGACGGCGGTGGCCCTGCGAGCAATCTCACAAATAAAAAAGCTCAAAATTTTCCAAAAAAGAAAAAAAGCTAAATAGCTTTTGTTTAGCTGCTGGTCACCTGGATTTTTACTTCTTGAAATATGGCAACCCTAGTCCAAGGAGGTGGTTAGACCTTTGGATGTCAAGAGATTCAAATGTGTGTTAAAGGAGGATAAATAGATTTCAGAAAAGCTGAATGAATTCTTTGCATCTCTCTTTTCAGGAAAGGAATCTAAGGAACAGAGGCAAATAGTTGTGTCAAGATATGAAGTTTTAGGCCTAACGGACAAAATAAAAACTGACAAGTCACCAGGTCCAGATGGCAGCAGCCAGAGAGTTCTCAAAGAACTCAACCGTGAAATGGTTGATCTTCCAACAAAAATAAGTAGCTTGTCCCTAAGATCAGCCTCCATACCTGAAAAATGCAAACTAGCCAACATAACACCAATTTTAAAAACTGAATCCAGGGAGATCCTGTAAATTATAGGCAGGTTAAGTTAACATCTGTCCTGGGAAACCTGGCAGAAAGTATTGTTAAGGATTAAATAACCAAGCATATAGAAGAACAAGGCTTGCTGAAGCAGAGCCAGTGTGGCTTCTGCAAGGGCAAGTCCCATATCACAACCCTATTAGAGTTTTTCGAGAGTGCCAACAAGCATTAGTGAAATGGTTAACATAGTGCAGGCATCCCCAACCTTCGGCCCTCCAGATGTTTTGGATTACAATTCCCATCATCCCTGACCACTGGTCCTGTTAGCTAGGGATCGTGGGAGTTGTGGGCCAAAACATCTGGAGGGCAGCAGCTTGGGGATGCCTGACATAGTGTATTTCAGTTTTCAAAACGCTTTTGACAAGGTAGTTCACCAAAGATTCCTAAGTAAGCATAGCAGCCATGGAATAAAAGGACCTTGTGGATCAGGAATTGGTTCAGTAGTAGGAATAAATTGATGGAGAGGAGGGTGGACTTGTGCATGGGTCCTGCTACAGTGAGAACTGGATGCTGAACCAGATGGGCCATTGGCCTGATACAGCAGGCTCTTCTTATGTTCTGTTTCATAAGGATGATCTATACCTCCATCCATTAACTGATCAGTAGGACTATAATCAAAGAAAGAAAAACAGCTTTTGAACCTGCATCACCATAGCATACTAACTACTACTAGCTTTGCTTTTCCCTGTTGTTTCCATTAGTTGAAACATCCTAAACTAGAAATTAAAAACCCACTATTAAACTCTTTTTAGCATCTAGAAATGCCAACTTGTAACTTTCTCTGTTTTTTTGTTCCCATAGTCTCTTTAATTTAAAGAAAAACAAATTGTGCTTCATGCTCCACAAAGCATTATGTTAGCATTTTGCTCAAAACAGAAGCTTGTCAGCCCCAGTCATGTAGAAAGTAGAAATGCAGGCGGAAGAGGATGAGCAGTGGAGAGGGGAATGAGTACAGACAGATGGCCTTTTCCCTACCTGTGCTTATTAATTAAAACTCTTGAGTGTAAAACAGGAGAAAATGTTGACATTTGTCTTTATGGGGGCGGGGATATTCAAGGCATTTCATAGTAATAAGGCCAAGCAATTCTGTGCTGAACTCTACAGGGTTTTCATGCATGGCTGGGAAAATGGAACCTAATGCAGAACTCTGTGTTAAGGAATAGTGTTAAGGCCATTAATCTTACCACAAAGTATTGCAGATGTGAATGAATTTGCATTAAAGGAGGGAAAGCATTAACTCGGCACACCTAGTGTCATTAGACTAAAAGTTATCCAAGCCTTTTTGCTTCTTCCAAGATTTACCAGTTCATACTGGGCTAAAATCTGTTCTTTAAGGTTTTTCACTGAGGGAGATTGTTTTGTTAGTATATGCTTTGTTCCTTTCTGAGTGGCGCCTTATGTTTCAGAAAGCATTGTTTTTGTAAGTGTGGCTGGGCTTACTGTGAGCATCTAATCCAGGAAAATTAATCCAGATGTTGCTGGATTCCAGTGCCCATCATCCCTAGCCATTTGCCATGCTGTCTGGGGCTGATGGGAGTTGGAATCCAACAACATTTGGAGGGTTTTGCCTCCCCTCATCTAATCACTGTGTATGCTGTGGTGGAGGCAGAGGCACCAGTAAGGCCTTATTCAGACAATTCTGCTAAGATTCAAAATTTGGTCTTGTGTCGGTAGCATTTGGAGGCAGCCTGATCTGCTTTGGATCCACTCTGCATTTCCATTTTGATTCATTATCCATGTCCAAATCAGATCTGTTAAAACTGAACCTATTTTGTCTCCATTTAATATAATGTGGAATTTTAAGAACTGCTGCAACTTATTTTATTCCTTTTCACATAAGTAGATGAAATTTGCAGACAAGCCCCTCCAGAGTCCTTAAGCCTGCCAATAGTCAAGCAGATCCATCCAGGGGTTTTCATGTAGGGCAGTGCGCTGATCGCTCCTGCGCATGCACAAAGCGGCGAACCTGGAAGTAAACACTTCCAGGTTTGCCATGTTCGTAACCTGAAAAAATGCAACGTGAAGCAAACGCAACTCAAGGCATGACTGTGAATAACCTTTTGTCACCATTTTTTCAGCCTGGGAAGAAGAGCGGTCTGTCAAACTGCAGATAACTCAATAAAGAACCTTATCAGTTCCTTGGCAGTTCACAGACACCTTTCATCCTTCCTTCCAACTGAAGATATATGAGCAATTATACTTCCAATTAAATTGAATTCCAAGTCCTCTTCGTGTTATTCAGTTCAATTTGTAAATAATAAAGGATGGGGAAGAGTCAGCTCTAAGTTTCCATCATAAACCTTTTGCAAAATAGAGCTTTCCTCCCTCTTTCCTTTTTTTACAGAGACAGTTCTGTTTGATGTTATATTCCATATTTATAATCCAATTTCTTCCATCCTTGCTTGTACAAATACAATTTGGACTAACATTCAGAGGAGGGTTGCCGAATCATAAATGTAAAGAAGAAAACTTTAAATAAACAAACCATAGGCTCCCTCCCTGCATCGTCTTTTGCACCAAATGAAGTCTTATCTCAAGTTCAAACCTTAAAGTCTTTGCAGTTGGTTTGTTCCACAGTTTGTGATCTCATCTCTTCTAGCACATGTCTGTACTTTGGTCCAATTAAGTTCTAATTAAAAGGAGAACCTCTGCTTCTTAATGGCGGCGTTAGAGGGTTTTCAGCAGGCAAAGTGCTTTTATACTCAGTGCATTAAGGCAGAGCAGAACCAGAAGCCACAAAATAGTATATTTGACATATTTTCCCCTTTTTTAAATACTGTCAAAATGTGCAGGGTACTTCTAATCTCTCTCTTCTGTCTTGATCAGAGCATCGTGGTCCCCCATCAGGAACAAACTCTGCCAAGCAGAGTCCAGCCCTACAGCATCGGCCGATGGGAACAGTGCCAGCCAGCTCTTTGTCTACTGACAGGTACAAATACTTTTGTTTTTTTCTTATTTTTAGGCCACTTAGAAAAAAGGGAAGCAAGAAGGTAACTTTTTTTGTCTTTTCTATCTATGGTCAAAACAAGTTAATTTTCTGGGACACTTTCTTAACTCAGGAATTGATCTAGTCCCATTGCAGAGGACTTGTTCACCTTTGGTTTCTTGAGGGTTATGTTTACACCAAGGGTGGGAAACCTTTTTTGCTCCAGGAGACATAGATCCCAGCATCATGGGCCAAATGAATTAGGCATGAATTAGCACTGGAGAAACATACCCTGTTATATAAAATATGAAGTACCATATTTTTCTGCCTATTGGACGCCCCCTTGTAGAAGACCCCCCTATTTTGGGGGACTCAATTTTAGGAAAATGAGGGGAGATGGCCCAAAGTTGTTGAGCCTCTCCCCCCCCCCACGCAGCTGCGCGCAGGAAACACTCCATAGATTGCGCTCCCAGGAGCGCAACCTCCCCCAATGCCGCCGTGTGCGGGAAATGACCCACGGAGCGCCTGAAGCATGCAGCAGCATTAGGGGAAGGTGTGTTCCCACCAACGAGCAGCTTCTCTCCCCCCCCCCCAATGTAGCTGTGGGCAGGAAACACCCCCCAGATCGCTCCCCGCTTGCTGCGGCATTGGGGGAAGCCGTGCTCCCGCCAACGAGCTGGCTGGCGGCGCGCTGCTCCCCACCCCCTTGCCACTATCTGTGTATTGGACGACCCCAGTTTTTTGATGTGATTTTTGAGTCAAAAAACCTCATCCAATACACAGGAAAATACAGTATGTATGTTGCTTCATGCTTGTTTTTCTTCATTGGGTAGGTTATGCCTAGGAAAGCAGGGAAACTCATGACAGTCTCCTGGGTCAGCCATATAACCCAAGATACCTCCTCTAGTTCTTTTCCTGCCCAAGATGGAGCTTTGTCTTCCAGTTATTCCTCTTCAGTCTCTGCAGACTGCCCCCCCACATTGCTTCTCTGAATCAAACTCTCCCCTTTGTTCAAAATCATTGTCAGTCTCCCTCCCCCCAACCTCTTCTCCCTCCCCCCCCCCAACCTGCCCCCTTTCTGGCTTTGCTTTTTCTGTTGTCTTTCCTCCCTTCCCCAGGGCTCTATTTAGAAGGCAGGCAAAAGCTGCAATAAAAAAAGACAATGGTATGTTAGGATTGTTAAGCAGAACACTATTGTCACTAAGAAGCCTCCAACATGGCCAGTCGGAGACTTCCAGGAACCATTCGGTTTCAGCACCTCCCTACATTGGTTGCATGTTCCTGTTTTCAGCAGGGAACAGAATCACTCACTGTAGGCAGCAGGATTTAATCTCCATTCATCAACCCATGAGTGGAGATTAAAGGCTGGTGTAAGATTAGGGACATAAAAGGGAAGAGGGGGAGACCCTCAAAAGGCTTTGCAAGACTCCCTCTCCCTCCTGCTCTAAGTCCCCATCTCACTCTGATCTTAAAGGGAGCATTTTGCAAGCAAAGGCAGAGCATGGAAAAACTCTCCCCCATTCCCTTCAAAGCACTGCAGAGAATCAGTATTGCCAAAGCCACTGTCCTGCCAGCTAATGATGCCATGGATGCTCTCCAGTTTTCATCTAGAGCTATTTCATATTTCAGCAGTGGCATGTAGGACATGATTACATTGCCACTGAAGACCACAATTGTTGTTGGTGGTATCCATTTGTCTTGAGAGATATATCTATATAATAATAATAATAATAATAATAATAATAATAATAATAATAATAAACGACAACAACCCTGCCCATCTGACTGGGTTGCCTTAGTTTATATAAATAAACAAACATCCCTCTGCTTCCTTTAATTTCAGGAGTGCTATAGAAGCTGATACTGGAAAAGAACAATGCAACAGTTTCAAGCACTTCTCGTCATCGGAAGGTGTTTCATCTGTCACAGGGAGCAAACTATCTCAGGTATAAACTCTTATCTGGAGAACAGCTCTGTTAAACTGGTATCTATTGTTTGAGGCCGAAACTTCCCATAGCAAATATAGGGATAGGTAAGACTTTGTGTCACAGTCACTGCAGTGGATATTCTGCAAACGCTATAAAAGCAGCAACATTCATGAAACTCCTTGCTTTGAACTCCAAGGACTGGTTCAAATCTAACAAGAACTTTTAGGCAGAAGTGTTCAACAGTGGAACAGACTCCCTTGGTAGATTGTGAACTCTCCTTCCTTGGAGGCTCTTAAGCAGAGGTTGCATGGTCATCTGTCATGGATGCTTTAGTGGAGATTCCTACATTGCAAGGGGTTGGACTAGATTAACCTCGAGGTCCCTTCCAACTCTACGATTCTGTTATTCTATGTTACCATCACTTCTAACTTTATAAATGTCAAGTGCTTCATGTACTGTATTGGAGCTTAGAAATTAAAGAGGCAGCAGCCACATTTTGTGCAGAACATAATTCCACATAGTTGATTGGAATATTTAAAGTGCAGGAACTCCATTGGTGGTTTTGAGGGTGGAGATGGGCTAATTTGGAAGCAGACCCCATAGAATGTATTGTTCTGAATTCAGGAGCCACCTGGTGGCTGCCATGTGCAATGCTTGTAGCAGTGCAATACACTGACGGTACCAGAGGTCACCAATCTTCGTAGGTTTCTGGGCACATTTGGAAACCTGACAAACTGCCATGGGCACCATAAACACATATGAACAGCCACCCTGCAGCTGTGCATCCCACAACTATGCATGACCACATTTAACAAAATGTAGTGTTTAAAAATAAACCACAACTTGCAGAAGAATTCCTCTAGCATTACAGTAAGGCTCAGGTGCTTCATAAGACAATACAGGACTAGGACAATATGGGACGTGTTTGCTGGTCCTAGGCACTCCATCCTCCACATCAGGATTTGGGCCTGAAAAAAACAAGTGTGGGTGCATGGGTGGTAAGTTGTAATAAAGCACAATTTGTGACATTGCACAGCATCATTTATGTTAAACTGTCAACTTTAGCTTTTCGTTTCTCAGCTTTGTAGAGCTTGAGCCAACATGAGACAGTCTGAACTCTGGTCTTAAACTAGCAGGGTTTTTAAAATCTTCAGGTGACTAGAATCAATATGAAGTGGGAAATTGGGATATTTTTGGAAGATCTAGTAGTCTGTTTAAGGATGGAGTGCTATGCTTTACATAAAGCTTGCTGGGTTACATCTGTGGTAGAAGCCTTGGCTACTTTTGATAAAGAACTTAAAATGTCACTGCAACTTCAGTTTATCCCTAACTGGTTAAGCTAGAATAGTTGTATTTCCAGGGACTCATAATAATTTTCTCACTAAATCCTCATACTTCTAAAAGTAACAGAGGGGGGGGAGGCATAGCTATTACAGTTGTGCAGAGTTTCTGACCTAGACTTGGTGCTAAAGAAATCCTTTTTCGGAACTTATGTTGGCCTTGTAAGTTTTAAAGTAAATAGAGTCTACATGTAGAATTAGTTGAGGAATTACTAAATCTGCACCAGAGGATTAGGAGAACCCTAGAATATACGTAGGGGATATGGGGTGAGGAGAGGGAAAGAACGTTCCGTTGCACAAGCAGAAATCCTTGTGCTGACAGACTGTTCACTTAGCACTTCATTGGATTCCACCCAATATGACTAAATAAGCATTGAACTATACTGCATATCCCTGTCATTGGCTATTGCTGGCACAAATATATGCATGCATATCAGCTAATATACAGGGCAAAACACTTTTAAATGCTACATCTGCAGCATGGAGACCAAAGTGGGGTAAGCACTTTGCAGCAGCCCCTATATGGGAGATTGGCTCTCAGTCAAAATAAAAATCAGGATGATCTTTAGGAAAGCCACTTTTCATTTGCAATCTTACGTTAAGATCTGCCTGAGTCAACTTTTTCTCCCTGAGCTTGTGCTTGAGAGATCAGGATCTGTCTTAGGCTCACTTTCTTCCCCAGTTTCTTCACTGTATGGAGAAGTAAAGAACAGAAGTGGGAGACCCCAAATTCATGATCTCACTGAATGAAGAAATTTAAGCTTGTGCCTGAGCTCTTCCTGGGTGCATTGCTGAAGGGGGGGCGGTGTACGTTGCCTGATATGTGAACTTCATTTCTGCTTAGATCATCCTTTGAATTTAAGAAATTGAAGCTTTCTCTAACAATATAGTAAGGAAGGTCTCTCTCCAATGTGATCTAACTCTGCTCTATGTTTTCTGCTCAGATCCCTGGATGTTATCCTGTAGAATTGGAGAGAGGTCCTCGAGGTTTTGGATTTAGCCTTCGTGGAGGAAAGGAGTATAACATGGGGTTGTTTATTCTTCGGCTTGCTGAAGATGGCCCTGCCATTAAAGATGGGAGAATTCATGTGAGTATCTAATAGGTGTTTTTTGGGGGTGGGGGTGGGCTTAATCACCTAAGATTCTTAAAGACTAAATTGGCTGACCTTGCTTGGTGTTTCAGGCCCTATTATTATTATTATTATTATTATTATTATTATTATTATTATTATTATTATACAGAGTAAGTATTGTCATTGCCACTCTCCCTTGTTTGCATCAACTCCCAAATAGTTACCAGAGTATTTGCTGGGGCTCTTCAGCAAAGATAGCCAATGTGGCAGTCTCCAGTTGTTGGCCAGGATGGCCAATAATTAGCAATGATAGTAATTGTAGTCCAACTGCATCTGGAGGCCACTGTGTTGTCTGTCCCTGCTCTAAGGGTGTACTTGTTTTTTCCAGAAATATGCCATGGGCTTCATCTCAAGTAGTGTCCCTTACTAGAGCCCCAAACCTGAATCGCATATTCATGTTTCCCGCCTTCCTCTCTCCCCGCCCCCTTTAATCTTGAATTTATACAGTTGCACCCAGACGCTAATATATCTAATGGTGACTCAGTAGAAAAGGGAGACATAACCTCTATTATCATGAAATAATAAGTAGCTTATGTTGGCAAATGCCAAAGTAGGTGTCAAAAGCATATGAGCAGATGCATGAATTAGTGACAAACAGAAGGGCAATGTTGACAGAGGTTGCTATATATTATTTTGGAGGATGAGCAGGTGAGTGAGCTCTTATATGACTTTGTCAGTGCTGCTTTTTCAAGAGTCTCGACCTCAACAGCCATGTCTTTCCTACTACCAAGCATATGTCCCGCTTAGCATATTGGCATACTGTTTTTAACAAAGGGTGTGCGTCAGGAGCCTCTAAAAGTAGCTCCAGGGCACTGGAGCTCCAACACACTATTCATTGGATCATACTCTCTTCTTTACACTTCTAAACAAATAAAATAAAACAAATACTTTCCATTTTCTATAAGGCCCATCTGCCCAGAGTAACCTCATTGGTCACCTGGTAATACTGAGAAAAATGAAGACTTTGTTTACAGTTCTTCCCTGCTGGTTGCAGTTTTGAACAGACTCTTTCTCAAGACTCTACAGTGTTCACTGAGATGTATGCTATAAACGAATTTAATGATGTAAATTTTATTACTGCAGTATACCACTTTTCATTTTAGAATCAATTTGCAAACCATAAAATTATATCTGCAAGGATGTTTCTTGTGGCCCACGGTATATTTTGTTTATAGGAACCTAGATGCAGCTGTGCTGCTTGTGGTATATGGCTGTTAAGGCGTTGCTTCCACACTTTTTATTGCAGAAGTCTAAGGGAGTGATGAATTTGCCTGTAATTGGACAAAATACACATAAGCTAATAAAACTTGAAACCAGTTACAAATCGGAGCCTCAAGAGCTGTCCCATGCTTTTTCCTGCTAATGTAGATCTTCTTGCCTAAATGAATGTTCTCACTGAACTTTCTCCTTCAAAATGTCTTTTCAACCACACAGTAAATATCTAGAGGGAGTTTTTCACAGCACTGTGAGTTGTTTCTATTTTTCAAGCAAGAAACTGCTCCAAACGACTAGAATGCGACGCTGCTTCCCCACCTTAAATGGAACCTGTTCCCTCCCCCTTTTACTCCCCGAGGTGTCAGGCTCTATCCAGCCCTGCATTGTGTGGAATGACTGCACCTTGTATATAACAGTGCCATCTGCTGGTCAGTTAACAACACTGCAATATACACTTTGTAATTCTTGGGCTGCATTTCACACCTCAATGACAACCCTTCCATCTCTCTCTGCCCCCAGTTCCACAGCTGGCCTTTAGCATTGTCCTTCAGCAGTCATATGTAGGTGCCAGCTCACAGAATGTAAAGCTGTTTTGAAGTTATCTAGAGTAGGTCAGTACCTGGAATTCCAGGTGATAATTGGGATGCTATTCATGGGTGGTGCTGTGAGTTCAGCAGATTTTATAACAGTATGAATATTGTTAGCCACTTTGAATTGAATATGCGACAAAACAGGATTTGCTTAAGCAGGTTCTATGTATAAGGCAAGAATTTGAAGTGCCCTTTGTGTTTAATATGGATGCTTTTCTTTCCTCAGGTTGGGGACCAGATTGTTGAGATCAATGGGGAGCCAACCCAAGGAATCACCCATACCCGAGCCATTGAATTGATTCAGTCTGGAGGAAATAAAGTTCTCCTCCTTTTGCGACCAGGAACCGGCTTAATACCAGATCATGGTAATATGGTACTTCTGTCCTGTTTATGGATCTGATGAATGAGAGGGAGTGACTGTCTTAGCCTGTTCTGTATGTTGCAGATGCTGCTGTTCTTCAGTGTTAGAAGAGCATTAACTCTGCTATCTCCTCCAGAGACAAGGTCAAGCAGACTTACATCTATATCTGCTTTCATACCTGAAGGCAGATCAGAGTTTCATGAGAGCTTTGTTTGCCAGAGTCAGCTAGTTGCCTAGAAATAATCTTCCCCATTTCCCGCTCCTTCTGTGCTGACTGTATGCTCTTTTTCTTCCTTGTCTTCCTGTATCACTTAGAGGAAAATGAGGTATATCCCCAAGGCCCAGGCATTGTTCTCCCTCCTCAGCAATCCCCCAAGAGAAACAGTGATGTAGGTCCTTTGCCATCCACACCCACCAGTCCTTGAAGTCTTTGCAGAGGTGATACAGGCAGACACACAGAGAGAGGGAATTGACTTGAATAATGTAGAGGCATTAAATTCCCCCAGTCAAAGGTAAATAATGTTCAAATGCACTAGAGCAAGGGTAGCCAATGTGGTGCCTTCCAGATGGTCTACAACTGCCAGCACCCCTTCAGTATAGCCCAGTAGTCAGGGATCGTGAAAGCTGTAGTCTTACAAGCTCTGGACTTTACCTGGTTAGGGAAGGCAGCACTAGAGAAAAAGAAACATGTTGGGTACTATATTTGGAAGGACTGATAAAAGACACAGAAGTCTCAGCTCCCAGAGGATCTTGTGAGATCAGTCTATTTTCCCATGAGTGGACCCCTTTGTTTCATTACTTTACAGGAATTTGTGCCAAATAGTCTCTGAAAGCGACATCAATCAACGGGTTATATTGAGCTGTATTAGTCTGAAAGTAACTTTCCACAAGAGTGGAGCAGTTTGCAACAGACTTCGCCCCTTAACTGAATAACCCTAAGAAAATTGAGGTGATCCCTTTGGGGCGCAAACATTCTAAACAGACATGGGAACTTGAGAAAGTGGCTAAGGGGGGAAGGGACACTTCAGCATCTTTCAGCACTTTCTCTCAGGACACACATACAAGAGCAACCACAGAGACCTGAGGGTCTGTTTATTTAAGACACTGTGACTACCAGGCTTCCTTGGTGGAGCGTACTCAAGCAGGTCTTGCAAGCACAGGACAGTAAGGAATAGCGTGATTCTTTTTATTCTCACTATGCCAGCTCTTGCACTCTGCTTGTGAATCGTACATTTCTGATGAAGTCTTTTGCTGTGTGCTGTGATTTTGGTATATAGTCCTGGGCTTTTTCTCTTCCTCCCTCAGGTTTGGCTCCTTCCAGTTTGTGCTCCTACGTGAAACCTGAGCAGCATTAAAGCTTTCAGTGCTTTTCTTGGTCTTTCCTTAAAGACTTGGTAAATCTGCATGTCTTGTGATTGACCTCTTTTTATTTGCTTCAAACAGTAGTTTTTCGCTCTCCTTGTTTTCAGTTTTCTTTTGGCATGTATTGCTTAAGTGTAGTCTATCACTGCTGCAGAAGAATAAGTTTTAGGAGTCCTGCATTTCACAAGTCTTACCAGCTAAATAAATCCCAAAGCCTTTCCATGTGTCAGCAGAGATCATTGTCCTTCCTAGCACATCCTCCAAATCAGTGATTTTTCCCAACTGTTCTATGTAACATGCACTATGGTGGTTACTCTCTCTTGAGAAAAACAGCAGAGGGCAGCATGAAAACACAAACAAACAAAAAGAGGTAAAGCCTCAAAACAGTGCAAAGGTATGTGGGGTACTCTAAAGAAAGATGTGAAATACTCAGCACATTTCAGTTTCAACTTTCCTTGGGGTCAAGGACTATAACTGGTTAAAGGCATCATGCTTTGTTGAAGTTCTCTACTCATTTATAGTATTTGCCTCTGAGAAAGGCTGAAATCAAGCTGCATTGGACATTTTGTTTCTTTTATTAAAATTGTGTATTTTGTGATTTCATGGTTTTATTGTATACCACCATGAATTATTATTATTTGAATTGGTGGCTTATGAATATTGTTATAAGCTACATTGAATTAAATGTGCCCTACATACTCAGCACGATTTTGAAGATTTGTGTCCCTTTCATTTATTCTCTCTCCAGCCCATTCTGCAAACCCCATGCATACACTTCCCTAGACCCTGTGGGAGAAATTCTTTCCCTGAAATGTAAAGGAATAATAAGACTCTTGTTTTAATTATCGTGCAGTGTTGTGGTTAACAGGAAAGTGAGTTAATGTAGATTGCAGTTTTTTGTTGTTGTAGTGGAAGAGTTGAGCATGCACAGAAATCAGGTTTGCAAAGCAGGGAAGGATGTGCACATATGGGGGATATGCAGCACTTGTTAAATACAGTTATTAGCAAAAGAATACATGACCTGCAGTCTGTAAAACCTAATTTGTTGTCTTGCCATATAAAGACATAAGTTGGTTTTTCATTGTATGAGTTGTTGTGTTTTTACATAGCTTAAAACTGGAAGGGCTTTAAATGTCAAGAACACATCCTTATTGCTTAGCGGCATATTTGTCCTTGTTCTGATGCAGGTGATCTGGATAGTTTGAATCCAACATCCTCAAGTGTAACACATGGTGAACAGACACCACTTCCCTCATCTTCACATTCTGCTTCCACATCTGAAGCATCTCATTTGCCAGGACCAGAAGAAGCTTTAGTGAAAGTCCAGACGCCTGAGAAACTGGAAGAGCTGAAGAAAACTGTGCCTGAAAAGAAAAGCACTTTAATGGAAAACCACTTGGAGATTAAGAATGCAACTTCTGCACAAAAGAATGTGAACAAACGGGACCACCCCTCCAGTAAAGGTGATAAGGTGGTACACAGTACTGCACAGTTGGCAGTGGGCAATGCAACCAGCAGAGGCAGATCAGCCAGCCCAAAAAAGTTGAGCAATAGTACTTCCAAAGGCCATAATCAAGCACCATGCAACAGCCCTCGAATGGGTGAACCTAAAAAAACCACCAAGGGTTGCTTAGACCAGCCAGAAAGTCCCAAAAGATGCGAAAACAAGCACCCGGGAACCACTGAGTGTGCAGATATTGGGAAAGTCCCTGTCAAGGAAAAGAGAGGCAGATCTGCCAGTCCCCAGAAATATCCAAAGAAAGAAAGAAGCAGAGATAATCTGAACACAGAGCAAAGATTAACAGAATTTAAAAGTGGAACACCTGTTAGTGAAAAGCACACAACTGTGCTACCAATAGAAAAAGTGAAATTAGGAGGCATAAAAGAAGTCACAAAGCAAAACATATCTGGGAAGGATGAGAAATGCCCTTCAGAGACAGCACATTACAAGTCAGAGGAGCAGTCTCTTTCACTTTCTGAGGCTAGTCAACTTAGAAAGAAAACACTGGAAGATGAAAAAATCAAAAGCTCTAACCAATTAAAAATGGCAGGTCTTCCTGATGATTCAGTACTTTCTGGAGATAACAACACTAGGCTTGAAGCAGAAGAGCCTGTTGTCCTGAACAAATACAGAGACAATGACTTGGAGTCAGCTGATAAAACCAAAGAGGATGGAATTTTCAAAACTGAGAGCAGATCTCCTGTAAAGAAAGCTATAACTCCTGGACCTTGGAAGGTACCAAGTGCAAGCAGAGTCACAAAAGCAACAGGTGTGACTGACAAACGGGTTTGACTGACAAACTTTTTTAGAACATATTTTAATCAGGTTTCTAATGTGGCCACTTAAAACAGTTTTTCTTTTCACAAAACTGTCATTTTTTCAGACACTGTGATGAACAGAAAGTACATTTGATTGGAAGTTAAATTAGGCTGCATGAAGGACCTTTTGGATTGCATATATGAAACTCTTCAAAAGCTGCTGTCCTTTGGTCCCTTTGAAGGTGGTGTCCTGCTGCTCCTGATGTTGCACTGCTAAGGCTTTCTGATAGTATTGTGAGATAATGAACAAAATTATTTAATGCCTATTATCAGTGTAATCATGACTCACTACTCTTGTTCTTGTGCCAAGTTATCTACTGTATCCTGTTGAATCTTCTGCATTTTCCACTGCCACAGAAAAGGGGAAAAAAAGTTTAAAAATGAGTATTTACTCAAGCATGCTGCATGTTTACATAGGGAATATTTCTGAGTTCTCGCTGCTCAAGCAAGAAGTTAGATGTGCTTGGTTTTCTTGGCTCTCTGGAGTCAGGGAGCAAACATGCCCCAAATGCCTTTTTTCACAAAGCTCTCTTCCACCCTCCTCAAACCTGTCAATACCAGCATAATAACTTTAAACAGGACAGTGCCCCTTTATATGTGCTTTTTTGTCATTTGCTCTCTTCACTACCTTGTTTGAGTTGTCCATTCCAACTTTAAAATATGTGATACAAATTTAAATCTGAAAGCTGAGTAGTTTTAAAATCACAACAGTTCTCTTAATTTCAGCGTGATTATATTGAAGTAAGTGGCTTCAGGATTGCCATGAAATTATATCCTGATTATTATTTTTTAACAAGCACTTTTAACATTAGTTATTAAACATGCAGAGTGTGCATATGCTTTCAAGCTTACTGCCATGCTGTTTGTCAGCATCTCCCATCTGTTGTTTGTTTTTTTGCTTAATGCTGTCTAAACACTTGAATATTTCCTGCCTTGGCTCAAAATTCAAGATCTTAAAACACAGCAGAGTAAACCGATCCACCAAAGTCAAATTCTCAACAATTGTCCTTGCTTATCGCTATTACTAGAAGACCTCACTTTGTTTTCCATTTTTTTTACGTACCTCTCTTACTTCTGTGTGAGTGTAAATATGATAGTGAGGAATGTTAACAGTGGAGCACATTTGCACCTCAGACACATAGTTAATTGTGATGGGATTTCAGGAGATGGCAAGCTGCAAGAATGGAGACTTTGAATTTTACATCATTCTAGCAATGGATTTGGCAGCCTCTGAATAAGCTTTTGTGAGTTTGATCCATCTCAGCAAAGAGTTTGATCCCTTATGTTACCCTAAATCAAAGATTTCCACATTTTGTCAGGGAGCTTCCTCTTCCAGTAGGCTGTTTAATTGTAGTAGACTTCTTTCTTCCAGCTTTCAAGTCTTGTTCTCTAGTTTTATTTTTTTAACAAGACTTTTTCTGGTTCCACCCAGGCAACTCATATTTTATTCTTTCCCCTTTCTTCTCAAACTTACTTTCTTTCCTTCATCCATTAGTTTCTCTTCCAGTCCTTTTTTTACCTGTTCTGTTAGTTACAGTGTATAAGTGATGATTTCTCAAACATGCAGAATGTTTTGTAATGGAACTTTCAGTGTGTGTGTGTGTGTGTGTGTGTGTGAGTGTTTTCATTTTGGGAATGTCTTAATGCAATGTCTGGTTAATAAGTTCTGCAAGTTCTTTAGTGTTTTAAGCTTGTTTTGCTTTTTGCGCGGGAGTGTGTGTGTTTGAGATGGGACAAAACAAGTTCCTTCCAGCATAGCAGCATTGTGGCAAATGGATGTCTGCAAATTAAGGACACATTGTTAATATTGCCATTTAAGAACTCTACTACTGCTAACATTCTTCTCCCTTCCTCTCCCCTCTATTTTGTGAAATCCCTATCTACTAAAGGGGGGGGGGGAGAAATGCACAGTACTATTTTTCTTGCACAGTAATGTCCAAGCATTTTTTTAAGAAAATCTAATGGTGGCATTCCTGTTTTGCTGACATATTAACCCTTTCCTTTTATCAGTTGCACTCTACTTTAGGCAGTCTGGCAGTCAGTTTTACTGCTTTGTTGAACTGAATGAGACAAGCTTCTCCACTTCCTTTGCATGTGTAGCTCTTTGCATGTGCAGTAACTACTGTTACTGTGGCACTTCCCCTGAGCCAGTAGGAAGAAGAGAAAAGTCATCCCCATTGCTGTTTGGAAATATTTATATGTATAGAGCCCATCTATCTGCTCAAGGTTTTACCATTTCTGTTCGATTTTCACTTTTGCATGATACTGCTCAGCCTTATTCTGGAGAACAGCTGAAGTTGGCATTGTGCCGTAGTAACTACAGGCTTGCCACTGAGGGCTTTAGCAATGTCACTTTCAGAAGATTATTGCTTTGCATTCAACTTGATTGCTGACATACCCTTTTCACCTAGCCCTGCTGGGTCCGAATGCTTTGAGTGTGATGGGGAATAGATTGGTGAAGATATCTAGGATAGTGGTAATCCTGTGAACTCTTGAAATGGACTTTGATTGCTGAAGAATGAAATTCCTTAGATGCTGTCTGTGTGAGATATGATTTCACTGAAGCCTGGAATACTACTTCAAGAGGTGTACTTGCTTGGTGCTATTGTTACTGGTTTTGTATGACTATCCCTGTGTGGTTGCTGTGCTTATCCTGCTAGCTTGATCAGAAGCAACTGACATAAGTGACATCCAATTGCCCATTTAAAAGCACTAGGTCTCTAGAAAGCTGTTGATTAGCCCTTTCCTCAACACCACCTCTCAAGCTGACCATTGCAATGACAGTGAAAATGCTTGAGAAGGAAAAGTTGAAAGCATAAACGTACCTGTAATCAGAGCCTCAAAAGGATGCCTGATGGCATTGGTCAGAATGGGAAATTGCATGGTGCAAGGTTGTCTATTGTGCAATAGTCCTGCACCTTCATGATGGATTTGCTCATGTGGCACCCAGAAACATATACTGGTGTGATGATGCACATTTAAGTTATGTCAGAACATCTGTTCACCTTTTTAAAAATTTGTGCAAGGTGTATGTATGTTGGCTGTGAATTTACAGTATCTTACAGTTCCACATGGGTTTGTGCTTTTTATTTTTAAATGGTGTTTTCCCATCCCAACAATATCTGTGTTGCTTATTAATTTCCCTGAGTTTTTAAAAGTTTAATGTGGCTCAAATGAATTCCTGTTTTGAACAGGAGGTTTTTAAAAGCCCTATATTCTTTGGACTTGGTTTTCCTAAGCATTTCTGTGGTGTGATGCTACCAAGACAAACCAGTTCTTGAGGAAATTGTTTTTTAAAAGACAGCTGGTTAAACTCTTAATATTAAGAAAATTGTTTTTTGAAGTGTCTTTTGTTCTCTCATTTAAGAACTCAAGTTGCTGTAGGACGTATGTGCAAATATTGTAGAAAATTACTGTGAAAATATTTAATACTTGAGTTAGCCTATGTAGTTTAAATACCTTGACAAACATCATGAAACATCCCTTCAAGATTCTCTTATACTCTGTCACAGAATAGCGTTGAATGAAAACTGCAGAAATATCAAGATGACTTAGTAAAACTAAAATGGTTCCCCCCTCCATTATTCAGTAAGTAATCATTATCCATATGCAATTTAACCTTTAATGGCGTGACCTAATTTGTTGTCCTCTGTTTGATGTGAGCCCTTCTACCCAGAGACTTTGTATCTGTACTTAACTGCAT
Source organism: Podarcis raffonei (assembly GCF_027172205.1). Taxonomy (NCBI): domain Eukaryota; kingdom Metazoa; phylum Chordata; class Lepidosauria; order Squamata; family Lacertidae; genus Podarcis; species Podarcis raffonei. Next base: position 65,147,287 of record NC_070607.1, read on the forward strand.
AAAATGACTTTAGCAATGTGGCCTTGGAATGTTGAGAAACCTATGGTTGTACTGGATGTAAATGTTTATATATTGTACAGCACCTTTATATATACTTCTAAGGTTCTGATTAGAAAGAGACCTGTAAATCGCTCATTATTTTTTATATAGATACATTAAAAAGAGACTCTAGTTCATGGCTTCTGGAGTACTGTACTTTATGAAAATATCACCTCTTCAGTATTTTATGCATTAGAACAAGTGTATATAACTTTTTTCAGGCCAAGGGCTGCATTGGCCCCAGCTAACACTGTAAACGTGGGCATGACCATTTTTCAAAAGGGGGAAATTTTGGAGATCACAAAACTGTTTGGCATTGCAGAATCAAATTATGTAGAGTAAGAGAAATGGTTGGGAGGGATTGCAGGGCCACAAAAAACTATTGGGCAGAGTCAGACTGTGTTAGCCACCTGCTACATTATAACTCTAGATTGGATGTAAAAGATCATGAACAGCAGGATGGTACAAGTTCAAAAATTCTAAAATACATAGGCTCAATAGCATTGTTCATGCTTCTGCTTGTGTGGAAACATCTCAAAGGTTTAATTTTACTTTTCTCACCGCTGTAGCACAATGTAAAATTAACCTTCCACCTGCAGCCAACAAATCTCTCACAAATGGCCCTTTTACCTGTAAACACAGTGGTTGTCATCAGAAAAGAACATAGCAAAACTTCAATGTTTACATTACTTGTTTTATTCATCCAGATTACTAACATTTAGTTGGACTTGAAGAATATTGTATGACAATAAACAGTTCGTACAAAGCTGTTTGTATAAACAGTATCATATACAAAGTATATCTTGCTTAAGATGCTACAGGCAGTGCTGATTTTAAAAATATTCAACTATTCCATACATACTAGTGACAGCAACCAACCACTCAGTGATAATTTGGTAAGCCCTTTTAGAGTTACTTCACATAGTTGCATGTGGATTTAGGAATAAAATTATAGTATCACATATAGAAAAACATAGAAATATGGGTTTGCTGCCATGTACATTCAGAAGCTGCCATGTAGGTTCTAAATATTTATGTATGGTAAACCATATGTATACCATATGTGAAAATCAGTACAGCTATAGAAAATTTTCTTGTGTGAAGCTGTCCACAGCCCTAATACTTGCCCTACTTGGGAAGGATTGTGTGTAAAGTTCTTTAATCAATAGCTCCCTGCAGTGGGAAAATTTTCAGGTCCAACCCACTTTCCGTGCAGCTAAATGCCAGCAATGGGTGTTGTAATCTATCCCAGCAGAAATTTGGTTCTAATTGCCTCTTAAATACTGTAGAATATCTGCTCTCTCTGGAAGCATATAAACATTGCTGTATTCTCTCATGGAGAGATTGCTTTGCTTGTTCAGATCAGTCTGAGTTCACATAATGAGTTATTTGAAGAATGCTAATCATATAAAAACTATCATCTCTCCTGGTGTGTGTGGCAGGCCTACTGTAAACCACCTTCTGGAGCTGTTTGTGTGTTCCTAAGCAACCGCTGCATGCCTGGAGATAAAAATCCATCACCACAAGTTGAGTATATAATTTCCTTCTCTTATAAATCAACATCAGTAGGCAAGGCCTCCAGCAGCTTCTGCTGCTAAGTCTAGTGTCATTCAAGAAAATTTTATTGGAGGCACTTTAAAGTAGGTCAAGAGCAAGCTACCAAAAGGAGGCGATTCTGCCAAAAACAAGCACCTCTCTGAACTTAGAACATAGCACCATGCTCAGCCGCTTCATTTTAAAAACATGTCCCTTAACATGTTCGTAGTATGCATTAAGTTCTGTTCCCCTTACAGATGACTTAACAGCAAGCCTTTTCAGGTCGGAAAATGACTGGCTTGATGCAGTGGTTTTGTTTATGCAACAAATATCTGTTGTATGATTTCATACTACTGCACTCCATGGGAGCTGCAGGTTTGTCTGATAACTTTATTCTAAGAAGCCCGTTTACTAAGGTTTATCTAACCATTTCTTCAAGCCATGGCCTCACTGAGAATAAAATTAATTTATTCTGGTCTTGACAGAATGTATGAAAAACATAAGATGTGACGACTACTAAAATGAGAGAAGCACCTTCAAATGCCATTCCAAGCCCATGCAGGACTGCTGATAACTCTTGTGGCACTGGACAAGGGCCCAAGCTTCTTCCTTCTTCAAGTCACGGTTTGATTTTCCACAGCTAAAAAATTAAGTAGGCATTATATCAGGAGAGTAGCTTAACAACTGAATTTTTAAAAATCAATCTAAAAAAACAGTAGTTTCATAGTTCAAAACTAAGCCTTTTAAAGCATATACAAGCAACTGTCAGATCATTGTTCATTTGCAGGCTACACACATGAAGAAGCAGAAACCAATGATTTAAACTGAGCAGCCTTCTCTGATTTGGTTTGGTTTGGTTTGTTTTCAAACTGAAGGTCCAGAATTGTGAGGCCCAATTACTGGTTTCATTGGTAACAGTATCTATTGCAGCATCACCAAGCCCATAGGAAGGGAAGGCTGTACTTCAGTGTATGAACTTGAGTACAGAAAAACACCGAACTGAACTAGCCACTCTACATGCAGACACATCAATACTTACTCTAATGTTGAATCCCAGTAGATCACTTATAACACCAGAGACTGCAGACAGGATCACCACACGAGTAATGTTGTAGATTAAGGGATTCATTGTCAGGCCATACAGTCTAAATGGAGTATCTAACTCCTGCCATCAGAAAAGGAAAGTTAACGGGCTAGTCTTGCTTAGGAACATAGACAGTTGCTTTACGCTGTGGACCATCTAGGTCAGTACTGTCCACACTGACCCTTCAGGGTTTCAGACAGCAACATTTCCCATCCCTACCTAGAAATGCCAAGCATTGAACCTGAGACATTCATGCAAAGTATGTGCTCTGCCCCTTCCCAAATGGGCACCACAAAAATACCCTTCAAATGGTCAAACATCATTTTATCAAGTATTAAATAGGCAAAGAGTTACATAGTTCTGAACTGCTCACCTTCAGGAGTTTGGTAGAAAGTTTTAAGACATTGTTCACCAGTGTGAGCTGTTCTTTCTTGTTTGGCTTCTTCTCCATCTTAAGATATAAGTTTATCTGCAACAGATTTAAAAAAACAACAGTTCACATTTTTTTTGATCCAAGTCTGTCCTTCACCTATAGGAGAGATAGGAGGCATGCTCAGCATAAGCAACATTCCTTCACCCATCCTTAGCCTTAGGCACTATTAACGGAAGTAACTTAATACTTGCCCTTTTATTAGCATGGTGCTTTTCATCAACTCATAAGCAAAGCAGCAGAAACACAGGCCCCCACAAGGAGCTTTAAAATACACACAAACCTAGATGCAGTCCACAAAATGCTTGAAGTTACCCCCCCCCCAAAAAAAATCAACCATTTGCCTGCATACCAAAGGAGGGTCAGCAAATTACAATACACCCTAGCACCAAAATGAGAGACAAGCTAGTCTCTCTACCAGAAACATGGGTACCTCAGAGAAAGGGAGATGATAGACTTAGAAGACAGGTGTCTAAACAAATCCTGGCTGCATAGACAGGTGCTTCATGAAGGGTATGTTTTAAGAGTCCATGTAGCAGGAAAAGTAGTGGGGCAGGAATACAAGGAATTGGATACAGCATCATTTATATCCTGCCTTTTGTTATAGAACTAAAGGCAGCATACATCTGGTACCCTAGGACTCGCCCATCCTGGCACTGACAAGACCCAGACCTGCTTAGCTTCAGCAAGGCAGTAGCCTCATGAGCCTTCAGACCATGCACTGGGTCTGAAAGATGAAAATTAAACACTGAAATTTTGTTACATTTTAAATGTGCAAGTGTGGCACTTTGTAGCCATTAACAAAATGACCCCAGTATCTTCAAGCACCTGGCTTGAAAACCAGCTTGTTCTTCAAAACTAATAAATTCATTTTATATAGATTTAAGTTGGTAAGTAACAGACTAACTTGTGAACTGTGCAAAGATCTAGATCAGAGTATGGATATTTATGTCAGAAGTTCAGCCTACACTCAAGTAGTACCCTGGCAGAGAAACATGCCCAACTGGCATGTTCCCTCCCTCCTGGTCGATTGTTCGGGAGCTTCAAAAGCTTTCTTCAGCCCGAACATCACAGCGACCGATGCCAACCGACACCAGTACACTTAGGGATCCGCAGAGTTTGCGCACCTTGCGTGACAGACCTCAGCAACTCAGCATTTTGGCTAATCTACTTTATTTACATATAAACACACACGGAGCATTGCAACATGGCTCCCTCTCTCTCTAGCATCAGACAGCAAAGAGAAAAAGAACAAAGGACAGTAGTCCCACTTCACGGAACACAGTAACACAAACATCCTGTCTTCGTCGCTTCCCACTCTGCGGAGTCAAAACATACACTGTCATGTGATAGACAAAAATCCCATGACTGCAATCATGGAGCAGGAATTCTAACAATTTACAGGCATGAATGGCAAACTGAAAGTGGCAAATAATTTCTAGTGAACAGACCCCAGGTTATCAATTTTAGTTTATGTATTTGATAGCCTATTATCACAAGAAGGGTACGTGTTAGGCAAAATACCTGCTCAGTGAGTAGAATTGAAATATTACTATATTTCTTGTTGGTCTCAGAGCCCAGGGATGCCAAACGCAACAAGAAGAGAAGCAGGGCTGTTTCCCAGATTAGGAATTCCCAGTTGTAAGCAGCATTCAAGAATGTCTTGTGACCTTTTAAAACCTGTGGGGGGGAAACAAAACAAAATCAGCAAACTGCCCTTTACTATAGCTGCTATAGCACAAAATGGGGACTTCGTTTATTTCTTCTCACAATGCTATTGTGTACCTGTTTAAATATTTCTCTGATTATCTTTAGGGAAAAAATTGTAGGGCACTTAAAGAGCCTGCACAGCAAGAACACCACTATCATTCACACAAAAGCAAAAAATAATCTCGAACATGTTTCCTAAAGTAACAGAAATGCAAGGGGGCTGTAGGAAAGAATTAGCAGGTGAGGAAAATGTAAATAACTCCTCCTACCTGCCCCATTAGCTTCTATAGCATCTTCCCTGTCCTATTTCTCAGTTGAATTAATCATATGTCACAGCGGAGGGCTTAGCAAGGGCAGAATTATGCCCCTGTGAGTTTGTATCTTGCAACAGATGACTGTCTCCAGTCTAGCAAGGAACCTAAACTATGGGAAGAGAAAAAGCTGACAGAGTGGGAAGTGTCCGCACCAAAGACTTAAGTTGTTAGCTGGACAAACTTGGTGCTTTAAACCATGCTTGGTCACTTGAGTTCAGTGTTCAGTTGTATTGGGATATCTTGTCAGTTGTGAAATAGATTATTAAAGGAAGCAAAAAGCTGAAATTATTGTAACTGAGTTTAGATGCTACCTTCTCTATAGTGTCATTTAGAACAGCGTGCATTATATAAAAGAACAGCTCGGTTCTTCTCCAGTGCATGTAAAGCAGCCACTGTAACAGAGGTGGAGAACTGGATGAGGCTAGCAGGCCAGATCCTTAACTCCCCTAAGCCTGGGTGAAGCCACCACCTCACATGTAAGGTGATGGGAGTATACAAAAAACCCTGCATAGTTGAAGCACCAATCAGCTGATTATGGGCTCTTCAAAGCACCAAACAGGGCACTTTGCAAGGTGAAAGGAGCTTCCAAAGAGCCCTGGTCTGCTCTTTGCAAGCCCCTGGAAGGATCAGCTGACTACAGAGTTCCCAGGGAGCTGATAGGCACTGACTTCAACCTGTGTTTTCTGCTAGGATGAGCTGTACTATGGAGTTCCGCCATGGGGAAGTTATTAGCATAAGCAATCCCAGCTGACTGGTAGTACATTGGTAAGGAAGGCTTGGTGTCACCACTGGGAGTGCATTGCCACTTTAAGGCTCCCACTTGTGTTTTTTAAAATATATTTTTATTAAAGATTTCTTAGTTTAAGAAAAAACGTGCATTGTCTCTTTTTTCAAGATGCGTTTTCTACAGATTAGTTTTATTTGTTGTGTTACATACAGTGTTAGGTTAGGAAGAAAAGAGGGGGGAGGGGGAATGGTGAGTGGGGTAGGGTCGGGTGGCAAGGCTCCTACTTGTTCACAGGCAACTGTGTCTTCACCTGTCACTCACCTGACATCACATAAAATTTCAGGGTGGAACAAGTGGCCGGGGTCTGGGGGAAACTGCCTCTCAGGCTAACAAGATGTATGTTGGGCCTAATTAGGCACACAGGCCAGAGATTCCCCACACCTGCTCTATAAAGGTCGTTCCTCTGTGGAGAGGAAATGTACCAAATCAAAAAGAAATTTTAGCTATAAACCTACTTTTTTAAAAAAAGAGAGAACTGTTTTTATCCTGTTATTCAGTCAAAGAACTCCTCTGGAACAGCTTACACATCACTGGGGGGACGACGACTCCTGCCCATTGGATTACAATTTTTTTAAGTGATGTTTGAAAAAATGTTTGAAAAGGAGGAAGAAACAAGTAAATTCAGGTCCAGCTTTTTAGTTCAAGTTCTTTAAATAGAAAATTTTCAAACTCTTCCCTTTGAGGTGGAACACTCCTCACATTGCATCATACACCCAAATTCAGATGCTTGTATTAGTACTGTATTGATATATAAATTCGATTATCAGCATTGTATCTTCAAATAATTATTGAGATCTTACCTGTGCACAGCAAATGAAAGCAATGGAAAGAGCCAATAAGAAGATGGAAGATACAACCACGTCGACAGATCGCTGTGGGCCTCGCCTCTGCCACAACAAAAAAATTGAATTATAAAAGCAGGAAAGTGTGCAAGAAAGAGAACAGAAACAGTTCAATTTGATTCAGTATTTGCTAATTTTAGTGCTATTGTTATTGTGAGCTGCTTTGAGCTCAAAATTGTTGAGAAAATGGCATACATTTTCTATCAACATAATCATAAAAACACAATAGCATATAAACAACTCAGCAAACAATGCAGTTCAAAACTGACTCATGATTCAAAGCTATCAAAAATTGCTGCTAAGCACCAGCCCATTGCCAGCTGATGCCTTCTCTCCGGGAAGAGACCTCTTCACCAAGTGCAACATGCAATCCCTTGTGGCAGGTCCTTTCTTAGATTTTGCCGCAAGGGAGATGGGGCTGATCTCACTCTGTGCTTGGTGGAACAAGCACTCACTTGAAAACAGCCGCACAGTCCTAGGCAGCAGGCTCTTTCATAGTTTTTGTACAAAGGAGGCAGGGCTAGTCTCACTCCTTTGAAAACATACAGTAGCAATTGGAATCTTCTGTTTAGGCTGAGATGCCAATGCTTTTTGACGCACCTTTAGGTAGGACCGGAGTGATAGCCAGATCTTAATGTTTTCAACTTTCTTGAGTCTAAAGTGAGGGATTTCATACTTCCTGGCTTTCCGAGCAGAAGTGATATGGCTAAAAAGTTTTGCAAACAAAAACCGCTGTAAAAGAAAAGTAAGTTTCTGTCATGACAAACTGCACTTTGCTGTCACTTGGGACTCACAACCAGATCCTCCTCTTACCATTACTGCAGTCAGGTTAATAAACAATATGCTAAGGAACCCTTCAATAACATTTCTGCAGGTTAGGAAACACATTACTGCAAGGTGTCAAATGAGGAGGAAAACATAACCCATTTAGACTCTTTCAACAAGCTGCCACTTGCATGCAGAGGGGAAAGATGCAACCCAGTAGCACTACACTCATTTTGTGATACGAGAAGCTTGGGTGAAAAAAGGGAAAGAGACCATCGACCATAACATCCTTCTGGACCACCTAGAGGGGCTGGGAGCTGGGGGCACTGTCATACAGTGGTTCCGCTCCTTCCTCCTGGGCCGTGTTCAGAAAGTGGTGGTGGGGGATGAGTGTTCAGACCCCTGGGCTCTCACTTGTGGGGTGCCTCAGGGTTCTGTCCTCTCCCCCATGCTTTTCAACATCTACATGCAGCCGCTGGGAGAGATCATCAGGGGGTTTGGGCTGGGTGTTCATCAGTACGCGGATGATACCCAGCTCTATCTCTCTTTTAAATCATAACCAGTGAAGGTCCTGTGTGAGTGTCTGGAGGCGGTTGGAGGATGGATGGTGGCTAACAGATTGAGGTTGAATCCTGACAAGACAGAAGTACTGTTTTGTGGGGACAGGGGCCGGGTGGGTGTGGGGGACTCCCTGGTCCTGAATGGGGTAACTGTGCCCCTGAAGGACCAGGTGTTCAGCCTGGGAGTCATTTTGGACTCCCAGCTGTCCATAGAGGTGCAGGTTAATTCTGTGTCCAGGGCAGCTGTTTACCAGCTCCATCTGGTACGCAGGCAGAGACCCTATTTGCCTGTGGACTGTCTCGCCAGAGTGATGCAAGCTCTAGTTATCTCTCGCTTGGACTACTGCAATGTGCTCTATGTGGGGCTACCTTTGAACATGACCCGGAAACTACGACTAATCCAGAATGCGGCAGCTAGACTGGTGACTGGGAGCAGCCGCCAAGACCACATAACACCGGTCTTGAAAGACCTACATTGGCTCCCAGTACATTTCCGAGCACAATTCAAAGTGTTGGTGCTAAAGCCCTAAACAACCTTGGTCCAGTATACCTCCACCCCCATTGTTCTGCCCGGATATTGAGGTCCAGCGCCGAAGGCCTTCTGGTGGTTCCCTCGCTGTGAGAAGCCAAGTTACAGGGAACCAGGCAGAGGGCCTTCTCGGTAGTGGCACCCGCACTGTGGAACGCCCTCCCACCAGATGTCGAAGAGAAAAACAACTACCAGACTTTTAGAAGACATCTGAAGGCAGCCCTGTTTAGGGAAGCTTTTAATGTTTAACAGACTATTGTATTTTAATATTTTGTTGGAAGCAGCCCAGAGTGGCTGGGGAAACCCAGCCAGATGGGCGGGGTATAAATAGTAAATTATTAATTATTATTATTATTATTATTATTATTATTATTATTATTATTATTAGGCTGGTGCTTTCAGTGGCAACCATTTCACTGCCATGGCATTTCTGGCCTACTAGTTGCCCCAAGGCTTGATTGTTCAGACCAACCTGTTTGTATGTTCTCTCGGCAACACACATCATGAAGAAAAACATCCAGGTGAGGCACAGGCGCTCAAGGAAGATGATTGCTGAAAGGGCGACGACCGGAGGGATGGTGGGAGCCCCGCAAAAGATATATAAAAGTTCTTTTAAAGAAAGGGACCATAACTGCTCCAGGGTCTTGGAGTGGAAGAGTCGATAGAGGAATGGAAGGAAAGCTAAGCCAATAGTAACAGTATTTCCCAGCCACTGGTAACCAGCTCCTTGCTGATAGGCATTGACCTATTGGTTAGGGAAAGCAAGAGCAAAATTTCACAGCCTGCAATAAATGTTTCATTGTAACAGTTAACCCCCCCCCCCCAAAAAAAAACAACATTTCTCCCCATAGCAATTTCCAGAATGGTAGCAGCATTAATCTGTTTTTTGGGGGGGCAGTGTCTTGTGGCACCTTGAAAATGAACACATATATTATAGTTAAGCTTTCGTTGACCACATTTCTCCTTACAATTAAATGGCTGATGCAGTCTCCCCCAGCCTTGAATGTCCATATCACAGTCCACCTGTCATGTTTCAGCAGAAGTTGCTAAGGTGGGGGACAACTTGGAGCAATTTTAATTGTTTGTATATGATAGCATCTTAAACCTGACCCAAAATGCACAGAAAATAAATGTCACGTTTTCCTCCCAAAATACACAATGCACATAACCCATACCTTGCTCATGATGATCCCACTGATCTCCAGCACAGACATGTCCACCTTCTTGCACTCATTCCCCTCCCAGATGAGGGCACTCACTTTGGTAGAGGCTGGGTTTGTGTTCTGTAGCCAGAACAAGTGGTTCTGAGGAAGAAAACGCATCTTGGAGCCACATTCTGGAAAATCTGTCTCTAACATGGGGAAAAATAGCTTCAAAACAGTAGCTTTAGTGACACATTAGCAAACACTTTGCCACTAAGACGTCAAACTTCACTGTTCAAGAGATGGACCTTATTTGAATATGCATGAACACCCTTCAAGGCCCCAGGCTCTATCCTTACTGCACACTTTGGATGCCATCATTGCCTCTAATAACATACAGATGGCTTTAACATTATGCAGGTTGAAGGGCGAAGTAATTCTGAGAACAAGAAGCTTTCACCATATCTATGAGGCCCTATAAGCTGAGTCTCCTCAAAATCTTTTTTGCGCAATAAAGACACGCTTGTTTTATCATTTGCTGCCTTGAATCAGCATGGCTTCCACCAATAGTACCACATTTCCTGAGCACTTGAAGGACACAATATTGTATACTTATGCTTTCCCAGAGAGTGCATTTATTTCTTATGTAAATTGTGCTAATGTCACAGGTACATAACAGAATTTCCCCCCAATTTGACAAACAAAACTCCTTTCACTTTGATGAATCTCTTTAGTAGGAGGCTTCAGGGAATATAACCCTGCAATGCCCCACAGCCATTGCTGAGACTCTGGCACTTGAAAGATCACTGCCATGCACCAGGATTCAAGTCTCCCACACCATTCATGGAAATCTTCTCCTTAGCCCTGCCCTTGTATCATTGAGGCCATCTAGCAGAATGTGCTTCAGCTAACACTCTGTTTCCTGCCGAGTGGGAATACTCCAGAACTGAACCACAAACCCAGCTACACTCCCAGATAAATGGCAAAGAGAAGTGACTTTTGTGCACAGAAACTCCTGACAAAGGAGTTTCATGTCCTGTTGCTTGAGGGGGAGATTTTCATTCACTTAATTTACAGTCACGGGGGAAACACTCCACATGTTACAGACCTGCTGGAAAACATCCTCCTTCAGATCACGTTTGCTTCCCTTTGGTTCTTTTCCTTTGGCTCCCTCGCTGTCACTGGTATAAGAGGAGCGGTACTCAGGCCCGTGAAGCAAATCATCCCACAGCACATCTTCCGTCTCAGAGTCATGGCGGGTGCTGGATGAGTCTCTGTGGGATGCACTGCCACTCCGAGATCCACTACTATGATAGGATCTGGACTCCTACAAGAAAACGTCATGCCAACTGATTCAGCTGAGACCAGTCACTAAATGGCCACTTCAATGAGGCCCAAATTGCCCCTGTACAATGCTTTACTGATTTAAGCTGCAACACAGCAAACAAGCCCAATCCTATTCCTAGCAAGAAAAATGTACAGATTCCTCCTCTGTTTAGAATTGTCTGCCATATGTTTTCACTGGGTCTGCTAGCTTAGCATTTTCTACAAAGTCCCCCTGCAAAGGGAATCATATAACCGTGCCCTCCAGGGACCAGAGAATCATGCTGAACTCATGTACTTATACTGAACAGGGTGCTGATAGCAAGCATAAGTATTCTCAGTGGTAAGAAAGGGCATGCATTTCAATCACAGATTGCAGAAATGCATACCAGGCAACTGCTACAATCACTAGCTTCTCAAGTGGTGTACTTGTGACTGAAAACACTCTCCTGCTCTTCTTCAAGTTTCCTGGTAAACACATGTTTTCCCAAACTGGCTGCTGACAAGGTTTTGGTGAGGATAAAATGAAAGCTGGGGGGAGAGGGGGGGGCACTACCACAAAGTACAAACGTAATAGACAAATGTGTCCTATATTCATCCAGAAGCATTGCAATATGTAATGCAGGACCCTAGAGACAAGCTAAGAAGAACAGGGAGACTACACCTACCCAGAATTTAATTTTGCAACAGAAAAAATAGTGTTAGATAAACCAGTTTATGTGCTACTTTTCTGCTTTAATAGATTCATTGGAGCTCCAGTGCACCAGTGAAGTCAACATTTTTATGACTTGCCAGTGCTGGAAAGCAGGTAAGAAGATTTTCTCCAGATTGGTAGAGATTTAAATTTTATTTCATACAAAAATAAATTTGGTTTTAGAAAGGAAAGAGCAACATATTTGCTTTAACACAAGAGATCAGTGTCCAAAGAACACCAGTCACAGAGCACTGTGTGATATTTTGGGGTGAATTTTTATTGTCAGTGGAGAGCTTTAACAAAATGGAGTTTCTCAGTAGAAACCAATTTTTAAGCGGTGAAAACAATAGATCCCCACTGTTGAAGAGTCAATGAAAAAAGTCATTCAAAGTTCAACAAAGTTCTCCCATTTCTCCACCTTCCTTCATAATGAAGAGTTCCTGATGCTATATAAAATGTCATGATCTCCCTTTTCACCCCCAAAACTAAGTGGGCTATACACCTTAGAATCTTGTATTCCTAAAAAATAAACTGGCCAGTTCTTTGTTCACTTTTAAATAGAAGTGGTACATCACAGAAGAACATTTTACCCTTACAACAAGAATGCATTCTGAGTCTCACATTGGGTATAGCAAAGCATGACGAATATTTGAGATATTTAGCAAAAAAATGCAATACTCAAGTAAGGAGCACATATTTATTCCCATTCTGCTGACATTCTGCTCAGTGTACCTTTTTAGACAAAGCAAGGAGCAGACATTGAGATAAAGTAGTATGTTTCAACTGGAAACAGATGTCATTCATTTCATCTTCCACCATCACCTACCCAATTAAAGTTGCACTGAAAGGGTCATGTCATTTAAGAAAAAAACATCAGCAACTACTTCCTTGCATAGGGCTAAAGATAACCACAAATTCGAAAAGGGTGATTATCTGCATCCAGGCTCTTCAACTTACGTGACATACTGTAATAATCTAAAATTTTTGGTAAACTGGTACCTCATGAATAACTGTTGTGTCCAGTTCCGATTCCTCTATGCTGTCAGAGTCTTGCATAGATTTCACGACCTCCTTGATCTGCCTCAGACCACAAAAGACAGTAAGTGCAGAACTTTTACATGTGGGAATGAACATACTATTTCTTATCTTCCCATTTCTCTTGTCCAAAGTGTGTGTGTGCTTGCACACACCCCTACATAAACATAACCAGAGGTGGGGGCTTAGTCCTAATCTTGCTCCATCACCACCTCACTTTGCCATTTCTTCTTGCCTTCCAACTTGCAGAAAGTGAAGTGGGGTCTTTATGCGAGTTGTAGAATGCTGGAAAATCAGGGTTCTAAAACCCATGGGGAGCCACCATAGATAGATACATCTTGCCATCCATACTTCTGAAGTGTACAATGAAAAGGCAAGAGTAGCTAACAGCATTGATATATCAAATGGTACTTTTGCATTACTTCCTTGTGCATAAGGCTCCAATAGCTGGGACTTTTAATTTTAAAAATGCAGGTGTATGAAGTCATCTAAATAGCCAAATGATTTCCCTTAAGCCTATGACAACTGCAAACTCTAGCTGCCACTTAGGAGACCATCACCTCTTGTTTTTCTGCTGCCACCGCAGGCACCTTGATGTTATATAAGAAGAGGGACCTTCTTATATAACTTTTCTGAACAGTTATTTCCTTTCATCAACAGCAAATGAGTTTTGCTTTAAAATTAACTTTAGATAGCTAGAAATGTGAAGCCTCTAATCTTGAACTACTTACTCCTATCCTTAACATCTGAAAATACTGTTATCTAAGAAGTGCTTTTTAATAGATTTATTTTTATCTTCATGTCTAAAATCCTTACGCTTTATTTTCTTTAAGTACCATTAAACTCATGTTTCGTTCTGGGTTTACTCTAGAACAAGCAAAACTACTGAGTCTACAGGGATAGAGAGTCAGAAAAGGCCTTTGGGTACCAAAGGGTACCAAAACAGAAAGGCGTCATCCTAGATGTCAGTGTCAGTTCTGTGATTCTATTTTATATTTTATTATGTCCATCTAGAACACAAACCGTATCAATACATTAAATATACTAGAAAAAGTGGCTTTCATTTTATGTCAATTCCCAATAAGCATTATTCATTTCATTTTCAGGCATCCCCAAGTACTGAGGAGTTGAAATACATTTAACAACGTGGCAGCATTTAATCCAGGGCTTTAGGATCAAATAAAATTTAACAGCTTATTTTCTAGCTGCTTCTGATCAAAGATGACACCCAACCTGGGTCTGTGGAAGTGGAGTAATTACTTCTCTAAGACAGCAATCACTGTTACAGAAACTGTAACTTACCTGTGATACTGATTGGTTTGGAGAAGCAGAAGTAGTAACAGAAGGTTTCCTGCTCTGATTTTCACTAGGGGCACCTTCTACACTTCTGCGCAACAAAACGTTCTGACTCACAGCATCTGTATCCTCCTCACTTGACAGCTCATCAGAAACCCCAGAGCGCCTGGCATTAACCTAAAAAGAGTACAAGTTAGAATGAAAGCTAGTCAACATCATGCAGATCGAACTCGTCATGTTCATGTAGCATAATCTGTGTAATAGTTACCAGTAAGTAGAAAACTGCTTGTTAATAGTACCAACTAAACACTACAGTGGTACCTCGGGTTACATACGCTTCAGGTCACAGACTCCGCTAACCCAGAAATAGTACCTCGGTTTAAGAACTTTGCTTCAGGATGAGAACAGAAATTAGCGGCAGCAGGAGGAGGCCCCATTAGCTAAAGTGGTGCTTCAACTTAAGAACAGTTTCAGGTTAAGAATGGACCTCCAGAACGAATTAAGTACTTAACCTGAGGTACCACTGTACAAGCAAACAACTGAAAGGAGAGGAATTGCAACCAAAACTTTAGTTTCTGTGACATATGGTTATCAGCATGGTTATTACTCTCCTAAAAGCACTGCCATTTGCTCCAGGCTGTGAGACAGAGGGCTAAGTTGCTGTCAGAAGAATCTGCATTGCTATTTCCTACATGGTAGCATGGCAAAGTAATCTGCCATGTTGAAGGAGTTTGGATGCAATGCAGGTATCCCTACCATCAAGGGGCTTTAAATCTCAGCTTGGTCATGAAACACACTGGGTGACATTGGGTCATTAACTGACTTTCATCTTTCATCACTCATTACAGGTGTGTTCTGAGAATAAAGTTTGTGGGGGGGGGGACCACATGTGCCACCCTCTGATCCTTGGAGGAAAGGTAGGATTAAAAGAGATAATGAGGTAATATAAGTCATAACAGAAGTTGTGTTGTACAAAATTAACTTATCTTTTGTAATTCGTATTAACCTTTGGGTTTTTTGTTGACTGTTTCTTTTTGTTTGTTTGTTTGTTTTACAATCAATAAAGCAATTTAAAAAAGGAGAGGTAATGAATAATGATAAAGTAAGTAATAAGAATAAAGTAAAGGTAAAGGGACCCCTGATCGTTAGGTCCAGGCACGGAAGACTCTAGGGTTGTGGCGCTCATCTCGCTTTACTGGCTGAGGGAGCCGGCATACAGCTTCCAGGTCATGTGGCCAGCATGACTAAGCCGCTTCTGGCGAACCAGAGTAGCGCACAGAAACGCCGTTTACCTTCCCACCGGAGCAGTATCTATTTATCTACTTGCACTTTGACGTGTTTTCAATCTGGTAGGTTGGCAGGAGCAGGGACCGAGCAACGGGAGCTCACCCTGTCATGGGGATTCGAACCACCGACCTT
This sequence comes from Podarcis raffonei, assembly GCF_027172205.1. Taxonomy (NCBI): domain Eukaryota; kingdom Metazoa; phylum Chordata; class Lepidosauria; order Squamata; family Lacertidae; genus Podarcis; species Podarcis raffonei. Next base: position 65,162,792 of record NC_070607.1, read on the forward strand.
CTGATTGGCAAGCCCTAGGCTCTGTGGTTTAACCCACAGCGCCACCAGTGTCCCTAGTAATAAGAATATGTCGTAACAAAAACAATTCTTCATCCAAAGTAGCTTCCTAGATGATTTTGCAACAGGGGGAAGTCTCAATCCAAAAGCGCGGGCCGAAGGCCGTTTGATGGCAGCCTCAATCTAATCTCTTCCCTTGAGGGAATTTACAGATTTAAACTCCACAGAAGAAAAAAAGACTCTGCGTGGTTTTTGACTTTCTGAGCAATATCTAGGCAAGATGAAATTGCTTTGCCGAGTATATTATTTCCATGATTAAATATATGGCTAATCATTTTAATGATCCATGCTTGCAGCAACAAAGTATATTTTACAAAGTTGTATTCCACGCTTTCTGAAATATGTGGGGGATTGTGATATATCATTGTTCCTACAAAACCCATTTGACATTTGCATCTGGAAAACTAAAGCATCAAACTCATATCATATCTTACCAGGGTTTTTTCTGCACTAGGTAAGACCGTTTCCTTGGACCGCTGCAAGCTATGCTCAGATCTGGAAATCCGGCGTTTCAAGCCACTGCTATGTTCTGTTTCAGTCCCTTTATCCGCTACCCGTCTTCCCCTTTTAATCCTAAGGAAGGAAATGCTACAGATAGCATGTCTTCTTTCTACACATTTTTAAAGCGAAGTTGAGATGCTTCATAGGAAGTGATCCATACATGAAATAATAGAAATAATAATAAAATCAAGAAATGGCAGAGGGATTACAGAATTATCCATTTCTTTTTCTATCAAAAGAATAAACACACACATTCACTGGCTTCTTTCTTTCTTTCTTTCTTTCTTTCTTTCTTTCTTTCTTTCTTTCTTTTTCTTGGAACTAAAAGAAAGTGTTCCAAAGTTTCAAATCCCTGGAGAAGGCACGGGCAACAGGCCAGACATAATTATGTACAAGAGAAATTTCCCATTTCTATTTTAAAATCTACTGAAAAGAGGACTCTTAAAAAAGATGAACAAAACAATTCCTCTGTCTGACTGAAAAACAGTTGGGAGAGTATTAATTCCTCTCAATAACACCTCATCTTTTATCCCAAAGAGAACATAGAAAAACAATGCAACTCTCTCCATTTCAGAAGCAAATCACAGTGTGGTACAGTAGCTAGAGTATTAGACAATCACTGGGGAGATGAAGGTTTCAATCCTTGCTCGGCCATGAAGGGCCTTGGGACTGCCACAGCCTAATCTATCTTGACAGGGTGATTGCAAAGTATGACAGTAGGGGCGGGGCTTTTTTCAGTCGGAACTCACCAGAACACAGTTCCAGCACCTCTCAGGTTATGCGCCATTGCCATTAGAATAGAACAAGGGAAGTGTTCATGGTGAGTTCCAGGCACCTCTTTTTCTAGAAAAATAGCACTGGGTAGAGGAGAACCATTTGCACTCTCTTGAGTGTCATGCTTCTCATGCCTAAGCAAGGCCAACTTACATCATTTAAATAAAAACAACTAAATCGCCTACAAAAGACAACATTCCATAAAATTAGAATATGATGTAACAGAGGCAAGGTCAGCAGATAGAAAAATATTAGATAATATATATATATAATTGCTACCTCCTGAACAAGCCAACACTACCAACCGTACCCCTCCCTGCTCCTTCTCCGCAATACTGAGTCAAAGAAGCTGCTGATTCTGGATGAAAACTCTGACGGCTCCTCAGATCTGCTGAGTTTGTCTAAGGAAGAGTATGGAATGCTGCCATCGCCTCCTGCAAATTTTCGCATTTTCCTACATTAGAAAAAATGTTTTAGCAACAGATCAGAGTTTTGTAAGATGGTCAAACTCTCACTCCTTGCAGAATCCTTGACACATATTACATAGGTGGAAGACAAACATTACCAGTGTGAACTTACTGTGTGTGGCTGTGTGTGCATGGGTAGAGTCAGATAAACACATGGGAGAATGAGTGGAGATAATCCATTGTGACTATAATGAACTGATTATATATGAAATCTTCTTTTCCTCTCTCTCTCTCTGCCTTCTCCCAGCAGTAGATTGATATGGCTGAGACAATACCAAGGGTCTAGCCATGTATTGCTGAATCTGGCATTTCTGTGGAACCATAAAAATACCAGATTTCCTTCCAGTGTTCTTAAAAAGAAATACTTGCAAAGGAGCAAGATGTGCTCTTAGGAATTCCCAGTTCCAAGAAGTCTTGGTAATGCCACTGTGGCTGGAATGATGAACATTGTTTCGTCTGTATATGCCCTATCGCAGTACATATCACTCTTCACCTATATGATCCTATCTCATTTCCTTCCAACAATTCCCAGTCCTATTGAACTTGGAAGCAGGGTGGGTTCAAAGAGAATTCTAAATCCCCAACAATGCCTGTAATAGCAGTAAGAACTGAAAATACAAATGCACTGCTTCATTCAAGAAATGACAGATACATCCACCCTAGAGTTCATGTCATCATGTTCTGCCTGAACCTCTAAGAGTGGAATCAAATCACAACAAGGGTAAAGGCCGACCCTATGACCTCTGCTAGGAGTCCCAGCCAACATGGAAGGGAGAATTTATATAACACATACACTCAAGGACACAAAAAGGTGACATTTAAGTACAGTGGTACCTTGGTTCTCAAATTTAATCCATTCCAGAAGTCTGTTCAACTTCCAAAACCATTCAAAAACCAAGACACAGCTTCCAATTGGCTGCAGGAACTTCCTGCACTCAAGCGGAAGCTGCGGAAGCCACATCGGATGTTCAGCTTCCAAAAAACGTTCACAAACTGGAACACTTACTTCTGGGTCTGCAGCATTCGGGAGCCAATTTGTTTGTCAGCTAAGCCATTCGTGAACCAAGGTACCGCTGTAGTGCCTAACCATATGTTCTAATTCCAGCAAGCACCTTAAAAACTGAGACCCTTTCCAATCTACTGACTTTGCTCTCTCACCTCCTTCTCCGTCCAACACCGCTTCCATCAATTCCTGATGGCTTTGATAACTGTGTAGATACTATTTGACAGTGTACAGTCCCCATCAGCAGCATAAGGCACAATGGCCCAATAATTTCACTTGCACTCACAACTGGCATCATGTAGTACAACACAATTGCTATGACTGAAGAAGAAAAAATGTATGTAAGTTGTCTGCCAGGCAAACCTTTATTTTAGTAATACAACATAAAAACACCTCTTTGTTAATGCTGGGAGCCATAATCAAGTGAATACTACTACTACTACTACTACTACTACTACTACTAATAATAATAATAATAATAATTTATATACCACCCATCTGACTGGGTTGAAGATTTAGAAGACTGGTGACTATCTACAGGGAGCTCTCACACACATCCAAAGCCAGCACTTAGCAGGGGATCTCCCCCCACTGCAGTTGATGCAAAAGGGGGCCAATCCTGCTTGGTTCAAGCACATGGAAGAGCTCTCTCTAGGAAACTCTCACACCTGAACTTGCTCATTTTGGCTGAGCACACAACGGATAACAAGGTGCTGCTAAAGGGATGGCTTCATCCTTCAAAAGGAAGGGGAAAAAATCCTTTACTAGCTTCTCTCCAGCCAACTAAACATGAATACTTCTGCAAGGCAAAGCAGTGACTACTTTTCAAGTGGGAATGGAAAGCATAGATACTTGCAAACAGGGGAAGTCCCTAACTCACCGAAGGTTTGAGACCCATTGGCTACCCTCACCTGGTTAGCTGGTCATAATGTGGTTTCTATAGTATACCTCTAATGTGGCCTGTTCTCCCAACTTCTTAACTTCTAGTTGTTTCTGAAATGTAGGGTATGATAGCAGATCTTGTAAATCTGTAAGATCATTTCCTAACAAAATGGGAGTAATTACCTGATATAATCCTAATTGTTCTTGAATCATTTGCAATGTCCATATAGGAACTTTATATGTGAAATCACATCCTATAATCTTAGCTATACCACAAAACATCTATTAATATATCTTACCACAGGCTGTACAAATTGTGTGGCAATTAAAATTTAATCTTAGCCAGTTCTAACATATATGCATTCACATGGCACATAATATAACAAGCTTATATTCTCAACTAAGTCTCAAACAAACAGCACACAGCTTTGGAATTGTTTAATGGAAAAGCAAATACCTGACAACATGCTCTCCACAAAAGTGTTTACTTAAACCTTTAATCTAGCTGGGATAAGCACTCTGAAGCATTACACTCTATCAGTGGAATCCCTGAATGGAGTAGAGTCTGGTACGACGACAATGTTTAGGAAAAAGACTCCCAACTAAATAAAGATTCCTTCTAATTCATAATTCCCACCATGGCTGGTGTATTATTAAGACGGATAATTTACAACAAAATTATTTCCATGACTTTTCTCTCACTTTAAAAAGAACTGGATAAATGATGAAAATCAGGTAACAATGTGTTTATCAAGTGCTGTTGCAGTCCACACAACAAAGCTTGGGTTCTGCAATCATAAGGTTACCCCATGACCGGCTTTGATCTTTCCTCCTCATTGGATCAAAGTCCATTTAAAGCTGGTCAGTGATGGCAAAGAGGAAAGTGAAAGGAAACAGAAAATGTAAATAGAAGGGAAATGATACGAAGGGGAGACAGAAATGAGGAGAGTGTTGCAAAGCAAGCTCAAAAGCGAGCAGACAAGAATCCTAGACTGCTATTTCTACCAGGCCAAGTCTGTGAAGATGAGCTACAGGGACAGATTCTCTCTTAAAACCACTTCTTTTCCAAGATGTTAAGGAGCAAATGCACCACCAAGCTGTAAAAGTGAAGAATGATTTACGATTCATTCCTGACTTTTTGCTTACAAAAGTTTTCCTCCAACTATTTGCCTGGAGCAGGTCTGTTAAATTTGATGGATCAGATTGATTATACCATCCTAAAATAGGTCATCTTGTTTTTTCCCTTCAAGCTACTCTAACATAATCTCAATCTTTACTCACCTTGTAGGAGATAGAGAGCTAGCAGCCATGTAAAAATACGCCAGGAAGTTACTTGTATCCACCACTGGCTAAAAAAGGGGAAGAAAAGCACCCGCACAAGCCCTTTTCTTGTCAGAGATGTCCAAGGGATTTCAGGTTTAGCTTTGGCAAATGTGGAACCTAGAAAGCATACATGAAAAACACAGGTAGTTTATCTGGGAATTAAGGGAAAATCCATTAGACCTTTTTTCCTCCCTTACTCAGTCCAAGACTCCCTTTAAAATTGTGGATGTAGGAAAATATTTGCAAAACTTCATGGCCGCTCAGGACTAGTTCTTATACATAGATAAAGTGTGAAACCTGCACCAGGGAAGTATCATTTCAGACTAAGTGGGAGCTCATGTAACTGAATAATTGTTGCTAAAGGGTAGCATTTCTGCAGTTAACCCTCCCTCCCCCACTGCAATCTCTAGGAAGATCACCCACCCTCCAGCAATCTGGCTTGAAAGGTTTTCCATGCCAATTGCTTAGCAGGGAGAGTGAACATGTGCCTGTGTGCTGCATGGGTTGTATGGGTGTGGCCATGTCAAGCATTGGCATGCAACCCCTGGAGGGTTGGCCAAATGGGAATGCAGCTCTTAAATAAAAATTAAAAAGTTCCCTGCCCCTGCTATAGACAGCAAGATGTAAAGTGTAAACCTCTTCTGCTAGCAGAGTTTAGAATGCTCTCCTGCAGTTCTAATCCTATCTGAAAGGGTGGTTCAAGGATATACTATTGGGAGGCTGTTGTTCACCTGCTTAGCCAACGGGGTCCCTGAAGGGTTCCATCTTACTCTATTTAACATATAGATTAACTTCCTCCAACGTAGTACCCTCCATATGTTGTGGACTACAATACTTATCATCCCAGACTATTGGTCATGCTGGCTGGGGCTGATGGGAATTGGCATTCAAAATATCTAGAGGCTGTGGAAGGCTGATCTACATGAAGTGGGAGATCACACCGGGACTGCATGCCATCAACATGCTGATTTCACCCACATTTCCCTTTCCATTACATCAGAATAGGTGCAAGCTAACAAAGCGAGGCTTCATCAAAGCTATTATCAGTAAGTAGGAAAACAAAGATACGATTAGGTGTCTAGTCTGTTCTGGTTGAGGTTTTCACACCCCTTGAAGAAACAGATCCTTATGAGTGTGCTCCTGAACACAGCATTGCTGCTGGATCGTCAGATACCGGCTGGGGCTAGGAGAGTTTTTGCACAGCTTTGGTTGGTGCACTAGGAGTGCCATTTCCTGGAGAACTGCACTCTACATAGGGTTGCCCTTGAGAAGTGTTTGGAAAGTTCAGCTGATGCAAAATGGAGCAGCCTGGCCATTATTTATCACTTGAACAAGATTGGAGTAATACACTTTAGAAAGCAATTTATACTGGCTGCCAATTGGCTTGCGGAACCAATTCACAACACTTTTTATTACTTATAAATCTGAAAACAGTTTGGGACCAGTTTACTTACAGGGCAATTTTCTCCCAACCTAATCCAGCCTGTACACTGCATTCATCACTGGTCCTATTGACTTCAGAAGTGCAGAGATGCTGCAAAATGATTTTTTACTGTGCCTACATCTTCCTACACTAATGGTCCCACCACTCCTTTCAGTTTTCATGAAATCATGATTTCAACACACTTTTTGATTGTGTTGAGCTTTTATGATTTCTCTCCTGCTATTATTTGCTTACTATTTTTATTTTATTTTATTAATTATTATAAGCAGCTTTTTTTGGCCACTGGTCCGAAAGGTGGGACAGAAATTTGTGGATAAATAAAATTAAAACTGTACTAAATGTCATACCTATCCAAAAGATGAAATAATTACCTGACCTCCCAGACTCATGTAAAATAGTGATGATGAGCACAAATGCAGTTATTCACACAATACCTACCTCTGATTAAATCAACATCTATAAGATCAGGCTGAATGCGGCCTTTCTTTTTGGGTTTGTTTTTGAAGCCCTATAAATTTAATCATAAAGAATGAGTAGATTTTGTGGTGAATATAATAGGCTGTCTACTTGTATCTCCTAGTTCTAATCTCATTTGCAAAGAGACTGGCTTATAAATAATCATTCATGTCCTCTGGGTATTTGAATTCCTTACACTTATGCGTGTATATGCAGCACAGAGGCTGTGTACTGTCACAGGACTTCTGAGATGAGGTTACTTATTTATCTAGCTTTTTATTTATTTTAAAAAAGCAAATTTTATGCTCACTCTTTATATGAAAATATGAGAGAAATGTATATTTAAAAGTACACAGACCTGAGAACATTGGGGTGGGAGTCATGGGGCATGAAATGAGTTTTTTTGTGCCTTGCACTAGTTCCTGTTTCCTACAGTACCTCAAGCCTATCATATTTTACAACCTACTATCCCCTTCCATGTAATGTCTAAAACCATCCAGAACTTTCCTGCAAAATTTCAGCACTACTGTAGATAAAAACCTAGTAATTAAACACTTAAAGAAATTCAGGTTGCCTATTTATGCTTAATCTGCAAAATAACTAAAGGCAAATAATACAGTTCTTCAATGAATCAGTTTGTATTTGTGAGTGTAAAGGACAACTCTCTGTCAACAGCAGTGAAATATAAATAAAAATATGAAATATGTAATAGATGCACTCATGTCCTGCTTGCAGGCTTTCCATGAGCATCTGGTTGGCCCCTCAGAGAACTGGATGCTGAACTAGATGGCACTTTGGTCGGATCCAGCAGAGTTTTCATTATGTTCATATGATCCCCCAGGGAAATATGCCACATATACATTTTTGTTAGGCTCTTCAGGCCAACAGTCACATAGCTGAAATTTAGGATCACCATATTTCAAACAGTGAAAGTCTGGACAGAAAAGTTGTTGACTTTTTTTGGCTATTTTTATGGAAAATCGGCAAAAACTACACTGCTGACATGGGTTGCCATATGTCCAGATTTTCCTGGACATTTCCCAATTTCCACCCGGACACTGCTAACAACCAAATTATTCCAGATATGTCCAGGAAATTCCGGGTGTATGGCAACCCTATGAAATTGTACAGTTACAGCTAGTACTTTGTTGTGTACTAACATTATGCTGTGGGCAGGATTTCTGCTTTGCCAGTGGTTGGACTAGATGACCCTTGGGGTACCTTCTAATTCTACAATTCCGTTGTATTTCAAAAAGACTAAAGTATAGGCAATTTCAATCTTTAGCTAATCTGCCAAAGATATGCAAATCTCTCAGTCACAGGTTATTTGACCGAGTACAATTATTCAAAACAAAAGAAGCCAGGCCAAGATAAAACCAGGAGAAAATGAGCAAACTCCCACAAAACACAGTTATTAATATAAAGGTCACAATCTTCATATCATTCTCGTCCAGATCAGATCCTTTATTGTGATTCATTTCTGTCAGAATGAAACACACCTAGTTTGCCAGTTCTTCAGCATAGTACAGCTTCTTTCTAGTTTCTCATAACACTATAATCTGAACCTAGAGCTCCACTGACCCTTTGGGATCAAATTCCCAGCAACCACAGACTTCATCACTTATGGCAATGAGGCTGCATCTGCAAAGCTGTCTTCAATGTTGCAGTGAACTAGAAAGCCATTGCTTTCCATGTAGAAAGCTTGTGTGCACCTTCAGAACTTCCTAAACCACAAGTAGCCCTTGGATCAGATCAGGGCAACTGTAATTAGGAAATATCACATGCTACACAATCCTCTTGGGCATGCTTATTTCACATGCGTATCTATTTGTCAAAATGCAATGTACTTTTGAGTTCTGTCATTTCACAAAAGAGATTTTTACCTTCATCTCAGTTTGTTCTATAGATTTTTCCCATATCTGCTGATCATAGGCTCCAATCTGAAAAAGAGTTGTGTTAGCTAAAGAGGAGTCTAGGGAACTAAACTGCTTCCTGTATTCTACTTCCATCTCCAAATTCAAAATATTAACAATACAGACATTAAGTAATTTATCAAGTTATTACCCAGGATCCCACTATTTAAAGCTATGGGCATGAAAAGCATTGTGGGAATGCGGGGCGGGGGGCAAACTGTATGTTTTAATATTTGTTCCATGCCACCCCAATATCCACAAGTGAGATTCCAGGGGCCCAGGCACTTACCCAGTGTTCATATTTCCACAGTAGAGACAGTGGTGTCTTCGTGATGTATAGTTTATTTACACATACAAGTGTTTGTTAATTTGGGGTTTTCATCAGCTGTACGCCATAATCATCACAATTATAACAAATGAAGGCTTGACATATCTCGCTTTGCATGTCATGAGTCTATCTCATATATTAGTTTCACCTTTTAAATTGAATTACTGAAATAAATGAACCTTTCCACGATATTCTAATTTTTTGAGTATCACCTGTATATACAACCTGAGCCTACAATACAGGGGCTTCCAGCATTACACTACAAGAGGGTCCTGGTTCTCCCATGACCAGTTGTGGATCCCATCAGAAATAAGCTGTAGCCCTCTTTCCCCCTGTCCCAGCTTGCTGCTTACAGATTTGACACCTTTTCCCTCAATTTTGAATCAGGCAAAACCATAATTCTAATCCTTCTACCACTACTGGCCTTTGTCTTTGCTAACTATCTCTCAGTGGAAGGAGGCAGAAGAAGAAGCCCCACCCTCTTGCTGTCTGGCAGGGCCTCTGCTAATGGCCCATATCCCTGCCTTTGCCTAATGACACAGCCATTCTCAGCAACTGAATCCCTGCTGCATCCAGCATGGGGCTTAGTTAAATTCTAATGCTTTCCTGGTTCCAGAAATTTAGGAGAGTATTGCCATCTCCAAAACTTAAACAATACAGTACTAACTTATGAAGAAAGCCTCCAAAAACCTTTAAATATTTTATAAGTTAAAGGCAATACTGACTCAAGGGGAATTGGAATTCATCATACATCAAAGAAGATAATCAAGGAAAATGGATACATAATTATACTTTGTGCATAATAATTTTCACACACCCATCTTAAGAAATCAATCTATGCCTAGGTAAGCATGTATAGGATTGCAGCCTCAAGCACAGAAACTATCTACAATAACTTTGTAGCAGGCACCAAAAAATGTAGTCTGCAGTACCATGTTCAAAACAAACATGAATATTCTTTAGAATGCTCCTCCTTTCCCCTCTTCAGGTACAGTTTTAATTACAACCTACAGAATGGGGAAAACCCACACACATCTGTACAATGGACAAAAGTAATTACAAAAATAAGCCTCAAGACTGACCTTTTTTTGGTACCAAGCAATGGCATCTTCACCATTTGAGGCCATCTGGCATCTCCAAAATCAATAATCAAATTACCTGAATAAAACAAAGAGAGCTCATTATCCAAGCCTAGGATCTTAAGCATCATCCAGGGGACAACCTGAGGGTGGCATCAGAAGCCGGTGCCCTTGGCCAACTTGGTCCAAGGCCAGCCAAGAACAGTCCAGCTGGGCTGGTGGCTCTAATCTTTTCTGTTGCATTAACATATGCAGGTGTTGCTTTTAGAAGAACAGCTTGTTTTAATTTTCCAACCCGTTTAAATCATAATCCTCCCGGGTTGCTGCTGCTTGTATTTTTAATGGAAAACTTAAGAAGTTTTACAGATGGATTCGGCTTAGGAATCACCGCCGCGATGGCACAGGGATGCTCCGGTGCAAAAAACAAAACAAAACAAAACAAAAACCTCCTCTCGGGAGGGTTTTGAGATGCGCATTCCCGAGCCAATACTGAGAATCGATCAGGTTGCGACGCAGCCCTTCCCAGACTTTTCTTCTCCTTTGCACGCAGGGAGCCGCAATCTTCAGCCAACCCAACCACTCCTCTGTTTAAAACCTCCCTTTTTCCACACGCGGCTGCAGAGCTCCCTTTTTCCTCTTCTCCATCCCTCCTTCGCCTCACCTCGTCGACGCCCAGCCCTATCCCCCCCCCATCCCTTTCCTGCCCCTCCGAGCCTCACCCTTTACCCCACCCCGCAACACACTCACCCCGCCTCTCTCCTACCCCAGGAGCCCCGCAGCCGCCCGTTTCCACCCCTAATCCCGTGGCTCCTCCGCCGAGGCCTAGCGCTTGCCCTCCGCCGCTCAGTGGCTTCTCACCGTTACCATGGAAACGCGGAGCGGCGGCTCCAGGGGAGAGACCAGGCTCCCGGCCCGATCGGGGGAAAGGCCGCAGCCGACATCTTTGCTCCGGGCGAGGCAGCGCCAGCCGAGCGCTGCTGCCCCCGCTGATCTTCTCTTCGCCGTTCGGCAAAAGGGACGTCGGCAGCAGGCAGCGGCAGCCGAACGCCGAATCCAGGATCAGCAGAAGCGGGGGGGGGGGGGCGAAGCGCGAAGTTGCGCGTTAAACGCAAGAGGGGCGAAGGTCTCCGTGAGAGCGGGGAAAGGAGGGGCAGTGGGGCACTGGCCAGTTGTGGGGGGGGTAGGGAGCGAGATAAAGAAAGCGGAGTCAACATCTGGACTCCGCCAGGTTCCTTGTTGGTGCACAGCACAAATTAGTTATACATGCAGATGTAGTAAGTTACTCATCATTATCATTTGTCTGCATCAAAAAAATAATAGTTGATCTGTTAACTTAAATACCACTCTGTAATTGCAAAAAAGTTGTAGCTGTTGACATTCCGATGGGTTTTTAAAGAAGTATTTACTGCACTTAGAAGCAAACGGGCGAAAGGGGGCGGGGGACAAGGACCTTGCACGTAGCGTCCGGGAGAAATATCCGCTTCATAGGCGCGTGGCTAAACAGCCCATCCTGTAAGCATTTACATGACTACTTCGTATCTAACCCAGTGCTGCACCTCTGACAAATCTCCATTTCGGCAAAAAGATCATGCAAGCACAGCTGTTATAAGCGCCTGATCAATGCAGTTGATCAGACTACGTGAGATTTTTAAAAAACCAATCCCTACAGTAGCTCTATACGTTCCATATAGGCTCCTCAGTGCTGTTCCTGGCACTGCTTTTGGCTTAAGGGTTCACACAGGTACGGTAATCTGGGAAGTTCACCTCTTTAGCAGTGTTGAGGCAGGAGGACAGTTCCATTCCTCCACTGGCAGGTGTAGATAGGTCATGATTTCCCCCTTAGTAAGCGGGAAGCACAAAGGGTAGAGACTCTTTAACTACTGCATTATCTCTTGCATTCAAATGTACCGGTATACAGTATAGGAAGATTGCAAGGTTGTGATGACCGTTCTATTCCTCCCCCCGCCCCAAAAAAAAACCACATTGAAAAGCAAACATTGTGCTCTTCAGATTTATAAAAGACTCATTATTGAATGTTATTATTGAATGTGTCAAATATACCTACGTACAGAAAGATTCAGTTGTATTTACCCTCCCCTCCCATATTGCTTGTTTCCAATATGACTGTCAGTGGAACAGTCTAGTCAGGACTAATTTGCAGCCAGTAGTAAGTTCTAAAGTATAATGGTTTATTCCACCCTGTCAGCACCAGATTTAGGGCAGTGCAGGTGGTTCCCCTGCACAGGGTGCTGAGCCAAGGGGAGAAAAATTGAGAAGATCTGTAACTGAGAAGATTCACTTGGGGACACCAAATTTTGGGGTCACACAAGGCACCATATTACAAAAGATTACCAAAGTCCATCCCTGCCCCTGCCCAATATTCTAACAGTCTTTCTGCCAAACAGCAGTTTTCATTAAGGACAAATCAGACTTCTGTTTATTAAAAAAATACTTTACAGGGGGAAAATCTATGCATTCCATTGTACTATTTGTTTGTTTTACAAAGAAATAACTTTAACAGTTTGATACGCTTGTACAGTCAGCTACTAAAAGAAATGCACTGCGTTAGAGGATTATTCACAGAGAGGCTTAAAATTTTCCCATCAGTTTACACTATTATAAAAACCTCTTTAAAACACTTGCTAAATGTCAATAAATATACTAAGGCCACACAAAGCCAAAAAAGAAAAAGAAAAAAACAGTCTTCCAGACAATTGTACATATCCTCTATATGCAAAGACCTTAGATATATTAAAACCACAGAAAAATATCTTGGCTGCCAATCAAAACTGAATTTAATCACAAAACACTACACAAATCTATTTTATACAACATGTAAAGATAAGTATTTGCTTAGACAGAATTGAAAGTGCTATATTAAGAGAAGCCCCTTCTCAACTACATGTGCTGTTGGGTCCTAAAACTATTATGTATATCAATGGAAGGCCATAACATTATTGGAAAGTTGTTTATTGGACCAACATAAAATTTATCTACAGTACAAAGCTTTCAGGAACTGAAGCAACCCCACTCATAGCAACCTTCAAACACAACCAATATGGCTATAAATACTCAGCATTTATAAAAGAAATGAGAGTGCAATCCTGCCAACATTAAACACATTTAGTTTCACAGATTCCAATGGAAAGTCCAGCTTATCTCCCTTTAAAAAAAAAATCAAAGGAACTTAAAAGTGCTTAACCTTGGCTAGATTGTGCCCCATGTGAAAAGAGCTTACTGCTCATAATATAGTCAAGCATGTGAATGGCAGCATGAGAAAACATTTATGTCCAGCCATAGGCTCTTAGCAATAAATGAACTCTCCTATCTCTTGATAAGCAGCTACATCCTCACATGTAGGAAAACTACCAACAAAACAAGAGCCCTTTTACTGTTTGGGAAAATCTGTGTGATAAATGTAAGTGTCCCTTAAATATAAAGAACCCTGCACATGTTCCATCTTCATGGAAGAGAACATGTCAGTTATTTACAAAATAGATTTTTGCTCATAAATATTTGGGGTGGGGTGTGAAATGCCTATTCCACTTATTTCTTAATCTTTCTTTTGCTGCTTTGCTAAAAGGATCACTGAACACAAATTAATGTTGTTCTTTGGTCCTTAAGGAACAGTGGGATATTTATTCAACATGGAGAGATTCAGAAACTTTAGACAAGAACCGTATTTGTGAAACTGCTAGTAGCTAGCAGATTCTTTACAGTTTTGAGACAATATATATCAAAGAATAACTGGTTTTCAGTTATAGAAATTGGACAGAGAAAAGTCTTCCCAGCTGGAAAATTACCTATAATAAATTAATCTAAAGATAATTCTGCCTTTGAACTCCTTTTCCACTTTGTAACTAAGTTTTACTCAAGAGCAGACCTTAGAAATTACTGAGTTATGTTCATTAATTTCAGTGGGTCTACTCCAGGTGAAAAATAGCTCTATAGTTTATAACATTGCATTTCTTGTTAAGAAAATTTTATTTGCACATCTTGGCATTCAATAATCAATTAAGTTGGCATGAGAAATTTCTGAACAGCACAAGATGTTACTTCCCAGTATCTTCCTGCAAGTTCACTTCTAAAAATATCTTATTTCTCTGAGAGCTAAAGGTTATATGTTCACCAAATAAACAGTTATTTGGATAATATGAACCCAGTCATATGTCACTCCTATTTTTCAGGTTCGTATTAGTAGTCATTGTTCTTATTGCAAATGTTTAAACTAGCCTTCCTTTGCCCAAATCAGGTAATTTATCACCATGCTAATCCTACATGACATGTCTCTTTATTTAAAAAAGGGAGACCAAGGCAGAGATCCTGAGGGCCAAACATGCACTGTGTGGAGCAGCCTGTTCTCCCACTGCAGCCCCTCATTCCCCCAGAAATTGGAGGCTATCTAGAATACAGTCCAAAGCTTCAGCAGCGAAATCAACAAAGTCTCAGTGTGTGAACAGAACTCTTTGGTACTTGACCCTAGAATTTAGAAGTAATGACAATTTGTGCTTCTGAACCATTTTGAAAAGTATTTTTGTAAAAGATAATGGGTTGGATCCAGACTTGTTCCCCTGACAGCTGAAGGAAACTTGAATAAAGAGCACTGGAGGAAGAAGGGGATTGTTCCAGAGGGTCTCCCTGTCTTCCAGAGAAAATTTTCAGGGGGCTACAGTAGGAAGATGGCATTGGTGTAAATCACCTCCCTGCCCCCCGCTACCCTGCTTCCTCCAGCACAAGAACCCAGTGGAGCATTAATTCTCAATCCAAACCAATATACTTAAAATGAAATTAAGATAAGTGAATATGACAGAAAGAATTATCTTTAAATGTCTGAAATATATTCAAAATGCTACTACATACAACACAGCATAATTCAACACTAACACATTGAACTGGAAAAGCACAAAACATCATCCCAAGATTCTCCATCTCCATTGGGTGCAGAGAGACATAAGAGGCCATGAAAGATTGATCCATACTCCTTTTACAGGGTGTAAATCCATTTGAAAGCAAGCTTCTGTTGTACTTTGTGCCCACTGCTATAATTTAATGTGTACAAAAAACTTTTTATGAATGGTATTGAACTAACTTTTACTCAGACCCCCTGAAATTCATGAACATGACTAAGTTAACCCCATTAATTTTAATGGGTCTGCTCTAGGTGGGATTCACCTGACAAGTCTCATCAGACTTCTGCTTGCGCAACAGGACTTCCCTCCCATGCCCACCCAAATTGGCTCAGAGATCTGGAATACCCCCAGAACAGGAGATAGGGAAGATAAGGGGAGTCATTCTATCTGACAAGCTAAATAGCTTGATCAGACAGAACATTTGCAATAGTGCATGTGACATTGAATTCCACCTTACGTTTCCATTTTAATTCTGTCTGGTCCTAAACTACCACTTAAGCCACTTTCACACATAATGCTTATAAGTGCATAATGCACAAAGTGCATGTACTGGAAAAAGCCTACGCAGAAGTTAGACTCATGCACTTTAACCTCCCTGATGTCCAGGAGAAAGACTTCACTGGCATTTAGTTTCATTTTCCTCTTATATCAGCATGTATGAACTAGATACCACTGTTCAACAACTAAGCATGGTTGTATGTTGGAATTCCTGGTTAGCATAGGATGCTAAACTCTTATTTTTAAAAAACAAAAAGCAAACTTAGCAGAAATTCTCCTGGCTGCATAGAGGGCAGAATACAATCTAGAAGCTTAGAAAGGGTCACAGAAGTTTGTCCATGTATTATTTTTTGTTACGTGGGAATGGAGTTTCTGTGAGTACACATTGTTAGAATTTGTTTGTTTAAATTCTGTCAAATTTTTATTTTGGGACAAAGAGATAACAGTTTTCCCTTCAACTGTAAGAACTTTTTTTTTAAAATTCCAGTTCCTGAGTGATTATACACAGTGCTGTTTTCATGCTAAGTTGTAAAGACCAGTGTTATATTTGTTGATATAGCTATGTGCAATGCATGGGTAAAGGGAAATCAGTGCTTGGAAGACTAGTAAAATGGATGGAAGAGAAATGCAAAAATAAAGATGGACTTGGTCAAATATAAATCATGCACTGAAACTTGTATTGCCTGTGAAGAATTTTACTTTGCAGAGCCTATTAAAGCTTATGAAAATTCTTCTGGACAAGAGTAAAAAAGTGGAAAAAGCCAGAGTACACAGGGGTTATCATCTGAACCAGTATTGGTCAATCTAGAATTTTGTTAAAAGCGACACTCCTGCATTAAAAAAATTACCTTTTGTAAAAAGGTTTTCATCCTAACACCTTATTTACACAGATTACTTAACAATTCATCACCACTCCAATCTGAAAATTCATTTTAAGTTGAAATATTTTCTATTTGTCTTCAGTCTGCACCGAAGACAATACATATACATGTATATATCAGGAGTAATACAAGTTCTATCTAAATCACTGCAATATTTTCTGATCATTTTGCTATTGGTTTAAAACTGTCCTCTGTGCAGAGGTACTAATATGCATATAATCTACACAAAATAATATTGCACAAAGTAATTGCTATTAGAAACAGATTAATATTTGCAGTTCTTTTCAAAAAGATTGATAAAGATGTGTTGAAATAAACACAGCTGCTTTCTTACTTGCATTTGTGTAGTGCTGCAGATCTCTCTCCTACCTCACAAGTACGGAGTTGCTTATTAACAACTATGATTACACCTTAACAAAGGTTATATCCTACATGTGAAGGGCCCATCTCTTCTAGTACCAGAAATAAATGTAATTCAGCATACAAATAATGAATGAAAGTTGACTATAGTTAACATTGGGAAATATTGTATGAGTGCTAAACAATCTTGCTAACGATACTGAACATACTAGTGAGTGTCATTTAACCTTTCAACATAGCACTAGGGTACCCAAGAGTTACATGTGGAAATAGCAGTACACATGAGATTTCCTGTGAAACAGCAATATAGAATTCTTGAGAATAAAGGCAACCAATTTATACTGTGAAGCCTACTCTACTGGATTAAGTGCATCAATGAAAAGGAACATATGGTTTCCACCTCAGGTGCTTGCTGTGAATTGAACAAGCCACCAAGTTGGTTCGAATATTGTAAAGCCTTAAAGTGCTCTAAGATGGCAATTTCCTCAGGGAGACTGCCAACAGTTACTTTCATTTGACACTAGTATTACATTTTGCAGTCAGGGAAGATATAAAAAGTAATATTCCCACAAACATTAAAAGCAGAGGTATGGGAAGTGTTACGTCAGGTATTACAATTCAACAAGATCACACTCTGCAACTAATCTCAGATATCAGCTTCTTTGTGAAGGTGCTGATAAGCAATTAGGATTAATCTACACTGCTGGTAACTTGAGCTTTCTCTAGGCTTTCAAAGTCTCTCTCACACAAATGTCATTGATCATTAAAAGTGCTGTGCTTTCTCTTTCATTCAAGCCACTAATCAAATGGGAGAGTCACTTCGTGACTCCTCCACAGAAACCAACACTTTTATGCTGAAAGCTAAAGATAAAATAGACGGAGGGGTATCAGATTTACCAAATGTTAAATACTTAATGTTCCTGAAGGAGGGGAAAAACATTTGTGGAGATGTTGAATGACAAAGAAAAATGTAGTCCACTACTACATGCTGTACTAAGGAAGTAAAATACAACTCTAACTTTGCATAATCTGTGTAAAAAAGATATGCTTGACATTTTGGAATGTCACCTTTCTTTATAGAATTATAGGCAAGATTTCTCCAATAAAACATAACCCAGTTATAAAACTATAACTTCACATCAAAATTTTAAAAAGCTGTTTAAAAATGTATATGATTATGTACATATCACACAAGAGAGCACATATGACCATCCTGTGGCTTGTGTTGCTGATCGGATTCTAGTTTAAAAACTGGAAGGGGCTGAGCCAGCTTATCTTGTTGCAGAACAAGTCACGACAGAGATGAAAACAATGATGGTGACGCCACTGTTGCTGTCTGTACTTCTGTTCCTACTTCTTCAGACTCCTTTTTCACAAGCACACATCGATCTGCACCTTCTGATTTAGTCTCATCACAGATGCTAGTGTCCATATTTGAAATGCTTTCTGTACTTTGAGAATTCTCCCCTGAAGGATGGTATTGTTTGAGTCTTATATGCCAAGCTAAGCTGCAGACAGCTGACACTGTCTTGAACTGATGAATGACATTTCTAGGGATGAAGTAGATGTCATTGTCACATAGCTGGATTCTAGCATAGCGAATCCCTTCTCGCCTCATTTGGTTTAGCTTAGCTTCATCGACCCATTGAACACACTGAAGGAGAAAAGAAGTTAGAGGTAAACCAGATGCCAGGCCCAAAGTGGGCATTTAGTGTGCAGTGCACATATTCTGCCCTCCAGCCTTTAGTTATTTATTAGCCACAATAATGGCACAAATACCAACAGTCTGGAATTGGAGCTGCTGCTGCTAAACTAATGAGTCAAGTACAACATTTGGTGCAACTTAAAAGATGTGCTTACATATTCAGGTAGCAAAAGCAAACAGTGAAATCCCCATGACTGTCAGAGAAAAGCTACTCAAAAACATGCAGCATTTAATCATGGCTGGTATATCTATACTTTATACTAGGTTCAAGCAAATAGTGAACTGTTAAAACTTCCAACTCATAAGTTTGTGACAGCCACACCAGAGCTTCAGCCTTTCAGTCACAGGGAAGCTGTGAAACAAAAGGAAATGCAAACTTCCCACAAATAATCTTACTTGACTGATCAAAACAACTTCCTGATTAGCTTAAGGGTTTTCTGTTCTCAACACTATTTAAAAACTGTACCCCACTTTTCAAAATTATTTTTCAAAGTGCTTTACTCTGAAGAGAACACACATACAGACAAAATCAAATTATAAAAATGCAACAATATTAAAACCAATTTTAAAATTTTAAAATACCTTAGGTAATTTTAAAGTATTCAAAATATAAAAGTGGGGGAGAGAGGGAACTTGTAGAATTCTCTCCTGTGTGAGTTATGAAAACTATGGTGCCACGAGTGAGCAGACCCTGCCCCTAGTAATCACCAATTGCATTTTTGCTAGTGCAGGACCTCTGATACCAGTCTTAAGGCTTGGGCAAATTCATATAGTTCTATTCCCACAATGTCTCATTACAGTCAGTGAAAACCTGCAGGAACCAAGGACACACACATACACACACACACACAAAGTATGTCCGTCCACTAACAGGGTAGAACCTATAACAGAAGTTTAAACTGCACTTAAGGGAAAGGAATCCAGTATCATCACTTCTGCAAAATCCAGATGATAGTCAAGGTTTGGCCAGTGTTGTGGAACAGAAATTTTGGAACAAGTGCCTGAATATGTATTTCATATGTGGGAATTTCATGTGGAAAGAAAGGCCGCATGTAATGGTAAGGTATCTCTATGAAGCACTGGTATGAGGCACTGTTGAGGCAATGTCCCCAATACTGTTCAACACACTCTGGTCAATGTGGCTTGGGTAATTGTACGATCCTGCTTGTGGCAGGAGAATGAACTACAATCTAAGGTGCTTCCACTTGCAATCCAATTAAATGTTTGTCAAAACGTAACATTATCTGGTTAAAAAAGGGCATGTTTGTTTTTCAAATCTGTATGCTATATTCTGGAAATGTGATTTCACAGGGAAAATACAAGCAGTAAGGGGGGATAGGCAACTAACATCATGCTTTGAAGCAACATGCAAAGTATACATTTCAACAAATGAGCCGACTACCTGCGACACTGGAGGTTCATGTAGATCCAACTGAAGCCTCTGAACTACATCTGTGAAATCCTCAGCATGAAAACAAACTACATCTTTGGTTATACGAGGCTGGTCACTCCTAGAAAAATGAAGACTTTTCCAGTGAGAATGTGCTAGTAGACATCTTGAGAATTATACATGGGGCCCATTTGTATTCTAAATGTATGGTAAAGGTAAAGTAAAGGACCTCTGGATGTTAAGTTCAATCAAAGGTGACTATGGGGTGTGGCGCTCATCTCACTTCAGGCCAAGGGAACCAGTGTTTGTCCACAGACAGCTTTCTGGGTCATATGGTCAGCATGACTAAACCACTTCTGGTGCAATGGGACACCGTGATGAGTGCCAGAGCACACGGAAAAGCCATTTAATTTCCTGCCACAGCGGTACCTATTTATCTACTTGCACTGGTATGCTTTTGAATTGCTAGGTTGGCAGAAGCTGGGAAAGAGCAACGGGAGCTCACCCAATTGCATGGATTCAAACCACCAACCTTCTGATCGGCAAGGGTCAGTGAATTTAGACCTGCTCCATCTAAATGCATGACCGGGTCAGGGACCCACTCCCAAATCCCCCTAATTCTATAACGAACTAAGCTATGATCAGCAGGGCTCTGGGTAGACTGGGAATTCTCCATTTTCCCCAGAGGTCAACAGAAAACAAAAACTCAGTTTCACTTTGTTTCTATGGTGGTTCAAAGTTTAACTCAGGGTAGTTTATTATGACAAGACCGGAGAGCCCCTGGTCTATAACAATTTGCTTAGTACAAATGAAATATTCCTGACAAATATTGGTTTGTTGGTTTTTAAATGTTCTGTTTTCCTGAATATTGTAGTGCAGCATACTAGACAGCTTTCCGAATGATCTGCTCAAAAGAATTCCAAGCATATTCTGACTTGCTACACCACACTTACCATTCACCAAACTGTACAGCTTTCAACACTCCAACAGCAGCTGTACTCTGCCAGTCAAATCCTTGCCCAACATGATCAGCATGGGCTCTTGTTCTGTCTTCAAAGAGAACTTCACGGGGTTCACTGGTCCGAGGTAGATACTGGAGGTTTTTTATTTCATTCATTGATCTATGAAGTGGGGAGAAGAGAAAGAAGGCTGTTAGAACTATGCAGTGGGGATATTGACATCTTAAAACAAAAAAAGCTTCCCCAGCTCTACTATAGAGGCAGTCATGTCATATTCAGAAATTTAGCTACAGTTTTACCTAGACTAAAAACACATGATAGCAACAAATCTGAAGTTTTTTAAATCAAGGGCTCTGCATAACCTCTGTAGCACTTCACGATTTTAATAACTCAAATATAAAATGGAATCCTGATTACAGGAAGACTTCTAAAATGTGTTCAAGTGAAGACACTTACAAGCCCCAATCAAACCTCACCCTTAAGTGAAGCAAGGTCAGGGGTCAGTGAACATAGCCAAATGCCTCTAATAATATTTCAATTTAACAGTACCCAAAGAAGCTTAGAAGGTCATTAATATGGTGGCACTTTAAAAAGTCAACCATTTAATAAGATACAGAAATGTAATGTTCTACCTCTACACAAATATTATGCTGGTGTGTCCAGCTGTATTGCTATTCAGGGACATTACATGTCATAATTTGTACATAGGTGCTTAAGCTGGAATATACTGCTACTCATTTCCTGGAGGAAGAAAAGGTTTTTAAAAGCTCCACATACTCTGCAATGTATACAGTTTGAACTTCAAAACAATGGCACCATCAGTATACATGGCATTTTACCAAACAGAGGCAAATCCCTGCCTGAAGGAGTTAAGAATACATGGCACTGAGGTGACTAAGAGAAAAGAACATGACTACAGTTCTGCAATGCACAGTTAAATTTCAGTATGGGAAAAGCTGGTACTAATTATATGATCAGCTGAGAGATCAGAATCAGTAAAGAGTTTTGTGAACTCAACTCTACGGCAAGCATTAAAACTTTCCTGTAAAATAAATTTAAGGAGTATTACCTCCGCCGTTTGAATGGTGACTTTGGCATATCAGCTGTTGGGATCATCTGTTCTCCTGGTCTTACCCACATTATGGGGCCATCATCACTTTGTGACCTGCACTGAAGTCTGAGGCTAGAAAGAGTACCCCAAGGTAAAGTCATCTGTATAAAGCAAAAGAAATCCAAATCAGGTGGTCAGCAAGACAAAATGCTACTGAACAGAGGCACAGCTTCCTTATTGAAAAGAAACCTACACACACACACAGAGAGAGAGAGAGAGAGATGTTTACAAAACCAGGATTATACTACATGGATATAATCATATATACACAAAATATGTCATATATATATACCACTCAGTCATGTGAAAACAGTGGGGTGGAGTGGGAAACCTCAGGCGTGGGGGCCGAATGCAAGACACACCTTCACCAGCTCTGCTTTGAGTCCTCCTCAAATGATCTTGCCTGGTTAGAATGTGTCATTGGGCTGTGGTAACATCTCTTGCTTAGTTGGATTTGTGGGGGTAAAGCAACTCTGAATTTTGATACATGGAATGAAGCCTACTGTATAAAAGATAGGAACCACATCCTTTCACCCCCGGTCATGTCCACCACTGTGTCATGTGCACCCCCTCCCCACAAAAGAAGCCCCATTATGGAATGCCTCAGGCTGAGGAAAGTTCCCAGGTCCTGTAGTAGGAAGACTCATGTATTCATTATTATGCTTAACTATTCTGTGATTAATAATGTTACAGGTTCTCATATGCAATAAAGTTAATTCTTACACGAAGAAATGGAGATTCTTCCAACATATCAAGAAATTCTGGGAAATAGTCTCCAACTTCTTCATCTACTGCTCCAACAAGACTGATCTGCCTCATCGGACCTGCTCTGTAGGTTCCACAGCAGTATGTTCGACTGACCTGTACAAATAAAGCAAAAATGTGTTTTTATTCCATACCATTGCATATACAGTGTACTATGTTATTGTGAAGTCTAAATGAGTACTGGAATTGACTGAATATAGTGAAGAAACAAACATTTGGCTGTGCGAGTGAATTTCTTCTTTTTGTAGGCAATTGGTTACAAAGCAGGTTGGGCCCTTCTGAGCATAGATCATACAGCAATCATCTGCAGGGAAGAGCCATTACCACCCTGCATGAGGGAACCACCAAAACATCTAGAGAAAACTGAAGAACTGTGGACAGTCTTAAAGAATGCAAACAATTTGAACTAAAGGTGACAATCAAATGGAGAAGAACTGAAGAAAAAAATTCCCCTGGTAGGTATCAAAACAAGTTGATTAGGTAGGTGCCCTGAACTGACATTATACCACCCTGAACAATACCGAAAAGGAAATAAAAGTTGAAACACATCTGTACATCCAAGTTTTTGTATTTCATCCAAAATGCTGTAACAAAAAGGATTCTAAGTGGAAAACTAGTGTAAGCCATATAAGCAAATAATTTCCTATAGTCATCCCTTGTCAAGGAAACATATTTATTATTATTATTAGTAGTAGTAATTGTGTATCCAAATACTAAAAAGTGGCTTTCTTAAATTTTCCTGTGGTGGAGAAAGATAGCTACCCAATTGGCATCCTAAGAGACAAGGTTGATGAAGCATAGCAGTAAATAAACATTTAAGCTACTTTGGGAGCAATCCTATGCATCTCGGTGTACAGGCTATTGTGGGATTCCCCTGCTGTCTCCTCCCCACCGCCACCACATGAGCAGAAAGGGAGGTCCACTCCAGACACCTCCACATTGCAAAGTTTCCCCACTATGGGTTCTTCTGCCACCATCTTCCGAAGATTTTTATGTAGAATAAATTAACAGTTCATTGTAAACACCAAAGGTATGCTGTTCTAACTGTGCATAGTGTTAAAGGGAAAGGAAGGAAGAAGCTGTGTGAAAGCTCAGTGCCCTTTCAAGTGGCATTTAAGCAGCTCTGAAGTCTGAACTGGATTTCTTTCAGAAGCATATAGAATCACAGAATCATAGAGTTGGAAGGGATGCCTTATATACCGTATTGGCCCGAATATGAGCCGCACCCAGACATAAGCCGCACTTTTAAAATTCAGGGGGGGGGGGGGAGAAAAAAAGACAATACCCAAATATAAGCCGCTCCCTTAAAATTCCACAGGCACTCACACCTGTTCCGTTTTACCATATGTCTGTTTCAGCAGCGATATCATAAAAGCCAGTTTTTGTAAGATCACAAATTTAAGCTGCACTTTAACTTTTCATGGTTGGAATTTGGGAAAAAAGTGAGGCTTATATTCAGGCCAATACGGTAATATTTTGCACTTGGGTTCAAATGTTTAAATACAATGCACATACATTTTTCACCTGTTGTGAAGGGAACATGCACATTTTAACTGAAGTTTATCCCAGAACAAAGGCAATAATAAAGAATGGATCTTTCCTCTGCATACAACCATGTGTTTTGCCGATATGGATAATTTAACCGTCTATGTACCCTTCACAATTGATCTCAAGACTGAACATTCTGTATTCTGATATTGATACCAGAGTGCAAGTAGCATTTTTAAAATAAATAAATATTCATTAATCATTCTTTATCAGACAGTCACAGAGGCAGTGTACAACCAACAAAACAAAAGGCAAGCTTAAAACAAGTAGAGGAATCCTACCACCGAATAAGGCTGATCTGGGATTCCAAGATACTTAAGCAATGTCCTGAACATCAGCTTTCATTTGAAAAAAACCAAAACAAGAAACTTGCAGAGAAGATATTGACTGCAATACATGCTCCAAACAAAACTTTACAGTCATACCTCAGGTTAAAGTAGCTTCAGGTTAAATCTTTTCAGGTTGCGTCCCCCGGCGACCCGCAAGTAACTGAACGGGTTACTTCTGGGTTTTGACGCTTGCGCATGTGCAAACACTTAAAATGATGTCACATGCATGCGCAAAAGCGGTGAATCGTGACCCGCGCATGCGCAGATGCAGGTTGCGTTCTGCTCAGGATGCGAATGGGGCTCTGGAACAGATCCCGTTCACATCCAGAGGTACTACTGTACTTGGCAAACATCCTTCTAGACTCACCTAAGAGGGCGTAGCCTTAGGCTATGTCCTATATTACCAAGGTTATAGCTTCAGAAAGGGAAGAGAAACCTTGAAGCTAAGCCAGGAAACGTACTAGTGTGGAAGGAACTGTTGGAAGGAACACATGGAAGTTGGAATATGATGCTGAACAAGGCTGTGGACAATAAATGACCAGTACAGGATGGATATGCACACACAGCAACAATTGCAGTAAATGCACCTATTGTTCCTTTTTCTTAATTGCATTTGCAGAAATTTGAACAAGTTTACTTAACTGAGTTACAAAGTAAAAAAAAAAGTGTTGAGCTGAAAACCTCCTTCTGACAGTTCAAAATAGGTGCATATCACATGACTTTTAGACCAGCACACCTAAAAGAACATGAAAATTTGGGGACACATGGCCGTCCCCCCAGACCACCTGTTGTCTCAACTGCAATTGAACAGTCTAGAAAGCACTTTAAAAACCTGTATGTTTCGGTGCCAAAAGATCAATATGCACTTTCCACTGAAACCAATGAAATGTCAAAACAGAGCTGGTTAACCTGTGGCGCTTCATATGCTGCTGAACTACAGCTCCCATAATAATAATTTTCTGACTTGGGCAATTTTAGAATATACATATATAGCATTAGGATCAAAGTACATTAGAGCTAGGGAGTCTCTCAAAACAATTAATGTCAGTTAGAAAAATATGGAATATAATGTCTAATAAAAATAAAATTGATCAATTTTCTCATGGCTAAATTGACTTTGTGGGGAAACCCAATTTTAAAAATTGAGGGAAAGATGGTAATATGGAAAAATTGCACAGAAGCGAGCATACTAACTCTGAACCAACTGACAGATGAGAAAGATGAATTTTACACATTCTTTTAAGAGACAACTCTATCAGCCCAATGGAAATATTTGCAGCTGCAACACATGGTAACAACTTTGTTTGGACCAGCAGCTTTTACAGCTTCTGAGGTACCAGAGATATTAGAAATATCAAATACTTTGAAACTAAAAAGCCTGCAATTACTTTTTATAAATATTTGCTATCAATGAATAAATTCGAAACACAGATTTTAAGAAATGAGTGGAACAAAGAATTGGATGTTCCTGTATTACCTAGACAGTGGGAAAGTGTTTCAGCTTCCTTAGTAAAGGTGTCTATGGATCTGAAATTATGACTTATGCAACAGAAAATGTTTACCATCTACTGGACTCCATTATGTTTATATAGAAAAAGACTGTCTAAACCAACATGTTGTTTGATATGTAATAAACATAATGCTTCTTTAAAACACATTGTCCTTCACTTACTAAGTTTTCAGAGAAAGTATTGGATTATATAAACATGACTGTGCAGAATTGGTTAGAATTTTCAGAGGTAAATATTCTATTGAATTATGTACCTACTATATGGAATTTGACAAGTAGACAATATAAATGGATTTTTTGTGCCCTTACTAAAAAAGTAAAGGAACCCTGGACAGTTAAGTCCAGTCAAAGGTAACTATGGGGTGCGGCACTCAACTTGCTTCAGGCCGAGGGAGCCAGCATTTGTCCACAGCTGGCTTTCCAGGTCGTGTCACCAGCATGACTAAACCACTTCTGGCGCAATGGAACACCGTGACAGAATCCAGAATGCACAGAAACGCCGTTTACCTTCCCGCTGCAGCAGTACCTATTTATCTACTTGCACTAGTGTGCTTTTGAACAGAGCAACAGGAGCTCACCATCGTCATGCGGATTCGAACTGCCAACCTTCCGACCAGCAAGCCCAAGAGGCTCAGTGGTTTAGACCAGTGCCACCTGCGTCTCTCGCCCTTACTATGGCCAAGAGACTGATACTGATGCACTGGAAGGATAAATCTATGGCCTCATTGACTAAAAGTCAATGGATTAAGGATATGGCAACACTTGCAACTTATGGATTGCTTATAGATATAGACTTTGTATGGGCAAGTATAAAGATATTTGGAACATGTTTATAAAAAACATAGGTTATAAATAACCATATATATATATATATATATATATATATATATATATATATGGATAGTAATTACATTTATATACCTATATACTAGACAAGCATATATGGAGTTATAGCTGCTTGAATATATAGTGATATAATATACGTTCACCCACCTTTACTTCTTTTTTATTATTTTTGATTCACATTTAATTTCCAGTATATTTTGTTCAATTGAAATATTCTCAGTAATAATAATAACAACAACTCATGTTTGTTCAATGACAGGCTGGAAATGGGAAAGTAGGGAACTATGGTTCAAAAAGGCTGTGTACTAGTTGGAGTGGGAAGGCATTCAGAAGCAGCCTA
Organism: Podarcis raffonei; assembly: GCF_027172205.1. Classification (NCBI taxonomy): domain Eukaryota; kingdom Metazoa; phylum Chordata; class Lepidosauria; order Squamata; family Lacertidae; genus Podarcis; species Podarcis raffonei. The sequence continues at coordinate 65,190,171 of NC_070607.1, forward strand.
GATAGCACAGAATCTACCGTATTTTTTGCCCTATAGGGTGCACCTAGTTTTGGAGGCGAGGGGGGGATAAAGAAAAGAAAAATTATTTCCCCCCCAGGCGCGGGGCTGGGGCGGGGGAAGCCCGAGCTTCCCCCGACCCCAGCCCCCAGAACAGGCTGCTATCCGCAAGCCTTGGGAGCCTGTGGGAACTCCCGCCAGGCTCCCCAGGCTCGCGGATATCTGCCCAAAGCCCGGGGCACACCGACGCCTCTCGCTCTCCAGGCTTCAGCGAAAGCCTGCATTCGCCCCATAGGACGCACACACATTTCCCCTTCATTTTCGGAGGGGGAAAAGTGTGTCCTATAGGGCAAAAAATACGGTACATGGCTTTAAATTGCAGGGACTATCATCCTATATACAGACAAAGTTATAGGTTTGTTATTGAAGGAAAGGTAGTTGGAAGGCAGTAGCTAACAGAATTGTCTAGATTTTGGTTTGCGTTTCTGCCCTAGCACTCCTTTGTGAGTTTCTCAGGTGAATGATATGCTTAGTTTCCAATACTCTTGGGTCTTTAGTATGACATCTCTTACCTGAGCATGAAAGTTTGAAATGGTTGTTGTTTCAATATCCTTCTTGCCAAGGATTTCCATTTTCACTGGAGTGTTAGGAAAATTAAAAGCAAAGTAATCCAAGAAGTCTGGCAAGTAGGCAGCTGCCCCATGAACTATAGCTAGAGCATAGTATGCTGCATTTTTCTCATTTTCACTGAATGTCAAAGCAAGAAACTCTTCTGCAAATCTCTCCATCTCCACTGGAGACAAAAATGAGAGTTCATCCATGTAGGCATGAAGAACCAGAGCTCCTCCATTTGACTGATGTTCTTCATGAATAAAGTTACTAAATTTAGTGCCTGTTTTTAAGAAGCTGCTGCGAACAGAATGCTCCTGGTGTGTAGTAAATGGAGACTGCACCCCTTGGGGTATCCTATATTCCTGCATGCCCAAATTCAACTGACACAGCTGCTCATCTTTTAGGTACCTAAAAGATTCCTTGTTTTCTTCCAAGTTATCACTCTCCCCTGGAGTCAAAATCTCTTTGTTGATACGGGTAAGACCAGCACACACAGTCTGCACTTCTTTATTATACATTTTCAGATGCCTCCCCCTCATATCTTCTCTGTGTTTCTTTTTCTTCTTTTTCTTTATTTTCTTTACAATAAGACTGTCAGCTCTCTGGGTCTTGCCATTTTCATCTCGGCTTTCTAGAAATAATAAGAAAATTAGAATTCTATTGTTGCACCATAAAAATAGTCAAGAACATTAGGAAGAAAAGCCCTGACCCACCTCCCGGACACTCAGTGTGAAAATCTTCAGTTTTCAGTGCTTGGATATATCAGGTTAGGAATTTGGGTCTCAGAAAGAGAACATATTATGACACCTTCAAGACTAGCAAACTTAATATGTCCTAAGTGTAAGGTACCGTGAGACTTTTTTTGCTGGAATAGACTAACCTCTGAAAAGATTTTCAGTAAGTTATAGGGGGGGGGGGAGAGTTACTGCATTGCTTTACCTTTGAAAATCAAGACAGTAGGTTTACAGGAAAAAAATGAGCTACTTTCTGCATTATTAAGTGCTCCTGTACGTGATTTATACAACACATAGCAGTTCAAAAAGGATTTGTTTACACATTTATCTGTTAGTTATACAGTAGTATGTCAAGCCTATTTGAGAATTGTGAGCAGTGCTGTTTTGATGCTGTAATTCTATAACAGGCATAGGCAAACTCGGCCCTCCAGATGTTCTGGGACTACAACTCCCACAATCCCTAGCTAACAGGACCAGTGGTCAGGGATGATGGGAATTGTTGTCCCAAAACATCTGGAGGGCCAAGTTTGCCTATGCCTGTTCTATAATGTAAAATTCAGATAAAATAAGCTGAGCTTGAGAAGTGATGGGCAATTATTGGTAAACCTTCAAAAGGTAGAGTGGTGCTAAAAGATTTCTAGTGCCTGGGGGTAGTGCTTCAGTACTTTATATAGCATCTCATCCCTCCTATGACCAGCAAACCCAGAACTAAGCACAATAGTAAACAATTAATTAAGCACAATGGCTCAGTGATCTATCCTGGAAGTCTCCAGATTAGCTTATTATTTATTATAGTGTGGTGGACTCAATTAAAAATAATGGATTTGCCATTTAACTCACTTCACAGCCTGGGATCGGGATACCTGAAGGAGCGTCTCCACCCCCATCGTTCTCCCTGGACACTGAGGTCCAGCACTGAGGGCCTTCTGGCGGTTCCCTGACTGCGAGAAGTAAAGCTTCAGGAAACCAGGCAGAGGGTCTTCTTGATAGTGGCGCCCACCCTGTGGAACGCTCTCCCATCAGATGTCAAAGAGATAAACAACTATCCCACATTTAGAAGACAGCCCTGTTTAGGGAAATTTTTAATGTGTGACATTTTAATGTATTTTTAATCTTTGCTGGAAGCCGCCCAGAGTGGCTGGGGAAACCCAGCCAGATGGGCGGGGTACAAATAATATATATTATTATTATTATTAATAATATTAATAATAATAATATTATACCTTAGGGGCTACACAGATAGAGATCTTCTACACAGATAGAGATCTTCAACAAGGACCCTTCTTTGGGTGCCCCCATCATAGGCACAGCTGGGGGGCAGGGAGGGGCAGCTTCCCCTCCCCAAATCAATAAAATTCAATAAAAATACATAGTAAACTAAGGTTTTGCCCCCCAACAAAAGGCCTGCCTCACCAAAAAAATCATGGCTATGCCCATGGCCCCCATATCTGAGGCATGGTAGGCTACATGAGAAAGAGATTAATAAGTGGTGACATCTTAACTGTGGAAAGCTCTTCCTGCTTCACTTAGCATGTCCCTTAATACTTACATTGCCAAATTTTTATAATTTTTATAATTTTCAAAAAAATATTGTTTCTACTGCCTAGAGTTGGTTCTTAATCCTGCTAGCTACTTTTATGCTGCTCCTTGATATTGTGGTGCTTTATAATCTTGTTTTGTTAGTTTTTGTAACCAGAGCTGGACTGGATGCAGAAAATACAAGCAGTCCTTATTATCAGTACAAGGAATCAGCCTGTGCATCTTGTATATATGTACCCTGGCAGACAGGATAGGAAAAGTGCATTTGCACAATCCACTTTTACTCCTTCACATAAAACAGGCCAAGGCAGCCCAGGCGTGCAGAATGTTTCTTTATGCAAGGCTTGGACAGAAACAGAAGACAGAACATAAAAGGACATTGTCACTATTTCTCATGTTTGAAGTTTTTGCACTTCAAATTTTCTAGAAAGCCCACACCATTGACCATTATTAATTGATTGTTCCCTCCAAGTCCTGAAAAAAAGGAAGAAAGGATAGAGAAGCAGAATTCTGTGGAGGCATTATGCAAAACCAAAATACATCACTAGAAGGATTACAGAGACAAATACAAGAGGCAAATAACTCTATTTGTAATTTGACAGACTATCTATAACACTGATTGGTAGAGTTCATCCTGGAATGAATTAGTATTGTATTTAGTTTGAACACTTGAAGCTGCATGCTTCTGAAGTTTAACTTGCCCAAGATTTTAAAAAGTTGCTGGAGCTTCCAGCAACGAACTAAAGTTACTAAGTAGGCAGAAGAGTGGTCTAGAAATACTGTAAGTCAAACAGTAACAAAGGGGCTCCCCATCCCGCACGTTAAGTTGCTGAAAAAGAAAAAAGATTGAGGGACAACTGGGAATGGATTGCTGTGTGGTCAGTTCTGGTACTGAAAACAAAACTTTGGACTAAGCATATACTCAGAGGCACCACTTCCTTAATTTTAAATGGATGTCTGTCCCTCACAAGCCACTATTTTGCACCTGGTCTTAGCTGGTAGATCTCAAGTAGTGGGCGGTGTGTGTGTGTAATAGGTACTTCTACAAGGTCTGCTCATTTCCTGCCTTAAACTGCTAGAAAGGGTTGTTTTGTTTGTTTGTTTTACAGAAGAGTACTTTACAGACATAATCAGATTGTGGGCCATCAGGTAAAATAGAAGACAACAAATAAAGAAAGCTTTTTCTATTCAACACTACTCTGAAGAACTTTCACAAGCTCAGAAACATATACAGGGAATATGACAGTGAGAACCTTTTAACCCAATATTCAAACAGCTAGTTTTTTCAGCAGCATGTGAATGCAAGCATTACACATACCTCAGCACTGGTGGAACTTGGAACAAAGTACTAGAAAGTTTGTGGGAGGGACAATCAGAGCCTTAGGCTGCAGTCCTAAATGTATTTACTTGAAATTAAGTCTAGTTTATTACAAAGGGGCATATTGTTGAGCAGAAGTGGTTAGGAATAGACTGTTGCAGCTACATTAGGAGCTTACTGCCAAGCTAGATAAGAAACCTCTTGTCATGTCTAGTTTGGACCTTAAGAGACAGGTACTCATAATCCTATTCTTTAAATAAACACAATTCAAAAATAGAACACAATCCAGAGAATATTAGGTGAATCCAGGTGGCAATCCAACATCCATTTACTAGAAAATAAGACCTATAAAACCAATGCTACAATCCTATGTACACTAAAGTAAGCCTGAATGAATTTAATGGTCATTACTTCTGTGTAAACAGCCATCTATAGGATCATGCATTATATTCTCAATGGGATGGAATGATCCTGGGAAATTTAGTTTACACACCCTCCAGTACTATACAGATACGAATGGGGGAAATCCTGTGCATTAATGGGGAAGAAAAAGCCAGTGGTGTGGCCTCACAGGCAACATGATCAAATGTGCCGCCAACAGAAACTATGAATGCATGCAAGCAATTGGCACCAATAATGAAAAGCAGTGTGACAAGCCAGATACTACAAGTTACCGTATTTTTTGCATCATAACACTCACTTTTTTCCTTCTAAAAAGTAAGGGGAAATGTCTGTGCGTGTTATGGAGGGAATGCCTACGGGTGGCATGCCTACGGATTTTCCTCCTCTAAAAACTACGTGCGTGTTATGGTCGGGTACGTGTTATAGAGCGAAAAATACGGTAATTCATATGCACAAAATACGGTACTACATATGCCAGTTAGAGGATATGATCACTCTGGGGAATTTTCTAGTGGCAAAAGATGGCAACCCTGCATAGATCGTAGTATGTCCGCTCTAGAAAAAAAACAACCTGGCTTGAATGGTATTCAACAACTACTGTTCAGTTGCAAACACCCGCTTTTTTGCCAAGGCACTTGAGAGAGTTGTAGCAGCGCAACTGCAGAATTCTTGGAGAAAACGGATTATCTAAACCCATTCTAATCCGGATTCAAGCCCAGGTTTGGGACTGAATCAGTTTTGGAAGTCTTCATTAATTACCCTAATCAAGAGGAGAGGGAAACCATGACTCTGCTGCTAGTGTTCAATCCCCCAGCAGCTTTTGACATTATTAAGAATAGCATTTATGGAAGATGGGCATCTGGGCACAGTTCCAGAAGATGCCATTAGATGAATTCTTCTCACCCCCTTGTTCTTGAGCTATGGGATGCTGCAGGGCATTGTCTCCAATGTTATTTAATGTCTTTATGAAGCTTCTGGGAGCAGTCATTAGGATTGAAGTGTCACCAGTATACTGATGATACCAAACTATTTCTCCGTAGTACCTGAACTGAGAATGGCTGAGCAGGCCTTGGATGCAATGGTGGGCTAGATGAGAACTAAGTCCAAATCCTGGCAAGATAGAGGCTCTATGGGAGAGTGGTTCCTGAGCCCCAGGAGCGGGTAAGTTCCTGTTCTGGATTGGGTCATGTTTCCCTGAAGGAGCAAGGGCATGCTTTGGGGGTGTCCCTAGTTCTAGCTCTGTCACTAGTGCCACAACTGTCACCTGTGAGTAGAAGTACGTTTTTATCAGCTTCGGCTGGTAAGACAACTGTGGTTGTCATTAGATTGGAATAGTGTATGTAGGAATATACTTGAAGTTGGTCTAAAGCTTAACTGGGCTTAATGCGGCCCGCTGGTCTCCTGGGGTAAAATCTTAAAAAAAAGCTCAACAACTTCAATCCTAAAAAAAGCTCATGCTCACTTCATCAAATCTGATCCTCATTCAAAAAGGTTTGGACACCCCTGAGTGCAGCTAATGTAGATCACAGTAGCAAGGTTGCTTGAGGGGGCAAACTACCACCAGCATAACGTACTTTATTTACATGATTTGCAGTGGCTGCCTGATACCACACCAAGTTCAAGGTACTGGTACTAATGTAAAAGGCCCTATACTACTCAGGATCAATTTACTTTAGAAATCATCTTATCCTTTATACAATCAGTAAGTCACTGGATTCTATGGAAGAGTTTCTCCCTCAGTTCCCAAAATATTAGACGTTTGCTCCACAGCAACCGAGAGCAGGGCTTTCATTAAGGCTGCTCCTGATTTGTGGAACCTCATTCCTGTAGATATGACAGGCACCCACTATTCCTATTTTTCAACAGGCTTTTCCAGCTGGATGAGAAAGTCTCTGCCTTGGATGTTCATTTTGTATTGTTTCTATACCTATCAATTATTTTTGTACTTTTAAAATAACAAACTATTTTTTTTCTTTTTTTTGTGATATGTTTGTAAATTGCCTTGATCCATGTTGAAGTCAATTCATAAATAAATAAAATTCCCAAATCCCTGTGCAGTGTGCGTGCAGATTCATTTGGAGAAGCTGCTAGACAGAAAGAGAGCAAGTAAGCAAGAGGAAGCAGCTAGGGAATATAGAGCGCCAGCACAACCAAGAAAGACACCATACACAACTACAATAGTTATTTTAGGCACCACTAATTATTTGTTGCACTGCCTTAAGTCAGAATGATTTATCATCAGTCACAACGAGTCCCTGAATACAGCAAGTACCACTCAAATAGCCTCCTGAATTCATCTCGCTGAGATCAAAGCTCAATAAGTTGCTATGACAGGTTTCAGAAATGCTGAGTAAAAAGGAAGCCATAATTATATACTCCTAACAACTTAATGCCCCAGCAGCTAACAATGTCTTATTTTGTAACACACCTATAAATTGCTTATTCTGGATCCTTATAACAACAACAAAAAATCAAATCATGCTTCATAGCTGAGTGAGCATTTTAAAGACCCTTCAAAAGGCTATTCTGCTTTAAGAGGAAGGACTCTTATAAGAAAAAAGGCAGCTCTGTAATGTTACTTTGTTGGTGTTACTGTTTGTAAAGTAACATGTTGCAATATAATAGACAATTATAAAGAAGAGATCCAGAAAAGTGATACCAGTTAGAAAAAAAACCCTCAATATTTTTTTTTTTGGGGGGGGGGGAGGTAACCTGATGGATTTTCAACAAAATTGGGCAAGCAAAATATACTGACAGTGTCATACTGCACCCAAGGGATCAAATGTCTAGGATTCAGACATCTGAAGATTTAAACAACTGAGCAGCAATGGATTGAGAAGTCCCCTACCTCACCAAGAGATATGAAAAATTAAGGTATTAAAAATTGAGGCAGACCATCATATTGTAGAATTTTAACTCTTAAGCTCTCTCCTTGGAGATTTTATATTAAAGTGAAATGTACTGCCCAGTGCTATCATAAGAATATCAAAAATGGCTAACAAGCGATTGTATCTAGATATTAATGTGAACTAATCATTCTAGTAAGTTTCAAGATGCCTACTGAAATTATAGCCTTTGGGTATACAGCAAACCTCAACAATTTCAAAGCCCATCTGGTCCACACAAAAGGTATCAAAAGTAGTGGCTTATCCAGGTAGATATTTTTGTATCAGCATTGATCAGTGAAGCTGACTAGCAACTGGCAGACTCCCATGTTTTAAAGTCACAGAGACAATGGCTCAGGATGGAACTCAGAAGCACTGAGTGGCATTATTTCTGAAAGTATTCATGTAGCTGTCCAATTGTTGTTGGCTTCCAACTCCTGTGAACACCACCAGCATGCCAATGGTAATTGTTGGTGGAGGTTGGAGCCCAGCAATATCCTAGGGCCCATGCAATTAAGACAAGAGATGCCAAGATTCTGGATCTCATGCAGACTCAGAACCTGCATTCTACTTATTTGCTACTCCCAACTACATCAGCACCAATGTATCATCAAATTAGACTGTCTCTGGCCCCTTTCACCAGCAGTAAGCCATGCCAGCTTGCTGAAGCTACACAGTGTAGGCTGAATTTTCTCACCCAGATTCTGTGCTTTGCTTCATCCCCAAGTTTCCCCTTTGATGGTAAGCTTCAATGGTTATCAATAGGAAGCTTTCCACAAAACCTGACCTATTTTACCAGTGGATTCTTTTACTAGGACTTGTTAACTACCAGTTGAATATAGCAAGTCAAAATCATCCCTAGAAAAAAGGATTTTCAGAAAAAATGTAAACAAATGCTTTTTTTACTTATTTCAGACTGTGATTACCATGTGTGTGGACTTATTGGCTGCATTCATACATAGTGCCAACCTATGGTTTGTTCAACATATCATCTCATGCACAAGCCATGTCTTGTTTCTCCAGAATTCAGTTTGTTTTTCATCAGCTCTTGCCACAAGCCCCTGCAACTTAATCAAGGCTGTTGGATTCCAACGTAACACCAACATACTGTATTTTAAAAACAATTATTGGCTTATAAGGGAACTGCAAACCATAGCTTCACATGGTAGTTATTTGCAAACAAAGCTATTGTGTGGCTGATTTACAAGTGTGCCTATGTTCGTAATGGTCTTGGCATTATGCTCAGTACATAAATTACCCTTACTGTCTGACTACAGGATTCCTGTGAGGACCAAGCACCAAGGCTTGGTTCACAAATAGCACTAAACTAAACTATAGCACAAACCACCAAATATGCAGGCCTTGGAAAGGAGGCTGTAGCTGCTTTGCTCCTCTCCACTGGTCATTCATTCTGCTGCTGCACTAAACTACGTCACAGTCTGAATTGACACGTCATTCAAACCCAAGCTTGTGGTTTAACCTAAGGCTGTATTATGTTCCTTAGGTTTAAGCAAGCATCTAACACTTTTCCAACCTATAAACACACCTATTCCCATTAAATGTATAGCCTCACTGACAGTGTTAGAAATTCAAGGTATATAAGCTAGGCATCAAAAGGCACCTTAAACCTTGGTTAAAGTCAACAAAACGGAATGTCTAGGCACCATGGGGGGGAGATGAATATTTTTATTATTTTTATTCATTTCATTTCTATTCTGCTTTATATTTTAAAGAAAAAATCTCAAAGCAGTTTACAACACATTAAGAAATCAAATAAAACAATCCAGAATAAAACAAATTCAAACTTCAAGGAAAATATTTCAGATCATTCTGTAAGTTACATTTTGTTTTCTCCATATTATTTACCTACCTAATTTATGCAGTTGCCCCATAGCAGAAGTACTCTAGGAAGCCAGTGTGGTGTAGTGGTAAGAGCATGAGACTTGGACCTGGGAGATCAGGGTTCAAATCTCCACTTGGTCATAAAGATCACTGAGTAACCTTGGGCCAGTCACAGCGTCTTAACTTAGCTGACAGGGTCATTGTAGGAGGGGGTGAACCTTGTACCCCTTGGAGAAAAAGATGAGATATAAATTCAATAAATAAGCCCTTCTGCTTACCTGCTTAAGAAAGCTGGAGGGTGAAGCCAAATAGAGATGTCAGTTGCCAACCTGGCATCCAAAGATCTCCACGTGATCGCAACTGAACCCACACCACCACACCAGTCACAAAACTCACTTGCTGCCTGAGGAATTTCTAGCACTGCACATGAGGCAACTACCATACTGAAGCAACACATGTCTGAGTCTGATCAGTGTCTAGATAGAAGACCACATGGGAAACCCATGTATACCACTTTGAGTTCTATGAGGGAAAAATGGTGAAATAGAAATCATAGAATTGTAGCATTGGAAGAGACCATGAGAGTCATCTAGTCCAACCCCCTGCAATGCAGGAATTTTTTGCCCAAACCACAACCCTGAAATTAAGTATCTTGTGCTCTCCCAACTGAGCTATTATATCCAACTAAGTTCTACTCATAGTAGACCCACTGAAATTAATGGGCCTAAGTTAGGAATGTCGATTAATTTCAATACATCTGCTCCAAATAGGATTAGCACTAGTACTAGATACAACCTATAGTAATTTGTTTTTAATGCCTTCCTTTTTTCCTAAAAATTAAAACATGCTAATTATAGGACATCTGAAGAGTTATCTGAATGTGGACATAATTATATACATACCGGTACATCCTAGAAACAGTCACCTGAAAAAGTTACACTTTTGAGACTACTCAGACTGACATTGTATATATTTATTACTTTTCTACCCCAGCCTTCTTCAAATGCTCTAAGGTCAGCTCACACAAAAAAATACAATGAAAATACAAATGTTTTTAACAAAACATTTACAACAGCATGGCAGTGGATATACACAGGATACAAATTAAAATTACACTAAGGTTTTCAAAGGCCTGAGTCTTCTTAGAGTGTCAAAATATATCCATCTTACATTACTAATCTTATCAAACTGAATTTTTAGCAACTGAAAGCTTTCTATAGAAAGTACAGCAATGGAAAACTTCACATTAAATATCACTGGTGGGGCTCTCCCAATGCTAGCACAGAATGGAGGACTCTGATATGCCTTATGCCTTAAAGGTAAAGGTACCCCTGACCATTAGGTCCAGTCGCGGATGACTCTGGGGTTGCACACTCATCTCGCTCTATAGGCCAAGGGAGCCGGCATTTGTCCGCAGACAGCTTCTGGGTCATATGGCCAGCATGACTAAGCTGCTTCTAGCGAACCAGAGCAGTGCATGGAAATGCCATTTACCTTCCCACAGAAGCGGTGCCTATTTATCTACTTGCACTTTGACGTGCTTTCAAACTGCTTGGTGAGTAGGAGCTGGGACCAAACAATGGGAGCTCACCCCATCGTGGGGATTCAAACTGCCTACCTTCTGATCGGCAAGCCCTAGCCTCTGTGGTTTAGACCACAGCGCCACCTGTGTCTCGCCTTATGCCTTACACAACTGAAATCCCATGGTTGCTTGAAAGTTGGTCCAATTTATTTAAACGAGTTTGCTTCTAAGTAGGATGCCTTATGCCTTACACAACTGAAATCCCATTTTAAACATCCTAGCTGCTCGTATGTCATGTATTATTAATGAAGTATTGCTTTAAAGAAAACTAAATGGAACTTTATTGAACAATTGACTGATTCACCATAACACTAAACCATGTTTAGCAATATGTGAACAAGGCTGAAGTGTTTCTGAACAGTTTTCAGCCCACACTCCACCCCTTCCTGTGCTGTCCATGGTTTGAAGCTGGCAAACAATTTGTTTGTAGTAAGCCATGTTAGCAGATAATGCTATGCCAATATTTAAAATTGAAAGTAAACTTAGCATAAATTGTCTTCCTAGTCTTGCAGGAGGGGAGGGTGAGCATAAACTTGATGCTTCACTCAGGGTCACTCATTCATGTAGCACTACGTTATGGTTTAGCATTACATGTAAACCAGTTTCAACTTAGACCTCTACTACTGACATTTTCAAAAAGTGTTCACACACTGTTCTGACATTACTGGAAAAGTTTTTCAACCTTACTAGGAGTTACTACTTGTTTTAGGAAATCCAGACATCTAGGATTTCACTAGTCCCATAGAACATATTGTCTATTGCATTTGAAGTCACAGGATTATGGGACATTAGAATCTGCCTCACACAAAGTCAAACTATTGGTCCATTCAGCTCTCCATATTGTCTACACTGATTAGTAGCAGCTCCTTAAGTTTTTAGACAGGGAACATTTCCTTGAAGAAGCCAGAGCTTGCACCTGGAACCTTTTGCATGCAAAGCATATGTTCTACCCACTGAGCTACAGCTCCACTAGTGTGTTGATCTTTACAAACTTCATGGCAGCTATTTCATACACAGCCAAAGTTTGCCATATTTGGCACGTATCTTATATTTATTCCCCATATCACAAAACGCCAGGTGTAGGGGTGCTTGATACATTACTACTTTACTGCCTGTAACTGACTACAAACTACTATAATCTTGGTACAGGCTTCCATGGAGACACCAATTCCATAGTGCCCAAGCTTTTCCAGTTCCAGGAAACTGTATGAAGTTGCATGAATATAGGCATCCAAGCAACCATGTAGGAAAACCTTTCCATTTAGAAAATTACTGAACTTTTACTACATGTAAGAATGTGTGGCAGGAATATGTTCACCACTGTACTGCATTTAAAATTATACTGTCATTTTAGTAATACAGAACTAGGCAACTATATGGTAGAAACCTTATCTGGTGGCTCATTGGTCATATGGTGACTCATACTATGTGTAAAAGTGATCTGCAAGTAATGCATCAGGTAACAGCAAATAGTTTTGATACATGCCCACTCTTCCCTCTGCTCTCAAAAAGGTCCACCACCTTAGAATTCCACAAATAAATGGCACACACCCACACCCCAAACTCTTTGAGAAAGGATTCTATACAGACTCATCTTTCATCTTGATTCTTAACATAAGTGTCCTGGTTTTTCTGTTCTCAAAAAGGTTTCCAACTATGGTATATATTTCCACCAAATTAGAGAAGACTAAACCACTAGTACTTTCATAAAACCCTGCATCAGGGGATATTCTGGTCTTTGAGGTAACAGAAGGTTGCACTGGTGAAGTTGACAGCACTTTTTCCATGTTCATTAACTATAGCTATTGGTTTGGAAGGCTTATGTACTGCCATGAAATCACTATTATTTCTGGCACCCAGCTACTTCATCTGCTGTTTGCTCAGGAACAGCTGCTTCTTAGCCTTCTCCAATGAGAAACTATCTGCACCTCTGGTATAATCCAGTTCTTGTCATTCTTACGATTGGCCACAAGCGTTTCTGAGTGGTTATATAAAAAGTAGTGTGTTATGCAGGTACACACAAGAGCCAGGACTGTTGAATGTACATGACACCCAACTTGGGCTTGCTGCCATGTATTATAGAATGAGCCATAATTATCAGTAAATGCAGAACTAGGACAAGGTAGCCCCTACTACAGCTCAATTACCTTTGCATGAAAAGAGCCTGTGCTTTAAAAATCTTTAGCAAACAAAGGCGAGACTGTGTGTAGCATTCAAAGTGATGGTACAAAAATAAAAAGGTCTTATTATATAACTCTGTCATCAAGGAAGTGGAAGTGTTTTTCTTCAGCCAAAGGCCTAAGTAACACACATCAATAGAGCAAAATATTAGGCTCTTCTCTCTCTTTTTCACTGAAGAGTGTCCTCTGAATAACAGTTTCAACTAAGTTCAGTAGGCATTACAATGCTTCTTTTTCATAGTAAGTGCATTCTAACCACAGTGAATATGAGGGATTCTAATTTTTCACTGAAAGGTAATTCTAAACACATTAAGCAGAGTTCTAATGAACTAATGTGATGAATTTCATCTCCTCCCCCCCCCCCGCTACTTTTGACACATAAACTAAGAGGTCTAATCGTGCACTTATACAGTTACCCAAATACTACTTGCAAGCCACAAGTGGGATTTCACTACTGATGTTATTCCACATTGGTTTGTCCTACTAAATAAATCACAGGAGAGCAATAATTAAAATATTCTCAGTCTAGTATACAGCAAGCAAAATTTGTGGATTATATCCTGTTCACTACAGGAAAAATAAATGGAAAGAGCCTTACCTTACACTAGTACTGACTTTCTTTTACTGTTCACTGTACACAAGTGTTTCAAGTTTCAAAATCTTCTTCATAATATGTTCTTAACATAGCAAGAATCTTGGTCACTCAAATATTCTCCTGAAGAACAGGCCTACAATAAATTTTCTTGATACCAGCACTGATAGGCATCAAGTGAAATTGTTCTTCTGCCATTGTGATATTTAACAGACTTACTGTTCAAGTGTTTATTTATCCAAATCTTATATGCTTAAATATGGTGTTGCTTCATTAGCAAGGAAAAAGAACAAAGAAGGTTTTTGCCTCCATGTCTATAATAAATGTCACAGCATAGCTGACAACTGCCTAGGTTAAAAGTCATCATTACACTACAATACTATAGTGTCCTATAATAATAGGTCTGCTACTGTTTCATTTATCAATATGTCATTAGTGTCATAATATGGTTAGTAACTACCACGCTGTATTCCAAACTAAAAATCTCAAGTTTCTGTTTGAAATTTGGTAGCTATCCTTAGACTGCAATACTAAGCACAAAAGTAAATCCTACTGAACAACTGGATCATACATCTGAGTAAACATTTATAGGAGTGTTAAAACAAATTCTGCCTAAAGTGATACAGCACCATGGCTACCTTCAGTCGCTAGAATTGTACTACTAGCATTAGGCCCCACTATTCTATTAGATACACAGGGATTTTTCAGAGATACTCACAAACATGTCACAAGCAGATCACATGTACTGAAGAGATCAAAAGTTTCTACTAAAGCAATTTCAAAACTAGATATGCAACTGTTAGTACCACAAACTTCTGAAGAATAGCCAACTGTCTAAAAGAGGGCAAGCTATCTAGAAGCAGGGCAGTTTAAAAACCCACTCATCTCTTTTTTAAAAGGAAAAATATTGTAATAATTAGAGACATTAAATATATACACTTTAAGCATTCCAAAAGACTCAGGTATGCTCACATGAAAGTTTCAGAAGTCTGCACAATAACATGTTTATGCTCCCAATAAGCATGTAAGACTTTAATATGCAGCACCCCTAACTAAACAATTTAGCTACTGACTTTTTTAAAAGTTGCAAAACTAGAAAAACTGTTCAATGAATCAAAAACAAAATGTTCAGATCAAGACTTTTTGTAAGTGTAAAAATAATATTGCAATATTATGTTCTGGACACCTACCCCACTAACACTAGTCCAAAAACAGCCATTTTGTACCAATATATATACTTGTTGGACTTCTTGAGTTAAGGAGTGTTAGTCCTCTTAAGAACCATGTTTCTTAAGTGTGTGTGTGTTTACATACCAGCTTTTCTTCCAAAGAGCTCAATGTGGTGTACATGGTTCTCATCCTCCCCATTTCATCCTCCTTACCCTGTGAGGTAGCTTAGGCTAAGAGATGATGATCGGCCCAAGGTCACCCAGTGAGCTTCATGGCTGAGTGGGATTCAAACCCTGGTCTCCCAGATCATAGTCCAACACTCTAACCATTACACCACACCAGCTCTTTTTAAAAAGTTCACTTTTATCTTTGTTTAAGTTCTATTGCCACAAGAGTGAGGTTTCAAGAAACACACTGCATAGAGCAATCCCACTACTACTATCCCACTGCATAATTGAAATCAGGAGCAAGCATAAAGATAGACAGATAAGACACTGTCAAGAGAGAATGAACTTTAGCTCACCCTTTAACCCTTAACAAAACGGGCAACTAACTAAACATATCACTATGCAACATCTGGAGGAAAGCAAGAGATTAACTTAAATACGTAGTGAAGAAATGCAGCTGAGGAATGACAAGCACAAGCATTTAAAAGGCAAGAAGGAACTCTGACAGGGCCAGGCGCGCATTAGCAAGCCAGCCTGTCGCTAGCCAACTGACAAACGAAGGTGAAGTCCTCCAACAGGTATATAAGAAGCAAACTCCGCCACCCCACCTGGCAGCTCGAACGGGCACCCTCCGTCGCCAGAACCAAATGCAGCGACCTCTGCCTTTGACTGGGCCCACTATCCCGCCGCGGATTTCAGCATGCAGAATCTAATATCCAAGCGACGCACAGAGATGCATTTTCCCCGCTCTGGCCTCCAGGAACCGGACCTGGCAGATGCGCTGAAAGGCAGCAGGGGGGTGTCGCTAACCTCCGGCGTGGGGCGCCACAGACCGAGGGGCGTGGGGCGCGCGACTACCTGCCGGGCAAGGACCCCGACCCAGAAGGGAGACTCGACCCAGGGGGACCGACGGGCGCCCGCCCCCCACCGCTGCTCACCTCGCTTGCTGGGCCGCCCGACGGCGCCGTCGCCGGAGCTTCCCCGCCTCCCCTTGTGCAGCTTCCCCCCGGAGGAGCGGCCGGGCTCGCAGTCGGCGCTGTCCGGGCGGTGCCGGTGCCGGTGGTGATGCCGCCGCTCGCAGCGCGGGGCCTGCGCGGGGAGGCTGAGGGGGGAGAAAGTGAAGAGCCCCGCTGCCGTGGACGCTACGGAGGGCGCCGCCGACAGGCCGGGGACAGCGGCCGGCGGCGGCGGCTCCGCCTGAGCGGGCCCCACCACGAGCGGCTGCTGGCTCAGCTTGGCCCTCTTGCACCCTCCGAGCTCCCCCGGCGGGCCTTTCCGCTTCCTCCCCCCTCCCCTGGGTCTGCCCGGCCGGTCGCCAAGTGGGAGCGAAGGCGTCTCTTCCGCGCCCCGGGACACGGCGCGCACTGCAGCGACCTGCGCAGCCATTTCACCGTCTCCCTCACACACATTTAAATGGCCCGAGCGCCAGCTGCCACCGCGCAGGCGCCGCCTGGTACCCCCTGGGAATTGTGGTCCGGGCGGGCACGCCGGGAGCTGTAGTTTTCGGGGACTAAGCGCATGCTCGGCTGCGCACAGCTTGCTGGGAAAGCAAGTTTTCGTTTTGGCTCCGGGTAGTTCTTGAAGGAGAGGAGCGTGCGAAGAGTCACGCAGTGCGGCCTAATCACGTGGACTGTCCGTTTACGTACTTCTGAGAGGAGGCGGCGGCGGTGGGGTAGCTGCCGCCAGGGACGGGAGACAGTCGTCGTTCAGCTTTTTGCTGTGGCTTAGGGGTTATTTTGGAACCTATTTTTAGTTGCAAGTTTGAATCCCGGAAAATAAAAAAACAGCATTTGGCGACAAAGTCTCTGAGCACATACAGAGTGCCTTTCATCATTGTTAAGTAAACAGCTAACCCGCACTTTAGTAAGAAGAGAGAGGACTTCTATTTCAGCAGGGTCCATTTTAGCGGTCATGATTATTTTCTGTACGTTTATGTTACCGGTTTTTTAAGCCAGCTTCGGGAGCACGGAATTCTAGATCTAATTACTAATTTTTACCGTGTTCACAATGGCAAAGTTGCCCTTGAAAGTGTAGCTTGTGAAATTTCTAGAGGAAATAAAAGGTACATTAGACTATTTTAATTATCTGAACTTAAGCGGCGTGCATAAAATTTAGAAAGGAGTAAATCCTACTGAATTCGTTGGAATTTACCTTGGAGTAAACAGACTACATACTGTTTATTTTGGGTTTAGTCATGATACTTTATGGTGATAGTGTTGATAGGGACAAATGGATCTTTGTGTCAGTAAAAGAAAACTGATTTGTCCAATAAGTCAGCGGCCACACACAAACACACCTCCCCCCAATCCTGCACATATTAATTGCTCAGGAAAAGAGGTATGTCTTTGTCCTAGTAGCAGCAGTGTAGAGAAGCTCATGGGCCTGCTGTTAAAACTGAAAAAATAATCTTAAAAAGTTTGAAAAGAAAACCAACTTCACAATCTCATCTTCATAGACAAGAGGTATAACTTTGGAAGAGCCATGTAAAACACAAAGGTTAAGCTGTTAGCTGCACTTGCAAAGAACCAGGATTTGTGTTGTCTGTAATTACTAACAGACTTCCTTTTCTTCCTGATCCTGTAGAATATAAATTGGTCCAGTGAGTTTTGAAAGTGCTCTTTGATGCAAAGATAAATGTTTTCCCTCCTCAATTAGTACTGCGTATAGGTGTCTGGTAACACATGTTTAGGAAGCTGTGTTTCAACAAATAGTGCATTTGGTGCACATTTTAAGTTCTGGCCTAGTTATCTCTGCAAGTGCTGCAATCTAGGTCCTTCATCCTGAAGCTGTCAATACTCTGCTCAGGTGTATTATTTTGCCTAACTAGCAATCCCCTCATGGCAGATATTTGTTCTGCCAGCTTAAAGCATAAAAAGTTCAGCTCTTTTTCAGAGAACTCCAAAAAGCATTTGAACTTGGACAGCTCATACTTACTTAATGAAGAAGCAGCAGCAGCATTCAGAATGATAAACTAGGTCACTCAAATATTTCAGTTAATCACTGCTAGAGGGAGCTCTGTTGTTTTGTATTTTATAGAAGATCAAAGTTGTTAACTTGAGTACAGTACAGTATGTACAAGGATGAGAGTCTGGCAGATAGAATTCAACTCAACTGTACATCTGCTTATAGGATATATGCTTCTTTAGACACATTACTCTCTCGGTATCATACAGGAAAAAAATTTGCATTACTTAAGCCAAACAAAGTAGAATACAGTATAGGAAGCTGCCTTATACACAGCGAGACCATTGGTCCATCTACCACAGTATTGTCTGTTCTGACTGGCAGTAGCTCTCCATGGTTTCAGACAAGGGATATTACTATCCCTACCTAGAGATGCCAGGGATTCAACTGAGACTTCCTTCATGCAAAGTACTGAGCTGTGGCACATCCAAGGTGCTGTGTATATTCTGAGACATACTTTCAGATCACAGTGAGTGGTAGTGAGGGCCAATGGTGCCCCGGATGAACTGGATATGCATCCTAGGCAAGGGTGAGCAGAAGACTGAGCCCATTCTACTAGTATATCTTCAAGTGTTTTTCAGTGCCTCAGCATTTCAGACTCACTGTTGTTCTAATAATATCAACAACAAAATGACACACACATTAAATTGGACAGCCAAAATGAGGGAAGTCTAGGGTAACTAGGAACAGACTGTGAGCTTAGATCCATTCTAGAATGCAAAACAAACCTTTGTCCTCTTAGTATATACCTTGCACCCGTCTCCAGTTGATGAGATATCATGGTTCTTCTTGTAAAACAAAATAATCGAAAACAAAGTGAATTGTGACATCTGACTTAAAACATGTCTTACCCAAAGTAGTAGTAGTAGTAATACACAAAATAAATTGCATAAATAACTTAAACTACATAAGCAAAATCTCTTGAAAAAGCACTTAACAGTTGAACAGTTCCTCAAATAATCCTAGATCTAAAGTATAGGTGGGGAATCATTTGTGTATGGTGATGGTGAGTAGACCAGAGCCAAAAGTAGGTGAGGATGACCCATTTGTATGCATTCACATATCCAAAAAACATTTGACATCAAAACTAGAAGGGTTTAAAACCATTTCTCCCGGGTAAGCTTCCTTCTGGGTTGATCTGAAGGCAGTAGCTGAGCAGTGGGAAAGAAGGAGCTGTGTGCTGCTGATCAGCAGGACTGGTAGCCACACTTCACCACGGCTCAGAGCAAATCTCTTCCTCTCTCTGGCTTTCCTTTTTCAGCAGCTCTCACAAAACTGCATCAGGCTCCAATGGAGGAATAGAGCTATCTGTTCTTCCCCTCCAGGAACTTGCTGGGTGGGGAGGAAAAGAAAGGAGAAGCAAAACTTTAAACTGGGTGGGAGCCCTCCACAAAGTGCATTTGGACCACAGGTTGAAGGTTCACCATCCCAATATAATATATACTTCAAGAATTTGTGGAGAGAAAAAATGAACTCCAGAAAGCAAAAATTATTTGAGTTGAGAATTCAGAAGGTGTTCCCAGCAGGTGGAAAGTTTTAGAAACTACAGCAAGACACAATGATATATCTATTACCAGTACTGCCATAATGTTTGTTTTAAATATGTCTATCCTGCCTTCCAACCTAAATATCAAAGGCAGTTAACCCCATGGATTAAAACAATTCAAAACACATTAAAGTACAATTTAACAAATACTATAGCATGTCAACTATCAAAAATTGAAGACATGCATCTTGAATGTCAAACGTATAAAATACTTGAGTAGCTGACAAATAGACAAACTTTCCAAATGACAAATTTGAAACAACCCTATGCTCAGTTGGTTAGGGTGTGCTGTGGTGCATGCTTAACTGGGATTAAGCACCTTTCAACAAAGGTGCTTTCAACAAGCACCTTTTGAGAGGGACTTGCCTCTCAATAAACATCTTTAGGACTGCACTATTCATGGAATACAGTTGCTCGGCATACTGCATTTTACATAAGGATTGGTTTTTAGAGGCATTTAGTTTGAGGTGTTCCATATATTGCAAATATGAACCCAAATACTTTTGTGTTAAGAGGAGATAATTCTTCAAAGCAAACAAGCCCACTAATTGCTATTTGATGTACATATGCAAACTGTAGCAGCCCCAGGCTGACAAGCAGCCACTTCTAAAATCTTTCCCACCTTCTAAACGAAATACAAAAGTATTCTGAACAGGAAATGCACATTGAAAGACAAGGAACTGATATAAAGTTGCTACTTGGCTTTGGCATTCTCTCTCTCCCTTTCAAGTTTAGATTTTCATCATTTAGTATAGGTGTGCAAATTGCCACCTCCCTGCTCATCTGAAGCATAGTGCTTCAGTGTCTGCAGTGAGAGATGACGTTCTAGTCCTTATTGATAAAATGAAAACTTAGCAAATCATGCAGTCCAGTTGGCATCCACCCAAGAGTCTTTAAAGAATTCAAATGTGAAATTGCAATATTCTAGCCAAACTATGTAACTTGTGTCTAAGATCAGTCTCCATACCTCACTGGAAAGTGGCCAATGTAACACTAATGTTTAAAAAAGAATCTTGTTAGTTTTATGTCTGTTCTGAGAAAACTGGTGGAAAGTATTGTTAAATATAAAATAACCAAGCAGATAGAACAGGTGTGGGGAAACTTTGGCCTGCCAGATGTTGCTGAAGTATAACTCTCATAATCCCTTGCCATTGGCCATGCTTGCTGGGGCTGATGGGAGATGTAGTTCAGAAACATCTGGAGGGCCAAAGGATCCCCACACCTGATATAGAAGAACAAGTCTTGAGCCAGAACCAGCACGGCTTCCATGACAATTAGACCTATTTCACTAATCTATTAGAGTACTCTGAGAGGGTCAACAAACATATATAAGTAATCCAGTTTACATAGTGTACCACAACTTAAAAAAAAACCTTTCAGTGCACATTGGAACAAAACAACCTTAGTGTCAAATATATACATTCATGGAGTCTGAACTGGTAGTGACTGACTAGGAACAATACCTTGAGGTCAGAGTGGATAGCTCAATTAAGATGATAACCCATTTACGCAGTGGGTGGCAGCTGTGGAAAAAGCAAATTCCATGCTAGGCATCATTAACAAAGGTACTGAAAATAAAATTGCTGGTGACATAATACTGTTATACAAATCAATGGTGTGACAACTCTTGATATATTATGTGCTGTTCTGGTTGCCTCACCTCAAAAAAGATATTGTAGCGTTGGAAAAAGTTCAGACAAAGGCAACTCAAATGATGTGATGAAGCAACTCTCCTCTGAAGAAAGGTTATGGTGCTTGGGACTTTTTAGTTTAGAGGAAAGAGCAAATAGAAATGACAGCAATGTTTAAAATTATGGATGGAGAAAGGAGGTGGAGAAATATTTTTCTCCTTATAGCATTGGAATTACTCGGAGAAATTTGCACTAAAATGCTGGTGAATTTTCATGAGGGTTTCTTAAAACCTCAAAATGATGCAAAATGTGGAGAACTGAATTTAAGACTGGAGAGAAACTGAGGGAACCGAAACTGACAGATCCTTCCATCCCTATGTCTGAGTGCTGGACCTGTTGAGCCCCTGGCCTGATCCAGCAGACCTTTTTATGCCTCTAGTCAATGAGGAATATACTGAACCGATAGAACGTACTGGACACCCACAGGAAACAGCACCTTTTCTTCTTAATCTGTTTAGCTGAAAACATACTTAAAAGAATACAAACTGGTACAATCTCACACAGCCACAAAAAGAAGGAAAGAAAATAGATTTGATTACTCCCAAATCTGCACTTAACTCCAGGTTTCTTTCTTTTAAAAAAAGATCTGAGCTAAGCATGTTTATTTTTAATTAAATCCTTCATGGCAAAATTAGAAATTCAACACATCTGTGAACTGAGTAATTAGGAAAATCGAGATTTGCACACAGAGTACTAAAACAGTTGGCAAGTGCTCTGTTGTTCGAATGTTTGGCTACAATGGTTCCTATTAGCATTCGCCTAATTAAAAGATTATTCTGAAATAGATGAAGCATAAATTAGGCCTTGATTGCCACAGGATATTCTATTGCTTTTCCAAAATCAGGAAGAGGCTGACTGAAAGAGAGGAAGTAAGCAGCCCAGTCCGTCTAGAAACAGATTGCCCAGCAACAGTCTTGCTGTGTGCTGCACTCTTGTTGCTGTCTGAAGAAGAGGAAACACAGCTGGCTTATCCAGTGTAAGGCCAGTTCTTCTTTTCACTCATTCTACACTGGCAGAGGAGACACGACACAAGAACGTCCTTGTAGATCTGAGAATTAATGAAGTTCTATTGTTGCATGGAGGTGCAGATATGGCAGGCAGGAATATTTTGCCTCATTCCATTTGCAGATTCAACTTTTTTTAGCATTAGGAAGACCCATGTGTAATTCCGTTTTTCTCCCTCTTTAAATGCAGCAGCTCCCATAAAATTTGTTGTCTTCCATCAAACCTGTATACATCCTTTCTTACATCTCTTAAAACCAACAGGTCACGCCCACATCAACATCCTGAGAAGGGTACCGATTCCCACAGACCTACAATTTCCAGCATCCCTCCAACTCTCTGCTCTGAACTCTGGTTTTGCCTTTCTAACTATCTGTGTATTAGGGGATGCTCCCCCACCCATTATTGCTGTTCCCCTTAATGACCAATCACCCAGGCTATCACCTCACCAGGATGCTAGCCTGGGTATTCCAAGAATTAGAAGGGGGGCAGACATTCAGCCCACCCCCCAAAGCCGTCATAGCAATATTGTTTATTGTTTTTACGTTGTACACCTCTTAGATATGTTTAAAAATATTAAGCGCTCTATAAATGCTTTTAAATAGAAAATGAAATAATCCACACCCCTGCAGCAAAATAGATTCCACTAGCACAAATAAGATATAGACATTATTGTACAGTACGCAGTTGGAGTCCATCCATGCATTTGTCAGGGAGATCCAGGGAGGTTGAATATGTCCCTTTCCTCATCTCCAAGGCAGCAACTAGATGCAACTAGAACAGATGCTAACCTGACAGTGAGAGGAGCACTCTTTGTATTAGACACACAATGAATCCCACGGTAAAAGAGCCATGCAAATATATCAAAAATTGAATAACCTGCCTTAAGATTTTCATACACGCAACCCAATTTGCATTCTCTGACTCATTTGTGTTTGTAATTCAAATGAGTCCTTGACCTACATGGCTGACTTAAATTTTTGCTTTTAAGTGGAAGCCAGTCCCTTATCTATCAGAGTTCTGAATATTAGTACTCTGAATGTAGCTGTTGGCAACTCAATAAGTATGTCATTAAAAGTTAAGTAACTTCTTTTTGACAGTGCCAATGGTAGTGCTGTACACTTTTGAGATAAATCTGAAATATGCACCACTATTGAATTTTGTAGAAATGCAATCTGCAGAAGCAGTAACCAGCATACTAAATAAATAAAACATTTTATTTTATTATATTGCATCTCCCATATAAACATTCCATTAAATGCTTTAGGGTTTCTTTTGGTTTTTCAAGTCATTTTTTTTACAGAAATAAAGTCTGTCAGTTGTGCCTGATCCCCCACCCCCATCTTTTCTCTTTTCTCTAGAGTGTACCACATCTCACTTGCTCCAGCCATCTGGGAGTGTTTCCACAATGCAAATACCTTATCCTGTAGGTGCCCCTTGCATAATGCACCTTATGTGTTTATACACCAGTACTTTGAACGTTTGAGCATGGAGAATACTGCTTCAGTGCAAAGTATAAAACCTTTGCAATCCCAAAATTCTAGCCCACAAACTTGTGAGAGAGAAATTCAAGTTCTGATTGCAAAAGATAGGAGTGAAAGGGCAAATAAAAAACTCCTAATTTTGAACGTTTGGGGAAACAGATCCCGGCTGGAGAAAATCTTGTCACAGGTGTTGAGGCGGCACATGGCAGAGTATTAAAATGGTCAGGAATTATTCCTTAAAATTTCAACAAGACTCAGGATCAAAACCAAGCAGTTGGTTTGGAGACACCCCAATGGCTGCTTGAAGGATGATTGGTTTTATTTTAAATGTAGGCAGCCAAAACTGCTTGCTTACTTGTTGATTTTTTAGAGATAGGGCACCTGTGGATGGCTGACCTCCTACTTCAGTTACATACTGGAAATCACAGGATACAACTATTGCTTCTGTGTCCACCAATGATTACCTGGTGTCCATTACATTCATGCAAATAAATGTTCTCTGCGTGAGAATACAACAGAGAAATTCCCTACCAGATATATTTCAAAAGAAAGGTCTGAGCTTGAAAAATCCACAACTGAATATCACTCAATTCTTGGAACACAATAATTACTAATAAATAACAGTGCCTCTCATCTTCAGCATTTCCCCCTGCTGAGCCACATCTTTGCTAATGCCTCCTGGAATGGAGGACACACCCCAGGAAAGATGCTGTTGCTTCAGGAAAGGTGTGAGCCCCAGCACTTCTCTTTGTTCGGCAGTGTATTGTTTTGACAAATAGTACTTCATTGGAAACGTGAACAGAAGCCAGGAACTTTCACAGTTCAGTATTATATTTTGTCTATAGTGGTCACATATACTATCTTTCTAGTAGCACGACAACAAAAGCCATTATGTTCCAAATGATGGTCTTGCCGCAGACTCCAATTGCTGAACTGATGACAGAAGAAGGTAAGGCTCCTGCAGAGACAAAGGGCATCAGCAAAGTTCTACTAAATGTTCCAACTTGGTGGTGGATCTCTTGGTCCCTTGGGTTTTGAAAACCGGTTTGCAAAGCCTAGAAAACAAAACCAATAACATGTTACATATGGTAGAGCATGGGTAGGCAAACTAAAGCCCGGGGGCAGGATTCGGCCCAATTGCCTTCTAAATCCGGCCCATGGACAGTGCAGGAATCAGTGTGTTTTTACATGAGTAGAATGTGTGCTTTTATTTAAAACACATCTCTGGGTTATTTGTGGGGCATAGGAATTTGTTCATTTCCCCCCCCCAAAAAAATATAGTCCGCCCCCCCCCAAGGTCTGAGGGACAGTGGACCGGCCCCCTGCTGAAAAGGTTTGCTGACCCTTTCGCTAGAGGACCCTTGTGTTCAACTCTTCAATTCTATGGTTCTAAGAGATTAGCATGTGATTCTCTCGCAAGAATAATAAAAGAGGCCAGCTGTCTGATTCAACTAATGACAAGTGAGTCTGATATATTGGCATTCATACTGTATATCACATTGCTGAAATTATTTACTTTGGGAGTGGGCTTGGGGAAGAGAGTGCAACAACCCCAGAAGCAAGTATTTTGAAAACTACTGTAATACTGTAGTTTCATAATATGTTGCCATCAAGCATGGTGCTGGTTTAGCTCAGTTGGTAGAGCATGAGACTCAGCATCTCAGGGTTGTAGATTCGAGTCCTACATTGGGTGAAAGATTCCTGCATTGCAGGGGTTGGACAAGATGACTCTCGTGGTCTCATCCAGCTCTACAATTCTATGATTCCAAGTTGACTGTTTCATCAGACCCAAGACTATAGAGTGCATTCCTCTAATATCTATAAACTAAAACAATGTGTAACAATAACCATTGTCAGTGGCAAAACAACAACTACACCACCCTTAAGTTTTTTCAAGGTTAGTCAAATAAGGAAGCATCGCTTTTTAAAACAACAACAACAACAACAACAACATACCAAACCTCAAAACAGAGCTGGAGTGATTTGATTGATCAGCCTCTGGAACTTTTAAAACTGAAGGTGAACCACAAATACCTAGAAATAGAAAGGAAGATCTTAGGAACTGATAGGCTGCTATCCTAACCCTACTTATTTTAGAGCAAGTCATGTTGAGTGCAATGTCTCAGTAGACATTGTTAAGATTGAGCTGATGGCCCATGTAAACATCACAGGCTTCTTGAAACATGATTCCTGCTGGGGAGGCTGTGGTACTCAGGCTGGGCACAAGTGTGAATAACAATAACACAGAATTTTAAAGACCACTGTATTCTGCATTGTCTATTGGTTGCTCTGCTCCTGAGATGTTTTTCTAGTCACATAGGAATTACTGATCTGTCAGCAAGTTCCTGTGCATCTGCTAAGTGGTTCACATGACCCAACAATAGGGATAAATCGCACGGGTCTTCCCCACAAGTACTGTTCTGCAGGAGGGGGAGGAGTGCTTATTAAGTGACAAAGACCTATGGCCATATTATTGGGTCATTTAAACACTCTCTTAGCTGTGCAGGAGCTGCACATAGATGAGCTGCCTGCATAGAGCTGGAAAAATGTTTAATAGGCACCACAGAACTTGAAGGATCTTTCCAGGAGGCACAGAATATTATGCTGTGTCTGGGGCAACATTCTACGACCTTCACATTACTTTTGTTCCTCTGCCGCACCTTGACATCCTGCTCTATTTAACCCTGGGACCAGGGCCAACACCTTTGTTGGTGCCTGTGATTAAGGCCTAGATCTATACATGCCTTCTGTGAACACGGAGATCCAACTGCATTGTCGGGGCTGGACTGTTGGCAGTAGCCGGATGTGTGCCAGAAGCCACAGGACAAAGGCCAGAGTAAAGGTCAGAATCCAAAAGGACAAGTTAGGAGGCAAGGCTGAAGAGCAATCCAGAGGCCAAGACCAAAGACCAACCAATGATACTGGAACACATCAGAGTTTAGGAAGACTTTGTTGCTCAAGCGAGGTTCAGTTGGAACAGGAAGTCCTCCCATACTTATTCTTGTCCAGAAGGATCCTGTAGCCAGCCTGGGTGGGCACAGCCAGTCCAGGGTTCTTCATTGAGAAGCTGCCACCTGCACTTTAGTAGCTCACTACAGAGGAGAGCTGTCCATGGATCCCAATTCTTGACTGTTTTTCTCTTCACCAGTCTAGCGCTGACACTCTCCTCCTCCAATACCTAAGTGGCTTCCACCTCTCTCTCCATCTCAGGCCCAACTGGCTAAAACAATACTCTCCATCCTGCCCCCCTCAGATTTTTAAAATAAATTTTGTTTTTATTGCAAAAACAAGAAAACAATACAGCATATATTGCGTATCTCTATATCGCTCTCTATAAAATTTCTTTATTAAATTTGTCAGTTGCTTTATCTTGCCCAGGGCAACCCAAAGTGACTTACAACCAAACGAAGAGGCAATAAACCCTACATAGATACATTAAAGACAAGAGGAACAAGAAATACATAAAAAATATCCCACCCACAATGTGACCACTAGCTGCTGATACTGCCTGGATTTTGTTACAACGCACATCTTAGAAGGTGCCGTGCTTCCAAATCAGCAACGTTGGCAGCGATATTTCCTGCTTTTGTTAATCCAAAGAAGGACACACAGGAAGAGCACCGTAAAGATTTATCAAGGTTTCCTGGAAAATGTTTGAAGGCAGGAACCTGCATCAACAGGTGCATGGAGCAAAGATTTATAAACCAGCATTTTAAAAAATAAATGTTTTGTGCTAGAGGTACCATCCCAAGTAGGTCTAATCTAAAAGGCCTGTCATCTATCGTGTGTGGAATAAAATAATGCCCCAGTTCAGATAATGAATGTTGCTTCATGGGAATAATAGCATTAGGATCTTGTTGACCCACAGTGATCATAATGTCTAGTTCACCCACCTCTTATACAGAAGAGATACTGAAAAGATGTGGGAGAGGCTTGGTAAGCAGTATACACAAAGGTGTAGAAAGATTTCACATTTTAGAAATTGCCTTCTCTGTTTAGTATTCACAATGAGACCTCTGCAGATAAACGTAGATCTTTAATTAATTCCTGGTTCTGAAACCCTCTGAGATGCACAGTGAAAAACAGTGGAGCTACGTGATAGGTCTTTATTAATCCAGCAAAACTACTGAGTGCCTTCATCTCCCAATAGAGTTGTCCGGGGTTATGGTTCCTCGGCTCAGACTACAACACAGCACCGCCACAGTGAATATGCAAAATATAGACAGTCTATAAATTCAAAAGACTTACTGTTCTTCACATTTCGTAAAATTTTCAAGCTCTAGGGGGGGAAACACAGAAAAATTACGGTGTTGCAAAAACCCTGCTTATTAAGAACAGATCTATTTGAAAAATAAACTACAGGGAGCAACTGTCATGAGTACCTGTCAAAAGGCTGTCCCATATTCTACCCACCCAACTCATTTAATCTGGATTGACTGTTTCTGCAGGAAGTCCAATAAGTAAAAATAAAATGGAAATGGTAAACATGGATCAAATTGGATGGGGGGATATAGGGTGACATTTGAGAAGCACTGAGTGTACAATCAGTTGCTGTGTGAAAGCACCCTAGATTAACACAAGCAGCCCATTCACTTTCTGGGACAGCAGAATGGAATTCTCTTCCAGTTAGAAGAGGAAGAGGTTTGTTCACCTTTGCCTTGAGGCTCTAGTAACCCTTTAAAGGTGAAACAAAGGCAGCCTCGAGTTGCATCACAATGGGCCATTAATTTGAAATTAAGGTCCTTGGGTATATTTCCTTCTGAAAAGAGTGAATCACTGTTAATTTACATATTTGATTATTACAGCTTAACTGCACAGGTAGCAAAACTGCAGTTTCTGGTTTCATATATACTGTATTTGCTTCTCTTTCTTGCTTAGAGCACTCCCTAGTGTTGTGAATGAGAAATGTTCCAAGCTCTGATTTTTACCAGAGGATCTACCAGTTAAAAACTTATTTCTTCTCCATATTATGGATGGAGTCAGTGGGGGAGAGAGACACCTAACAATTGTTAGGTTGTGTTTTTAAGCAGCATAATGTGGGCTAAAACTGGAAAGTTGGGTAGTCATGTATTCTACCTAACAGAAGGCAGCCCTCCATCAGAAGACAGTTCTCTATTTAAAGATAAAGAACTTCTGCACAGCTGAAACTTATATAATTAGCATGGAATGGGGGAAGCCCTGCTTCTCTGCTAATAGAAATGTTACAGCCGTCTCTCCCTCCACTTCTTATGCATTCTCTATGCTCCTTTACCTTACTCCTCCTGAAGCATTTTGCTTCCTTTGATGACTTGTCTGTTGATCTAATCACAGATTCTCCAAAACTCACAGCATTGTTCGTAACAGATGGTTGAGCTAGAAAAACAAAAACACACTTAGCAAAACAATAACTGTATCGACGCTTCCATATACATGGGAAAACCTGTAGACCTCCAAATGTTGCTGGACTCCAATTCCCAACAGCCCTAGCAGTCAGCATGGCTAATGTTCATGGATTATGGGAGTTGTAGTCCAACAACATCTGGAGGGTCAAAGGTTACCTACCCCTGCTATATATGGAAGGCATCATTTGAGAAGAAAAAGAAAACAAACCAATTCTTCCCCCCAAAATATAGCAATTCTTTCAATATATTCTTTCAATATAATTAAATGTATAATTAATACTAGACTGTAAACCACATTGGAGATTTTTTTTTGTCCTTCTGAGGTTCTCTGGCTGCATCACTTGATTTATAGACATTCGGTATTGTTTCTCAGTATGCCACAAGTATGTATTAATAGGAATTACTGGCAAAAGGTGGGTTCTGAATGTGATTATATGGAGACTCATTGTTATCTTCCTTTCTTGTTGCTGTGATTTTCCTCCATCTGCTCCAGCTGCAACAAAACATTTCTTTCCCATATCAGTCTCTACAGCCACAGCAGGTACTGTAACTCTCAAAAAATTTGACTTTACCCCCAAAGGCACACTCCTCCATTGTCTCCCAAGACAGACAGATGCCAACAACAAGATTCTCCTCCAGCACTTTTCACCCAGACCTTTTCAAACCTGACTTTGTATTTGCTACCTCCTCAAATGAAAATGCATTAACTAAAATCACCACCCAATAATGTTGTTACAAGACAGCCACAGCTATTGTACTTACATTCCTCATCTGCAAGAATAAAGGACTCAGGAGTTCTTTCAGGAAGGGGGGGAGGGGAAGGAGACCGATCCCGGGGAATCTCTGTAACAACAAGCAGTACAAAATAATTTAAAGAAAACATTTTCATTAGCTTGCTTTCAAAAAAAACCCTGAGCCTCTCCAGCATCAGGCGAACATTGTCTGCAATGTCTTCAGTTCTGCTATCTGCTATCAGTGTTAAGCACAATTCATCCCAAGAAAACATGTATGCACCTTAAGCTCCCACATACATAGGGAGAATTCTTAAAACGTGTGTTAATATCACTGGCTCTTCAGTATTTTGCAGTAATACTAACAGAACAAGATGACAATGAGGAACAGGATTTGGTAAGTGTACCATCTAGTGTACCATCTATACAACAGAAGTTTTCCATTGACAATAAAAGCAAGGCATTGCTAGAATGATGGAACATGAAGCAAGCAGGTGTAGTAGTAGCACAGACTAATTCATAGAAATGTCAGGAGAATGTTTACCTGATCTGGGTCTCTGCAGCTTTGCATTCTGAAAACAAACAAAAGGAGAATACTTTATCGTCCCTCAACTCTGTATAACTGCATTTAACTTTTAGTAAGTAGGTGATGGACAGCTGTAACTCTCTAAAGGTTTGACAATGCCCCCAAACAGCATCATACTCAATGTTCTTAAAGAATTACATGCTGCGTACAATTGTAGTGGAAGGTGGATCCACATGCCGTTTGTGAACCATGCATTTGCAAAAATCTTATTTCAATTTTTCAAAACTAAATCAGAAAAAAGGGCATTCTACTCATTTTTAAAATGTGACCACTGAAAGTGACACTCAAGCAAGCCACTTGTCTTTACTCAGAAGAGTTCTCCCCATTAAATTGCTGAAGGGATTTTTAACTGTGGTGTTAGCAAGAACCAGAGCGCCCTGGTCCTGTTTCTACTAATATCAGTATGCCCTTCCTTTCTGTCTTTTTTCTGCCTTCAGGTTCAGAAAGTGTTATTTACTTCCCACTCCTGAAAAACTGTTGTACTGAACTGAACAAATAAGAATAACAGCTTGAAGCAAATTTAGCAGTGCTGCGAATGATAACAATTACAAAAGCCCTACCCGCAGAACAGTGTTTCAGCAACACGGTAGTAGCTGCATTAGACGGAATGCTACTCTGTCAGCATATAACACATCTACTCAGAGATCAGCACAGGTTGTAAATTTGTTACCGGGCCCTTACCAGCTCAGGAAATTGCAGTAACAGCCCAGTGAGAACTGAGAATGCTCTGTGGACATGGTACACTGACTAACAAGGGTGGGGTGGAAAACTGGAGGAAAAGAATGGACAGAATGGAGTATCCTGCAGAAGGCCTAGCTGTCTGGAAGCCTGAACAGAACCTTGCAACATTTTGTCTCAGGTCCCACTTGCTCATGCTAAAAGCCAAAGCCCTTTATTCATTTCCCCTGTTTTGTGGCATCTTCCTAGTTAGTCACATCAGCTCCCAATAGATTTTAGGAAGAAGAATGTTCGTTAGCAGGTGTTCCCATCTTCACTGGAATTTGCTGGACATCTCTACTGCCAGTTGACTTACTCAGACTTACCGGTAATACAACTTGTTTTTTCAGAAGTATTGTCCTAGCCTCAGCTGTTGGACTATGAACTGAATATCTGCTGCAATTTAGTTATATAAAGTAGCAGCCTTTGTTTCTGCAGAAGTCAGGAGAACTATATAGCAATATTACTGGTGGAGATGTATAAAATCTCTAATGCGTTACCTTACTTGGCCTCAGTCTCACAGAGTCATCAGAAAATTTCAGCTGAGACACGCCGCTCCATTCCTTAGAGATTCCAATTTTCTCATTTTTGAACAGTGATTGGTGGTTTGAATCTGGCAACACAGAGTCATCGGCAATGGATAAAATTAGAAAACATAATGGATCTTTTAAAACTTTCTGAAGATCATCACTATCTTAGTCTAAGTTGTAGATCGGGGATGGGGAACCTTCAGCTCAGATTTGGCCTTACAGGGGTCACAACTCACAAACCACAGCAACCTGCTCCACACCTAATGTCATATGTGTCAGGTACCAAATGGCTACAAAGGGAGCTTAAAGTGAGCTCCTGATCATTTCTGTGCTGGAGCGAGGCATGGCAGGCAATGGGCAGCTGATGGGCAATGGGAGCATCCTTGGCTCCAATAGCATGAAGCAGTTTACATTGTTTTTTTTTTTTATAATATTTTTTATTAAACAATTTTTATATTAACACAAACAAAACATACATAAACAAGCAACAAACAATAACAGAACAAAAAACAAGTACCATTTCATGTCCTAATTTCTTAAACCTTACTTCCTCGACTTCCTCTTGCTTCCCGTTTCTGTATTCCAAGTTCTTACAATTATTCAGCGAATCTTCCCTTATTTTACTATAAATTTATGTTAATCATCCTTATTCTCTTTGTCTTAACCATTACTAATAGTAACCATTTATTTTAAACCCAACATCATTCTAGCTGTCATTAATTTTATAGTATTTCTTTAAGTAGTCCTTAAACTTCTTCCATTCCTCTTCCGCCGCTTCTCTTCCCTGGTTTCGGATTCTGCTCGTCATTTCTGCCAAACCCATATAGTCCATCACCTTCATCTGCCATTCTTCCAGTGTGGGTAGATCCTGTGTCTTCCAGTACTTTGCAATAAGTATTCTAGCTGCTGTTGTAGCATACATAAAAAAAATTGTATCTGTCTTTAACACCCCCTGGCCGACAATACCCAAGAGAAAGGCCTCTGGTTTCTTGGGGAAAGTATATTTAAATACCTTTTTCAGTTCATTGTAAATCATTTCCCAGAATGCCTTAATCTTCGGGCACGTCCACCAGAGGTGAAAGAATGTACCTTCCTTTTCTTTACATTTCCAACATTTATTATCAGGCAAGTGGTAGATCTTTGCAAGCTTGACTGGGGTTATGTACCACCTATAAATCATTTTCATTATATTTTCTCTTAAGGCGTTACACGCCGTAAACTTTAACCCGGTGGTCCACAACTTTTCCCAATCGGCAAACATAATGTTATGACCAATGTCCTGAGCCCATTTAATCATAACATGAAGCAGTTTACATTGAAAGTGCTGCTAAAAGGGAGCTTCCCCCACCATTTCAGCAGCAGTTTCCATGCAGATTGCTTCATGCCACTGATCCCTGCAGGAAGCAAGCTTGAACAACTGTGTGACTAGTTTCCCCATGGGGAATTCAATTATGCAGCCACTCCCTGTAGAAAGCAGCTTGAATTCACCATCCATCAGGTGATAGGCAGTGAGTTCAAATCTATGGAAAGGTGTTTTGCCAGCCCTATGCTCAGTGTCAATCATTGGATGGCGAAGTTGGCTTGTGGGGTGAGGATGACAGAAAACTATCTGGCCATCTGGGCCAAAATGGTTCTCCACCCTTGAAAGAGATGATGACTTCATCTTGCATATGGTGTTCTGCCATCAACAAAACTGTATTCACTTAGATGATACTTGAACTCACCATCTTCTCCAGGTACAATAAAGGACTCAGGGGTTCTTTTAGGCAATGGGGGAGGAAGGTCTTCATCCACCTGGGAAGAACCTGTTAAGCCAAAATGCTGAAGTTAGTGGACTTGGGTTATATACACAAATATCTATTGCAGACATGCAAGATAATAACCAAGACCTCTCATGGTCTTCCTTGACCTTGGTTGCATTGCATAGCTACTCGTTACGCAATGTTAGTTTATGAAAACTAGACATGAAATAAAGGACACAGCCTTATTCTGAGTCAGACTGTTGGCCCATTCAGATCCAAACAGTTTATTGTGATCAGCAATACCTCTTCAAGATATATATATTAGGCAAACACTGCTAGCTGAAATCCTTTTAGCTAGAAAAATCCGTGATTGGACATGGGAACTTCTGCTTGCAACATGTGCGCTACAGAACCTTCCCTGCTTCAGTTGTGCACTATCATTTTATGGACAAAAATCTTTGCCATTATGTAGGAAAACCATGCGCATCTTAAAATCCAAGTCTATAGCACTTTTCAGGCCATAAGTGTGGGCAGAAAGTGTCTTGCAACAAGCTTCTCTGTTGATTTAAATGAAGCATATCAGGAACACTGGAAACATGAACAAACTTCCAAATGTATAATAGGGAAACACCACCAGGTTGCAATCGCTGTTGCAAAATCTTGAAGTGCAGAAGCACGAAAGCATTTACTTTCAAAAAATAAACAAAGTGACCACCAGATGGCACTGGAAGTGGTAGCACTGGCAACTACACTTCCTTCCCCCATCAACCATAAATCCTGTGTATCCAAAGTCCACATGGAAACCTTCTGCTAATTTATTTTCCTTCTCATTCCTCATTTATCAGAATACAAAGTAGCACAGTACTATTCATACTTTTTCAGATTTTAGATTTTTACAACTGTGGTATCCCATCACCCAAAAGTGTTGGGTTGTTGTGCAGCATTCCTCCTCCTTCCCTTCCCAGCACTGGGCCAGGCAAGGAGTTTGAATTCTAGATATTAAAACATTATGATAACCCATATACATCTCTTCTGTTAATATTTGTTAGATGTTCACATAAACGCTCAAAGGCCATTTAATCTCCACATATGAAAAAGCTGTTAGTTGTCCATCTTGATTCCTCATCCATGCACTAGCAAAGTCCAATTCTGGCCATGTGCAAACTTAAAATGTTATCACCCCTTGATCTGTTAGGGCAACAAAACAGCCTCCTTGTACAACTTTCCTTTATAATGCAAATCCCCCTGCAGGAGGAACCCACAACCTCTCAAGGACTTACTCTGGCAGGCAGATTCCACTGCACCCACTGGTTGGCTATTCTGAGCCACAGAGCTGCATGGTGGGTAGCTGGCCCTTGCTGGACTTTCCAAGGGCTGACCTCTGGCATCTGCAGCAGAAGCAAGCCGGGGAATTGTTTCAGATGGATTCGCAGCAGGGTCAGGAAGCGCTGGGGAGCATGGTTCGTCCGATGACAGGGAAGAAAAGTAAGGATCTTCTGATGACCAAGTACAGGACTGATGGCGTAACTTCGCAAATAGACAACGCTTGGTGTTGCTTGATAGTTTATTTGAAAGGCTAGAGTCAGCTGTAAATCCTCCAGGCTGCAGGCCCTCACAGGAGTCAGGGTCCTTTCTTGTCAACGTTTGGGACGCTCTCTGTGATGCTAACTCAAAAGGGGTCGATTTGGTCCGTGTTAGAGGCAACTTTGAATCTAAGCTGATCCCAGCCTCACTTCCTGATTTTATAGTGACAGGAAGCTCTGCCCAAAGGAGATGGTTGAAGTCCAAACTGTGATGCTTATGGAGTGGCTGTCTTGGCAACCAAGAGTTCAAGCCTGCTGCAGCATCCATGTTTCTGGTGGCGCTGAAGCTCAAGGATCCAATTGAAATTGCTTGTCTGACCAGAGAAGCACCATCTCTATATCTGTCACAAGTGCCCAGGCTCCGAGATTTCTCCTGTTCCTCTTGCACTGAACTGAAACGAAGGGAACATGATTGTCAAAGGTATAACTACCGTATTCGGGAAGGCCCTTCTCAATGCAGACAAAGCTCCACTACATTGCAAAATGGCTAGGGTTAAGTGAAAACTCAGAAACTTCACTTCCACCTATGAAAAAAGCACATCAACCAAAGGAACCCAGACTAGCTTCTTAAAAATGAAGGTATACTCTTTTTGACACCCTAGGGACTGCCAAGATTTTATTTACCTTGGTATTCAGCCAGATGCTTCTGGAAAGTCTACCAGGAGCGCATAAAGGCAATAACCCTCTCTCAATGTTCTCACACAGCAACTGGTAGCATTCAGAGTTCCTCTGTGTTTAAAGGTTCCAACTAGCTACCATAGACAGTAGCTGCTGATAGACAAGATGACCTCCATACATTTCCTTGATGCAAAGTCAGTAGAGAGGAGAGGCAGGTAGGAATTGTTTTACTTTCGTAACCTTGTTTTCTTTGTAGCAAGGATGGGAAACCTGTGGCCCTCCAGATGTTGTTGAACTACAACTCCCACCATCTCTAACCACTGGCCATGGTGGCTGGGACTTATGGGTAAAACACAGCATCCCCAATCCTGGTCCATAGCTAGGTTGAGACTATGGGTATAAACCAACCAAAGTTGAGCTAAGGCTACTTTATTTCAGTGAAAGAGAGAATAAATATTTAACTGTCCCACTGAGATTAGTGGGCTCCACAGTGCAATCCTGTGCATGTCCTTTGAGATCAATGGGGCTTCCTCCTAGATAAGTGTGCATTGGATTACAGCCTTTTTAAAGTGCATAATCTTTCCCGAATTGTGTGCTATACTTAAGAATTACATCTTTTCTTACCTGTTCAATTGTATCAAAGAAGAAGTTTCCATATGTGGAGCCTGGAGTGCTGTGGCTGTTGTATGGCTTGCTTCAGACTACAAAAGTTACAAAAAATATATAGGTTTTGTAGACTCACAGAACCAGAACATTGGTTTTCAACAGGTGGACGTAGTACTGGCTTACAGCCCAATGCAAGGTGGGTAACAACAGCAGCACTACCACCATATAAATATAGGACAAAATATTTAAGAAATTGGTTGCCAAATGCATGTTTGGGCTAAATCATGCCCAGGTCTGGACTAAAAGATCTGTATTCTGTGAGGTCCACACATGGGCGTAGCCAAGATTTTTGTTGGGGGGGGGCAGGACGTTTGTTTGGGGGGGCAGAACCATTTTGATTGGTCAGTTAATTAAGTATTTCTATTGTTTTACTTGATTGGTGTGGGGCAGCTGCCCCTCCCTTGGCTATAGTCATGTGTCCACACCTTTCATAGCGGAAAGAGTGGGCTACACTGTTGAATCTGGAATTGATATTTGCCATTGCAACAGATAATCACTGAACTCCTTTATCTAGTTACTCCTTTATCTAGGACATCCCTGCTCTCTAAATACATTTTTGGAGTTCAGTGGCTTGATAAATATTAGACTAGTACGGAATCTACCAAGTAGGGTACCTCTCTCTAAGCTCTCCAGGAAATGCTGATTCACTTTTATTGCTTATAATTAATGTGGTATGTCCCTCTTTCATCACCCATCTTACTTCAGTGTATTTGGCTTCTGCGTAGTACTCAGCACCAAGTCTTACATTTTAGCTACCTCATGAGTTATTGGAAATGCTTCCACACTGCATACTATTGCAGCGCTCCACATGGTGAACAGCTGTTGGTGCTACTGTGAGACAGAAGCATCTCCAGCGTCTTCCATATAAAAACTGGTAACATAAAGATCAGACTTTGCTTAGGACTGGTGCAAACATAACACCCCTGAAAGCAAATTGCTTCTGTCTTCCATCATGACTGACTCCAGTTTTGAAGGGCCCTGAAGTGTTCTCTGCTGTAACTTTGATGAGAATCAGAATTGTGCAGTTTATTTTTATTTTTTTAAGTGCAAGTAAAATGAAGTTTAAGCCTATGTACACATCAGTGGCTTAAAGTATGGGCATGTCCCCTCTTTATGTTTGCACTTGCTGGGTACACCAGAGAGGGGGCAGGGGTGTCTTCATTCAATGCACATTACCTGATTTGTTTCTCTGTGCCTACACCACCACCCCTGAACTGAATGAAGCTGTCACCTGCACATGTGCTCCCATCTGCGCATGCACAACAACTATCTGAACTGTGCACACCTCAGCTTAACGGCATCTTGCCTTTTCAAATCAGATGGAAGCTGATTTGAGGGGAAGTACATCAAACAGGAACAATCCTCAAGAATCTACAGGATACATATGGATTGTGGCTAATGCCATGTGCACTCTGCTTCATACATCAGCGGCAGGAGCCCACTGGAGTCGGAAGAAATGGTAATGTGTACACAGCCTAAGTGAACTGGGGGAGGGAGGAAGGAAGTGTGCTTGAGGGGAGGGATAAAAACCCGCTCCTGGGATATTGTCTGTCAACCTCTGCTGACTGGTGTGGATTGCAAGGAACGGAATAACAATTAATATGGCGACTGAAAGAAATAGGAGTGTGTGGATCCTCATGTACCAGTTGCGCACACAGAACAAGTGTGGAACAACCTTGTCCGGACATGCCCTCTGATTCAAGCTGTTTCAAATAAGGGTTCAACTGTATTGGGCTGTAATTCCCAGCCCACACTTGTCTCCAGCCTACCACGGGGGGTGGGAATGACAGGGCTATATGATCACTTTCTTCTAGTACTGCAACCTAAACATGCATGCACAGCTTCTGTGAAGAGATATGCCCCCAAATTTCTCTCAAGGAAGCTCTCTATCTAGGCCCTCGGGTTAATCATTCAGACAGACTCCGCAGAGGTGGGTTTGCTCTTGTCTTGATATTTTAAGTCAGTCTCAGCCCGAAATCCATTTTTGGTAAACTGCTTTTTCAAAGGTCCTTTTTGAAGGTCCTAAAAGCTGTGAAAAACAGCCAGTATCTGTGAAACCACATCCTGGTTGAAATGCTGCCTCTGTCACCCTAGCCTATGCCTCTGCTAGACCACATAACTGCCCACAGCAGATGAGAAAGAAAATGACTCTCTCAGCTTGAGCAGAAGGTCTCCGCAAACACAACAATAAGCACACGGGGGGGGGGGATTGGTGTGGGTAAGATTCAGTTGGGACTTAAAGAATCGGAGTAATGGCATTTGAATTTATCTTAGGTTTTCCTTTATCACTTAGTAGCAAAGGTTGTGCTCACACTTCTCTTTACTGTGCACTCACTGTGTTTCTAGTGCTGCATTTTTAATCCGTGTTCACATGATGTTATTCAAAAAGCCTATGTATCCTGTACTTTGTTATAGAATACTGCTGCTGGATGTGTTGTTTCTCAACCAGTTTCACATGCCATTCCTCATTCACCTCTGGCCAAGGTATGGACAACTTTGCATAGGACAAAGAATTGCTCTCCACCCCATAAATGCTCCACAATGTGAACACAAACAGGAGTGTAGTGAAGCCTTGCCAAAGTGAATGGCTAGGGAAGATAGAGCTGTGAAATGCAGCAGGGGAAAAGCAACTTCACAACACTCTAAGGCAATAATGTGAACACTCATTTAATGTGCAATTGCAAATGAGTAGGTTGCAGTTCTGTGAATAAGAGAGGGTGGAATGTACATTTTGGAAATTCCATGCTGTGGAATCACAACATTGCAGGATATTGACATCATCATCAATGAACTAATCCTTAGAGAACTGAGCACAGGATGATTTTCTGTTTAACCCCTGCTCACTCCTTCTGACTTAGCTTTCAGAAACCAAATGGATGGGTGGAACATTGGGTGTATAACTGATCACACAAAAACCAACAGGGGAGAGTTTGCATGCAAGAAACGAGGGTTGGGTGAATGCAATACCTGAGACCTGAATTTCTCTACAAAGGATAAATGCAACGTTTGAAGTACTTCCTGTTCCAGTTCCTGTTTGGTGCTAGCATTGGTAGGAATGCTGTATTTTGGGGGGAAATGCTCTGTATTTGTAACCAGACACTGTACACTTACCTCCATAGCAAAGTTATCGGAATGATGAGTGAGTGCCTCAATTTGCCTTTTAAAGAGCTCAATCACAGCATCATAGACCAACTTATACTGCTCCTGTAAAATGATGCCAATAAATCACATGGAGATATGCCACTTTTGTTCATTCATTTCTCTACTTCATCTTAGACTTTGAAAGCTATACTGATATTTTCTGGCATACAAGCTAAGGAGCAGTGGTTATCCCCAAAGTTGGGGAGATTCATTTAATCAGTGGGTGTGACTATGCTTCATGCTGAGCTTTGCTGATGTATAAGAGGAAACTGAAGTTCTGGCACTGTTCCGTTTTCTGGGACAGTACCTTTTAAATAGGTTAAAGATTTCATGCAATGATTGCACATCATTTTGATAACAGATCATTTCCTGGTGGCAATAAGCATTTGAAAGATTGTGCGTGCCCTTTTGCCAGCCAGTTTATTTGGCACATTATCCACAGAATGCCTTAGCATTTTAAACTTTGATCTCCCTTCTTTTGATAATAACTGCACCTTTTCCTTTGATGTCTCTGCAGGAGGCTTTCATGCAAAGAGGGCTCTTGTACATTATTGCCACACACACAAGGATTTCCTCGTTAGAGCACAGCAGTGTCTCTCTAGAAGGCAAACATGCTTTCTACAATTTCATATATACTTTGCATGATAGAAAAAATATTTTTTGAACGTACCAGTGTTTGCACTAATAAAGGCCTCTGTGTTCGCATTTCCTGGATCGTATTAAAAAGGCTGAAGTTCATTGGCAGAATCTTAAGAAGATGAAGGGGAGAGGAAAAACAAAGAACTGTTGGTGATATGGAATGCCCAGATCCAACCATCCACTCTGTGTCGCAACACACCTTATAATTGAATTCATATTTCAGAGTCTTACCAAAGAGTTTCAGTAATTCCTATTGATTGATTGATGGCATCCATACATTACCCAGTCAATAATATCCTCTGGAAATTTACACTATACTCTGGATGGTTATACACATCAGCTGGTGAAAAAGTTCCCATTTCCAGTAAGCATAACAGACAGCAAAATTTCCCATCTCGTGACAGTTATACTACCATTGGTGGGAACTTCCTTGCCTGACATAGCAGCACATGAACAGTACAAAGATGTTTAACAGGGAAACAAAAACTCACCCCGTCTTTTAGCAAAGTCCACGTATAGTCAATGGCACAGATGACTCCTGTTCTTCCACAGCCCGCACTAAAAGAAAAAAAGACACAAGGGATTGTTGGAGGAAGGGCAAGTACAGCTCTCATTTTCATCCAGCATCCAGCTCTCTTTTTTCCTCCAGTATTTTAATAAAAGAACATTCAACCTTCCCTGAAAATCTCTTAGGGCCCATCCACACATTTGTTTGTCCTGTGATTACTAGTACTTTGTATAAATCTATTATCACAGGCCTGAGAAAGTTTTGGGTTTTTTGTCCTGCTACTTGCCCTGGGAAAACCCGCTTTTTATTGCTGAATTGGAACAAGTGTCAATCTGCAGAAAAACCTAAGAAAATTTTGTCCTTCCCCTGAACTGGTCCTAAAATAGCTCCTGAACGGATTTTTATGTGCTTTCCCAGGAGCTGTATTGGGGGCAGATAATGTCATCCATTCAAATTGAGGTTGATATCAACCCCCAATTTATATTTCTGATCTATTTGCTGAACTCACTTAATTTCTTGCTCTGAACTAAGCGGTATGCATCTTTTAACCTCACTACAGGATTAGGTATTTTTGGACAGCAAAACTAAGAAAACATATTGACTTGGTGGAGGAAACATTACATGAAAATAATCAGAATATAGAATCCACAGAGAGGGGAGATAAAGGAGAAGATGCAAAACTAAAATGATTGTGAGCCTCCAAGATTATAGTTGAGTGTATATTTCCCTTTGAGCATTAATACAGAGATTGAGCATTCTCCCTTGGCGTAAAAAAAGAATAAATCTCTACTGCCAAATAGCCTCACCTGCAGTGTACACAGATA
Source organism: Podarcis raffonei (assembly GCF_027172205.1). Taxonomy (NCBI): domain Eukaryota; kingdom Metazoa; phylum Chordata; class Lepidosauria; order Squamata; family Lacertidae; genus Podarcis; species Podarcis raffonei. The sequence goes on from NC_070607.1 coordinate 65,231,544, forward strand.
GGTACATCATTGTGTGCTTGATAGCAGCGCATCTCCTCTATGAGTTGAAGAATAGGGTCGATTGAGGACGGTACATCATGGTCTGGCCAGTTTTTATAATGGAAGTGGTAGACAGTTCGGCTATCCTGTAAAGGCACCAAAGGAGAAGAAGTGACTCTGATTGATCTCATCCTCATTTGAAGGTGGTGGAAGTAGTGGGTGGGTAATTTGACTGTTGTGGGTACACATGCCACTGTAGCCATTTGAGGATGCAAAGTTAGGCTGAACTGAACACCCTACATATCTGCAAAGACGCCATACCTACACCTTTCCATTGAGCATATTCAGATTGTGGCTGTTCAGATTTCCATGCCAATATCCCTATTCACAGTTCTACATGCTATGAATGCATCAGTGTGACAGATGAGTCCCATTGAACTTAATGGAGCTTAAGCATTTATACCTACGTACAAGTTGTAGACTCAAACTCTTCTTAGGCAAAGATTACTTCCTCAAGTTTCTGCTGGATGCAAGCTCCTGCAGTTATGAAGCATCGGACTCTATTGCCACCACCATAAGTGGTGTATTGTAACCACAAAAGGACTCACATAAATGGGTTGATCGGTGGCACCAGCACAGACTACTTCCCCAAGCATTCCTACCATATGTTCCCAGACTTACACTGTTATTCAGCTTCACTTTCAGAGTGCGAATCACATACTCATTTCTCCTCTCTTCGGCCTCCTATAGGAAAACAAACCAGGATGACATTTTCTGCTGGTAAACAGCAACAACTTGCATAAATCAGAATGCAGACTATGAATTAAAACAGGCCAGGGGATAAGCATGGTTATACTCACACAGGATATGCAGAAAGGGCCTGTATTGATTGGAGACTCATCCGCATCAACCCAATATCGCTCACATTTCTTCTGTTGGAAAAGAAGTAGAAGGAGACTGTGTTTATCTGTCTCTTGCCTTGTCAACTCTCATATCTTCCTTTCCCTGCCCCCACCACAAAAACTGGTTTCCAGTCAGGGAAAGTTTCAGCCACACAAGTGATGTGTCCAGCTGTTTGGCCAAGCTGGGAGCTCTCAAACACAACACTTTTTTTTTAAAAGACATTCGCAGGCTGCCTTAATTGTTTATAGAATTGGCTTGGTTTCTAAGCCCAGCCATGGGAATGTAGGAGGCTGCCTTATGCTGAGTCTGGTCATTGGTCCATCTAGTTTAGTATCATCTACACCAGCACTCCATGGTTTTAGACAGGAATCTCCTCCAGTCCTACTTGAAGATGCTGGGGATTGAATCTGGGACCTCCTGCATGCAAGGCAGATTTACCACTGAGCTATGGCCCAGTGAAGGGCACACCTTGGGCAGGATGCTCAACAACCACTGTATTCTGTGGCTTCTTGTTGAAGCAGGTGATATACTGAATGGGAGGAGGGGAATCAAAACGCTTGCAATAAGAGAACTACTGACTAGAAATACTGGGAAAAGTCCAAGGACAAGGGGCTGGTGCTAATAAAGAAACAGAAACAGGGAGCCATAAACCTATTTTTTTAATGGGAGCTTAAGGAAGATCTGGCATATACACAGCCTGGCACAACTGTGAACCCATTATGAGAAGCAATCTGCACACAGAGATAATGGGTGTATCCGTTGATAAACCATAAAGGACAACTTTAAACTGCTCAACTACGGCCCTATAAAACTTACTGAAGTCATAATTGTCTCAACAACCACTGACAAGTACAAATGACTCTAAATTTCTCTCTCCATGACTAAAAGCAGCTCTGAGGCTGAGGGCGCAATTTATACCAGGGAACAAAGCATGGAACGAAAGGTTAACCACCACCACCACCCCACTTTCCCGCCATGCCATAGCACTCATCCTGATTATAAAGGAAAATAAAAAATGTTGGGCTCTTCAGTCACGGAATTCCCACATCATAGGTTTGGTGCCAAAGTTGTATCCAGACATGTACTCTTGGTGCTTTTACCTTTTCTCCTTCATTGTCTGAATTTTAAAATTAATACAGGGTTGCGGGAGGGTGTGTGTGTTTGTGTGTGTGTGTATTTTGAGGCAAGAGTCTGAAAAAGTCAAATTCGGAATCCAAGCCAAAAGAGCAGAGCCCCCAGCTTAGCTCTTAGTCCAGAGGAATTTGGCCACCCTCCAGGTGCCCGGCTTGATTCCTTATGACCTCCCGTCTGCGACTCCCGGCAAGATCAAAGGAGGTCTCCAATCGGCGATCCTCCTCAACGTGAAAGAGAACACACCAGTCCTCCCACTCCTCTCCCAGGGAGGGGGAAAGAGACAGACAGAAATATATCTACATGTCTTTATTCCTGTCGTTCACCAGTACAGAGAAAACATGTCTGCACACTCTGCTTCCCACTGCAGAGAGAGAATAAACTCCTCCCATGTACTTCCAGTACAGGGTCATGTGCTGCTCTGAGGTAACATCCGGCTCTCAGAGCACTTTACAAACTGTGCCTGGTTCCCACGGTACAATCCAATATCACCCACATCCTGTTTACCATTCCAGCCACCTGGTGCCTGCTTCTGCATTGCTCCTTTTTCGTAACATCCTCCCCCAAAAGAATCAATGCGTGTTGCAGCAAGCAAAGCATGATCCAGAGAAGAAAACAAACAGTTGTTATACACATAACACTCCCCTGTTGTTTCAGTTCCACTCTTGGAACTCCCCGCCACTGGTTTCCCCAGTGTACCTCTCTGGTTGTCTGGTTTCCAAGGAATGAGTGCATCTGCATTACCTTGGCTAGCAACTCTCTGTTGTGTCTTTGTCTCTGACCTAGACACAGCTCCAACCTGTTCTCGGTTGTTTACAACAGCAACACATGCAACAGCTAAGTTAGCAAACTCTTTTGAGTACCTCTTGGGTGGTTGACCCTTTGTAACTCTCTCAGACCTACGTATGAGGTGCTGATCCTCTCTGCTCACTGGTCCAGTCTCAGGACTCTTTGGAGAACTAGTTCCAATGGTAAACAGTGGTTCATCCTTCAGTTGTGAAGGCCTATCTATTGTGTGAGACTTCCTCTCAATGACTGTGACAACTGAGCTCTCCGAGCTATCAGTGCCATCACTTTCATTACAGCTGTAATCAGTAAAATCATCATCATCTGAATCGTCCTCAGTGGGAAATGTGTGTACTATCACTCGCTCCTGTTCAGGAACACTCTCTAGAAATTTTGTGAGAATCACCTGACCAGATTCAGACAAAATTACTCTGTAGAGACCCTTTTCATACCCCACAAAAATGCCTCTGGCATTCTTTACTCCACCTGGAGCTTCTGTTCTCACATGAGACCCAAAAACCTTGAAATGGGCAACAGAAGGTTTTCTGTGGAACAGTTTCTCAAAAGGAGAACTTCCCAACTCTTTTGAAACCTTTCTCACTTTCGTATAACAGAACGACATTAGAGACTCGGCCCAGTACTCATGTGGCAGATGTGAACTAAGCAATTGCGCTTCCATCCCCTTTTGCAATTCTCTGTTCACCCGTACACAGACACCCCTGTTCCACGCTTCCGCTGAAACAGAAATCTTGTGTCTGATCCCCTTCTTCTGCAGGAACCTTTGGAAATCCTGTAAAAGAAAAATCTGCTTCTCATCTGTGAATAGACAATCAATGTTAGCATCATGCATACTCTTAACTTTGTCACAAAACTTCTGAAACCTCTCCAAGGCTTCCTTTGGCTTTCTCAACACATAAACCCAGACATAGTTAGAGAAATGATCCACACACACAAGATAATATATTGCATTGCCTCTAGATGGTTCTAGAGGACCAATCACATCAGCATACACCCGCTGAAATGCTCTGTTGACTCCGGTCACCTTCTTGCTCACACCTGCAAGAGAAACTAGGTTAGACACAGATGAATTACATTCCATGTAATCACTTTGTGCAAAAGTCAACAAATATAGTCCATCCTTCTGTTTGGCAGAAAGATATAACTCTCCATCTTTGTAGATCTTGCAGCTCTCAGCATCGTAGGACAGTTTCAGTCCTTTCTTTGCAATCTGCGAAACACTCAGCAGATTGAACTTCAATTCAGGAACCAAGTAAATATTGTTTATTGTCAAGTCCAGACTCTTAAGATAGACAGTCCCCACGCCGGCCGCTTCCAGCTCCTGACCATTGGCCTGTGTCACAGTGAAGCTTTGCTTCTTAAATGATGAAAAGAGTTCTTTGTGTGGAGACATATGAACGGTCGCTGCAGTGTCGATAATAAACGCGTTCCCAACATCTGGCGTGGTTCCCTTCGCCATCAAAGCCTTTGCAGGTTCCACCATAGGCTTGGTACGACCTTTGCCTGACGCCTCAGGCTTTGCTGAGCGGCCCTTCGCTCCTTTTGGCTGACGTGGCTTCTTGCAGCTCCGCTGAAGATGCCCAGCCTGTCCACAACTGTAACACTGGACAACATTCAAAGCTACAGCATCCTTTCCAGTAGCCTCATCGGTGGGGGAATTAGAACTCCGTTCCTCCCTCCCCCTGTCCTTTTCTTCCAGTGCAGCATGCCGGCTGTGTTCATCTAGAACCACGGCACTCAGGGGCACTCCCCCCTTCTTGGCATCCATGCTGAATCCAAGAGTCAGCTTTACACTCAATCTCAAGCCAGCTTTCACTTTTCAAGCCAGTAAAACTCCAAAAGTCTCTCGGCTTGTTTACTGCTTTCATACAGGCAGGCAAACTGTTGGGCTGTTTTTTCAAAACCCTTGCACAGCTGCGCAGATACACTTTCGATTTCCCAGGCTCTTTTTAGCCATTCAGTAACTGGCAGACGTTGCCTAGCAACCTGCTCAGGACGGAACTCCTTATCTAAACCACAGGAATTCCTGGTATGCAAGCTTGCTCTTTCAGAGCTGTTTTTCTTACGCAGCTTGTGAACCAGAAAATAAATCTTTCTGCGTTCATTCTCTCTTGCCCGAAATGCAGCATACCTTTTTTTCAGGCTCCGTTGCCTTGAAACACACTCCTCTCGGTGTCCAGCTGTCTGTTCTGTTTAGCCTCTGGCTGCAGGCAGACGCATTTCTTTATCTCCTTAGGTGCAGAGGATGGCAACGATTCATCGACCTCTCACCTCTCATGCAGATTCCCATAGATCAGATATCCATCGGTCTGCTACCAGTTGTCGGAATCCAAGCCAAAAGAGCAGAGCCCCCAGCTTAGCTCTTAGTCCAGAGGAATTTGGCCACCCTCCAGGTGCCCGGCTTGATTCCTTATGACCTCCCGTCTGCGACTCCCGGCAAGATCAAAGGAGGTCTCCAATCGGCGATCCTCCTCAACGTGAAGGAGAACACACCAGTCCTCCCACTCCTCTCCCAGGGAGGGGGAAAGAGACAGACAGAAATATATCTACATGTCTTTATTCCTGTCGTTCACCAGTACAGAGAAAACATGTCTGCACACTCTGCTTCCCACTGCAGAGAGAGAATAAACTCCTCCCATGTACTTCCAGTACAGGGTCATGTGCTGCTCTGAGGTAACATCCGGCTCTCAGAGCACTTTACAAACTGTGCCTGGTTCCCACGGTACAATCCAATATCACCCACATCCTGTTTACCATTCCAGCCACCTGGTGCCTGCTTCTGCATTGCTCCTTTTTCGTAACAGATCTGGCATATACACAGCCTGGCACAACTGTGAACCCATTATGAGAAGCAATCTGCACACAGAGATAATGGGTGTATCCGTTGATAAACCATAAAGGACAACTTTAAACTGCTCAACTACGGCCCTATAAAACTTACTGAAGTCATAATTGTCTCAACAACCACTGACAAGTACAAATGACTCTAAATTTCTCTCTCCATGACTAAAAGCAGCTCTGAGGCTGAGGGCGCAATTTATACCAGGGAACAAAGCATGGAACGAAAGGTTAACCACCACCACCACCCCACTTTCCCGCCATGCCATAGCACTCATCCTGATTATAAAGGAAAATAAAAAATGTTGGGCTCTTCAGTCACGGAATTCCCACATCATAGGTTTGGTGCCAAAGTTGTATCCAGACATGTACTCTTGGTGCTTTTACCTTTTCTCCTTCATTGTCTGAATTTTAAAATTAATACAGGGTTGCGGGAGGGTGTGTGTGTTTGTGTGTGTGTGTATTTTGAGGCAAGAGTCTGAAAAAGTCAAATTCCAGATCTGGGATCATTAAACAGTCTGATTTAGCTTGTACAAAAAGTAGTTCCACCAAGAAAAGACACAAGGGCACACACACAGTCCAAAGAGACTTTTAAAGATTCTGATAATTCAGAAAGGAGAATGGAATGATGGCCAGGAGAGTTAGCACTATCTTATACAGACACCACTTGAGGAAAACACAGATTCTCCTGCAATATTTTGATTATATTGACCTTTCAGGTCAAGTCCAGTTTTGGGACAGAATACAAATCATCCTTGGCTGCTCTGCCAGATGACCTTCTTTCTTTTCTTTTCTTTTTTGCAAAGTGCTCAGTTTTACTTGTGATATATTATTTGGTTTTCACTTTATCTTTATTTAGCTTTTAGGAAAATTGTTGAATGATTTTTTAAAATGCAAACCTCTTAGAGGTTTTTTTATTATATTAAGCTCTCTCTCTCTGTGTGTGTGTGTGTGTGTGTGTGTGTGTGTGTGTGTGTGTGTGTATGCGTGCTGTCCATTGGCACAGAGCTTACCTTCCCCATTTCAAATTCCATGCAAGCCATGACCACAACCTGGAGAGATCAAAATAAAAAGACACTTGAGTACCATTCAGCTACACAAATGAAATAGGAAAATTTTCAATACTGGGCACTTCCACAAGGTAGACCTCTGCCAATTTCTTTTCCTTCTCATTCCATTTTTATCATAATATGAGATAGCACGTTTCCATTCACCCCTTTGCTAGTTTTATATTTTCACTGTGTCTTCCGTTCCAAACCAGTGGACGGTGCATATCTGATAGTGCCTATTTTGTTCCTGCATAGACCCTTTTCTTTCTCCATACTCTCCACCCCCTGCTTGCTTCACCTCAGCAAGCAGCCACATCAAGAATCAAGCAGGGTGTGAATTTTGTAATTGTCCAGCAACATGCAATGTTTGGTGTACAGTTGCTCCTGCATTTGTTGCACATCTCCTGCACTTGCATGAGAGAAGTGCAATAAGCCAGCCTTTGATTCAGCAAGACAGAGAGAGAAGAAGGAAGGAAGGAGGGAGGGACGGAGGGAGGGGGGGAGTTGCTGGGACATCCCATTTCACTCCAAGGGCCTTTGATGCATCATCTGGGTTTGGTTTGGTTTTGCTTTGTTTTTTTGCAAGCTTCTCAAATGATTGTGGTATGTGTGAAATGGGAAGGTTTTTCTTTTTTCTTTATAGCTTTGGAATTTGTTCACCAAAAGAAGTCTAGCGACAAAATTCTAAACTAGGCTTACACCAGGTGTAAAGTCCCACTTTGCAACGAAGAAAAATAAAACAAATTTCCATGCCCAGCACTATTTCCATCTCCCTTCTCTTCCCACGGGGTCACTAGTTGAAGCAAAAGCACCAACTTCTGCATTGCAGTTCCTGGAGATAAAATGGCTCAGGGTTGCCTACAAGCACTAACAGTCAAACAAGCATTGAGGAGGTGTGGCAGTAGAGCACCCCCTCCAAAGAAATGCCATGTAACACATGGGGGGTGGGGGTTGAGGAACTCTTCCAAAATAGAACAGCTCCACCACACCCTTGGATTTCCCACGGCTATACCTCCCTTGACAGTACTAATCAGATTTTTTCACAATAAGGGAACAAGTGCATTAACCAGGAGGGAAATTGGGATGCATACAAGTGACACATGGTGCCATATGGCTGCCCCTGCCCTCCAGTGTGTGCATGGGACATGCAAATATGCAGCAAGTGGCTGGTGATGCCTTTGAGCAGAATTGTCACTTATAGAAAATGGCTGTGTGCAGTAGGATGGCTTAGATTTTTTTTTAAAGTAAGAACTCCTCCTTTTTATATAGCTAGAAGTCTCAAATCCTGGGAATGGAATAAGCTGTACATATTTGATTTGTTTCCCTAATTTGTATGAGCTGCAACCTTTAGTTGCTTATGTAGGATTAGTGGGTTTTGGAAAAACAAGGGATTCAATGTTTAGGCACTTTTAAACTCTACCACCTTGTCCAGAAATTATCCAGCAGCTGTTGTAGCTGTTGACTTTAGGCTCCTTCCACGGTTGCCAAGTCTCAGCATCTGCTGTTAGTGTAATGGGATGGGCTGTTGAATGTAAGCATCACCAGGGAGAGTTTATGTGAAAATGCTCACTGTACAACTGCACATGTGCATGAATGCAAAATGTTGAAAAGAAAACCCATGATAAAGCAGGCTAAAAGCAGGTTGAAACATGAGGAGCAAAGCAGAAAGCAATAGGTATGAATCAGAATACATATTTGCATATCACAATAAGTCATAACCTCATCACTAGTGAGGGAAGGAAACAAACCATGATCTCTGGCTTAGAATTATATTTGAACCAGGAATTGTGGCTTGTTTAACTCCAAACAAACCACAATCTGGCCTGGTTTGCACATCACAAAACAATGGCTTAATATACGTGCATGTGTGTCCAGACCACTTCTCCCAAGCTGATTTGTTACTGCACCACACTGAGCTAAGCCATAGTTTGGATTAGTGTACCATCTGAAACTGGGCTTGTGGCTTAGTTCTCTCCTGACTAAACACAAGCTGTAACCAAGGTCTGTAAACTCCAGACTTAGTGCAACCATCCCCTTGGCTTAATTCATTTCATGGGACTCCATCCCTCCCCTGGAAAAAGCAAGCAATGTTTGAATGTAAAACTGTAGGAGTGACTTGTAAGTAGCACTGATCTGGAGCTTACCAGGACTTTATATTCCCAAATCATCCTCCAGAAGTCAACAACAGTTGTGGGAAGGGGGCCCTGAGTAGCTATGTAAGTCTTTGGCTCATACACACCCTAAAAAGGAAATAAATAAAATACAAGTTTTTGTTAAAAAGCATCTAGGTGCAATCCACTCTGGAGTATTTTGTATTTTCCCATTATACTGTTATATGCCACCCCAATCTCTGAACAGTGTGAGATTCCAAGGCACACTGATCAGCGTCTGTGTTTCCTTTTGGAACAATGAGGCACAGCAGAGACTGTGGTGTCTTTATTATATATAATTTATTTACACATATATACAACACAAGCCTAGATGGATAGAATGCAGAGCATTCACATCCCAAGAAGGCCCTGCCCCCTCTATTGCTGCAGCTCCAGATTCTAAGATACCCCAAACATTGTGACTGACCCTCACTGCAGCATAAAACAGGCCACCCATTTTCTGCCCACCCCCCTCCAGCTTGCAAAACAGACACAGAATTCTAACTTTTTTTTAGACCCAGGAATTTTGGGGGACCTGGGCACCCAAAAACTCGTAACAATATCCTGAAATTGGTTGTGTCATTAACTTCAGAAGGACTGCTAAAAAAAAGGAGGTTGTGTGACTTCCTGCTGTTAAATGGGACAGAGAACTACTGAGAGGAGACAACTTCCTTAGAGTGCTTCCTTAGTGAGAAAGGCAGTGGAAGGAACTCACGTAGCCTAGGATTAAATTAGAAGCCCAAACGTAAGATATTTCAAAGGCCCTATAACTTTTCAAATATATTTTAATTAATTTGCCACTCCTGGGATCTCTTCAATGTGAGGAGCACTTTCTCCATTAAACCATTTGCATTCTCATATAAACCTGACTAAGGATTGTGGGTCACCAAAGCAGCAATCATGAGTGCTGTTCCAGGCATCACATAGGCCTTTCTAGTTGTCCCACAGCCACCCATTCTACTGAAATTAGGCTTGAAAGAAGCCTTCCATTGTAGCCAATAAGAGGCTTTTTTCAAGCCTAACTGCAGGATGGGGGGCAAATTATTGGAGGTTATATGCAGTTGTGGTCTGTCATTCCCATTACTGACTGATTGCATTGTGTACATGCATATATTATGTGTGTGTGTGCAGTACCCACAACAGTTTTTTCCAGTTTTTAAATGTCTCCAGGGGCTCAATGACCGCTTTAGATTATTAGCATATGCCTGTATTTTTCACTCAGCAGAGCCTACTGTCCATGCGAATCATGTGCGACAGGCCACCAAATGAGGTACTACCTTGATAAAATTGGCATTGATGTAATGAGAGTCTTTGTCAGACGTGATAAGGGAGAGCTTCACTCTGCTGTGGTCATCTATAGGGAAGAGCAAATGAAACAACTTTATATAACTGATCCTAGAACAGCAAATCCAAGTCAAGTTTCACTGTGACAGTTGCTTTGTGAGAGGTCACCCTTAAACCCTTTTGTCACCCAACTGCACAGGCACATTCCAAGCACTTTCACAAGGATGCACTTTTTTTTTAGTGCTGCTCCCCATAATATTTCCTGGCCTGAACAGAAAGAGAGAAAGAAATACGTAACTAGCAGCACAGTTCATGCTCATTTGCATCACAGAATGTTCGGGGGGGGGTTGTGCGTGACCTTAGCCTCTTCTGTGCTGCACCAACAAGGATCAAAATAGCTTGTTTTGCATTGTATTGGAGCAAAAGGTTGTTCCTGCCTAAGTATATGCACCACTGGGTATATTTCCTTCTCTGTTTCCTGCTCCCAGAGTGTTTTCATCTCCTGCCACACACCAATCCATCCCTCAACCAAGTCTATTTCCATTTCTTCCACAGAATATCTATATTTGATATTAAATTAAATGGTGTTGATAAATTGTATCTAATAAACTTGGGGTTGGGTCCAAATATCTTCTCACCCAAATGAAAGGCTCTTCTACTCATGAATGGGTCAAGTAGCTGATTCAAACATACACAGCTGCAACCCCATGCAGCCCTCAGAAGTGGAGTTTTGAGAGGCTGCTATGGGAAGGAGGATTTTTGGATCCAAGCCTTTGAAAGCCAGGTTTTGTTTAAGTGTGCTGCATCCAATGCTGCAGTTCTGTTCATACAACAGACTTCTGTGCCTGTCATGGAACTTCCTCTTCTGTTCCTCTGCAGCTCTCAAAATCAACTCCAAAGTATTGGAGGACATACACACACACACACACACACAGAGAGAGAGAGAGAGAGAGAGAGAAAGAGAGCGAGCAGATTTTGAGAGAGCATAGTGGAAAGAGAGGAAATGGAAGTCCCATTGTGTGAGAGGAGCTCTGCTTCCACAGTACTGGATACAACTCAGTATATCCAAGAACATTTTCATCTGGCAAAAGGTCACAAGCCACTCTGATCCCCATTTTATTCCTTCACAGGAAGCATCTACTCATGTGAGCAGCTTTAATGCCCAGGAGTTTGGAGAACTCAAGTTGCAGCTTCCAGAATGGCAAAATATAACTTATGTATCGCCAAAGTTGTTACGGCTGAGATCTCAGAGAGGAGTCTATGTTGTTTAATTAAGGGAAGAACTGCAAATTATTTCAGCAAACATATTTGCCAGCTACTGATAATGCAGGGGTGGTGAGTGGACAGTGAATGTGCTTGACTCTTCCTTGATCTGCCAGTGACAATAGTACCAAACAACCCCTCCCCAGCTGTTCCACAGTGAGGAGGGGGAGAGAGGAACTAGATGAAGAATTGTGGGAGGAGAAGGATTAAGCCAACTGATGTTCCCCTCTAAATGTTCCCTACCTCTGTAATAGCATTACAAGTAAAATATGAGGTTAGGAAACTGTGTCAGCTAAGTAGTGGGTAAAGGTAAAGGGACCCGTGACCATTAGGTCCAGTCATGACCAACTCTGGGGTTGCGGCGCTCATCTCGCTTTATTGGCCGAGGGAGCCGGCGTACAGCTTCCACATCATGTGGCCAGCATGACTAAGCCGCTTCTGGCTAACCAGAGCAGCGCACGGAAATGCCGTTTACCTTCCTACCAGAGTGGTACCTATTTATCTACTTGCACTTTGACGTGCTTTCAAACTGCTAGGTTGGCAGGAGCAGGGACTGAGCAATGGGAGCTCACCCCGTCGCGGGGATTTGAACCACCGACCTTCTGATCGGCAAGTCCTAGGCTCTGTGGTTTAACCCACAGCTCCACCCACGTTCCTAACTAGTGGGTAGTTGTACCCTGATCAGACGACAATCACAAGTGAATGAAACAGTAAAGAAAGAGAGGAAAAAGGAATGACTGACCTAAGAAGTCTATCAGCATGCAAAGGTGAACATGAGTCATGGAACCTATACATATTAAGAGCCTTTTTCAGAGAATGGGTATTGTTTTTTGTGGTCAGAATGTGTCAAGGTGACACATTTGTTATGCTCAATGTACATAACCATCACTAAGGTATTATATCCAAACCAAGGAAATAGCATTTTCCCAGTTCTCAGAATGAAAACATTCAGTTGCTGGGGAAAAGAGATTTCAACCCAGCTAGTGCTTCCATAATTGCTGCTTTGACTAATGTCTCACAGGCACCCACTGATTAATCCCTGTGATATCTCCCCTCCTCTAGCTATTGCTATTGACAGGAAGGTAAACAAGTGTTCTTTTAAAAGCCCTTCTAAACTTGTTTGATCATTTTTCTAAGATGTATCAGAAAACATGTATCCTTGTACCAACCTGTTGATGTGTATTGAGTGTGAACCATATACTCATTCTTATTTGCACCCCACTGTGCATTTGTGTGGTGTGTGTGAATAGCATGTTTGCATACAACTTGCCTTGGGTCCAAAGGCAAGTTAATGAAAGGAAAGTTCATGAAAGGAAAGATTCCTCTCCCTATACACACCCCAAAAAGTCTCTGAAGTTTATCTCCTGAACAATATAGGAAAAGACATAATGGGCTGCTGAGAAGGGGGAAATTGCCCTCAACATGATAGAACCTGTTACTCTTCTCCGCCTCCCACCCCTGAAGACCTCACTAGAACAAACACTTTACCTGAGATGCAGAGAGGCAATAATGTCCTTAGGTTAATTTAGGATCCAAGCTGTATACATGATATTAATTATAACAAGCACAGGGGCTATTCACACTCCAAGGCTGTGTACACACTCTACATTTTAAAGCACATTCTTTCCTTCAAAGAATTCTGACCACTGACATTTGTTAAGAGTTGCTGGGAACTGGAACTTTGAGAGGGGTAAACTACAGGGCTTTGGGGGAAATAATGTGCTTTAAAAGTAGAGGGTGTACACATCCCAAATACACATCACCTCATTCATACAGTGGCTGGAAAGATTAAAAACTACAGTGATAAATATTTAATTCCTAGCTTACATGGCAAGATGTCCTTATACCGGTTCTTGCTGATATTTTCCGGCTGCTCAGATGTAGCCGTTGGGTAGATTTTGTCAGCTCTGTAGGTTGCCGATTGCCTTTTCAGTTTCTGTTGTTAAATCATAAAGAGAGATTACAAAGAACATATAGACAGTGTCACAGGCCTGCATCTCCCATTATTTCCTGACTAGCCTCTCTTGAGACAACCACACAGAGAACCAAACAGTCGTCATTACTTTGCAGTGTGAGGCTTCTGAGAAGTGGAAAGTTTGTGAACCAAGCAGGAACCATGCACAGCTCAGGCACATATGTTTCTGATGTGGCTTCATAGAAAAATATTCGCTCCGCAGGCGTTGCACAGGTGTAATGTGGTGGAATAATACACTCTTCAGACACATGTGGAAAATATGAAAATGCTTCTATTGACAAAAGAGAAGAAGCTCAACTATAGCTCTGTTGCTACATTTTCCCCACAGAAATACAGGTCCATTCTTCCTGCTTTTGAATTGTCTGGAAACCCAATTCCCATGACACAATAAAATAATCTTTTGTCATGGTTGTTATTGTCATATACCACCCTGGGATCCTCTTCGATGAAGAGCAGCTTAGAAGTTCTTTAAACAAAACAAGCAAATATATACATAAAACAGAGTTCTGAGGATTTAAAAAATCTGAGGTGGCAGGAATATTAGTAGAATTGGAGTACAGGAAACTGCCTTATATGGAGTCAGACCATTGGTTCATCTTGCTCAGTATTGTCTAGGCTGACATGCAATGGCTCTCCGGATTTTAGACTAGCTTCTCTCCCAGCCATACCTGGAGAGACCTTCAGCATCCAAATCAGATGCTCTACCACTGAGCTAAATTTAGCCAATTTTGGCACAATTTGGCAATCCTCAAAGCGTTTTATAATTGCCACTGGTTTCCCATCTCATCCTGACCACTGTTACAGAGAGTGAGGAACTACGGTGTGTGATGGTAACTGGCATAGTGTCTATTTACATACATTTTATTTATGGTTTTCAGCTGCTTTACCTTGTCCTGCTCTCTACCACTTTCCATAATATTGCCCAGCACAACAACCAATCCAAAAAAAGTTAACATTTCATAACAAATCATGACACAAAACATCTGTTCAGTGCAAAACTCAGGGCTGGAAACCAAGCCTTATGAGGAGCGGTTGAGGGAGTTGAGTATGTTTAGCCTGGAGAAGAGGAGACTAAGAGGAGATATGAAAGCCATCTTCAAATATTTAAAGGGCTGTCACATGGAAGATGGAGCAAGCTTGTTTTCTCTTGCTCCAAAAGTTAGGACTCAATCCAGTGGCTTCAAGTTATAAGAAAGGAGATTCCGACTAGGCATCAGGAATAACTTTCTGATAGTAAGAGCTGATCGACAGTGGAATGGACTGCCTTGGGAGGTTGTGGACTCTCCTTCTGGCTAGCACTATTAGACAACATCGTGAGATTCACAGAGCAGTTCATAATTCAGTTGAACATAAGTTAGTTTTATTTGCGGAAGATATACTTTTGTTCATTTTGGAACCTCAGACTAGCATACTCATCTTGATCCAAATGACAGGCGTTTTTGGTAAAATATCAGGTTATTCTGTTAATTGGTTCAAATCAGAATTGATGCCAATAGGTCAAAATATATTTATACACTCATTCAAGAAATATCAATTTTGCCCCCCCAATCTATTTAATATCTAGGTATGTTAGTATCAAGAGATATAATACAGTTAGTTACATTTAATATGAATAAATTAATAAAAGAGTTTTCTTCAGATAGGTTGAAGTCATTGAAGCTTACCCTTTGGGGAAGGGTGAATGCTCTCAAAATGAATATTATTCCCAGATTCATTTATATCCTGAGAAGACTCCCAGTTTCTACATCAGGATCAAAGGTAAATTCATTATTTAGGAAATGCCTTTGGAGCTCAGCAACACCAAGAATATCCTTGCAGAGAATGCAGCTACAAATTAAAGGAGGCGGTTTCAGGAGCCCAAATTTGGAATTATATCACTATGCTTGCCTACTGGCAAGTACTAAATATTGGAATCTCATTGTGGCCTTAATCTTCCGATGTGGGCAATCCTAGAATATATGTACATAGCACCTTTGCTTGGTTAGAAACTACAGTGGTACCTTGGAAGTCGAACGGAATCCTTTTCAGAAGTCCGTTTGACTTCCAAAATGTTTGGAAACCAAGGCGCAGTTTCCGATTGGCTGCAGGAAGCCAATTTTTAAATTTTCCATTTTTTAATTATTTTAACTGTTTGTTGTTGTTTTTTATCTTGTTGTCACTTCGAGACTTTTTGCATAAAGCAACTAACCAACATAAAAATAATAATGCACCTGCACAGCTTTGTTAACATCCATGGGGGAATTGTTTTCTCAATATTTATTTCTCTTCCAGAACAGTATACACTTTCCTAGTTATTCATGAAATTAATCATAGCTCCGTCATTGCCCAACCTTATATTAGTAATAAAAGCTGTTAATAATTTCCATATATCGCTATTCCATTTTTCTACAGATTGCATGCTTCCATGTTCTTTCTTTCTTTCTTTCTTTCTTTCTTTCTTTCAGTCAGCATTCTAGCAACTGCTATAAGATTGCTAACTGATATCCTGTGTTTCTTCTTTTACACCACTTCACAAATTGTTTAGCAGTTCTACCTGTGGAATTAGCATATCTCTAATTATCTATAATATGACTTTTAAAATGCCTTTCCATAAACCTTTTGTAAGTATGAAGAAAACCATAATCTTTACAATTACATCTCCAACATTTACACAAGGAAGCAGCGTACATTTTTCTTTATTGCTGCAGTGATGTTACATGCCTGCCAGAAAACTTTAGAGGAATTTTCTTTAACAACCATTTCTCTTCAAATTGCAGCCCCTGCGACACAAACATATTTCCCCTGCAAGATAGGCAGTGCTTGAAGAGTTATGTTATCACACTGTTTTTCATGAGATCAGAAAACCATCTCACTTCTGAACACCGGCATCAGGACTGCTCTCTGTAATTCTCCTTCCCATTGTCTCATACAGCCACACTATACAAGGGCTGCACAGCCACCAATATACTACAAAAGTCATTTATCCAAATTTATATGTATGCGTTTGCATTTATATTGTTCAAAAGAGTTAAAATCCTAGCCACTCTACGGTCTCATTGCGACATAAAAATAAATTATTTAAGTGCAAATACCAGGACCAAACTGGTGAATAATCTTGCACCTTATGACTCTCCTTGCTTGTTCCATAGCCATGACTATCTCCATGTTCCCTGGCTTCACACACACACACACAGAGAGAGAGAGAGAGAGAGAGAGAGAGAGAGAGCGCTCTTACTTTTGGCCAGGGGTTCCAACTTGGATAAAATATGGGGGAGCACAGGTAAGTCCTGCCCCACATAATCGATTACAAGGCACGGTGCATGCACACTATTTGGATGGCAGTGCCCATCAATTTTGCAGGACCCGGCCCCCTCTGTTATTTTATAGCGGGGGTGCAAGAACCTCAGTTTACATACAAGATGTTTTATTAGTTGTTGAACTGCTTTTAGAAATTCATATGAAAAAAGGGGCACATTTAAAAAAATAAAAAAATAAGCAAATCAATGGAGCAGGAGGGGAAGAGAATCGCCAGTCATGCAGATAGAATCTACATGTGTACAGCTTCAACAAAATTCACAGCTTTCAACTGACAAGTTAACAGTGGACAAGAGCACAACGCACAAGATAAATATAATGCACACTCCCAACACACCTTAGCCCCTGTGCCCACGATCCATTGCCACCTATTACAGGATTGTCCCATATTTCAGTGTAAAACGCTATGTCCTGTATTGAAGCAGTTCTGTCCTATATTTCAGGTCTCCTCCTCCTCCTCCTCCTCCTCCTCCTCCTCCTTGTCTGTCTGTCTGTCTGTCCCCAAATGCATGTATTTGAGGGATCCTCTCCAAATGCATGTATTTGAAATGGTGTGAAAGGTCATGTATTTAAGCTTTGGGTAGCCAAGCACAGACAGACTTACAAATTTGTGTGTGTGTGTGTGTCAAATTCCAGAGGGGCATGTTGTTAGGCTGCAATAGATTGTAATGGATTGCTCTGTAGTCACTTCAGCATCAGATGAAACAAGAAAGAGCCCCCCTCAACTGCTCTCCCCACCCCACCCTGTCCTATATTTTGCCAGAGCCAAGGTGGCAACTCTCATCCATAGCAACAGGGAAGTTGCAGAAATATAACTACTATATTTGTCCAGGAGGTGATGGCCTGTGTGTTACATTTGCCATAGGAAAGTAATTCAAGATAATGCTACCAAAATGCAGAATGAAGAGCTGTGGGTGGGGGAACAGATGAGTCAGAAAGTCATTGCAAAACAGTTCAGCAACCCCCACTATGAGAATCATTGAATCACAAAGCTGGAAGAGATGCAAAGGTCATCTGGCCCAACTCCTCAATTGAGACAGAAGCCTTTCGACCCAAACATTCCTAAGAGATTAGCCTAGATTCATTCCATGGGACCCTCATTGCAAGATTCATAGGTCTAAATTAGTATAAGGCAGCTCCCTGTGTTCCTATGGTGTACTGTTGCTTTAATATATGGAAACTGTCCTGGAATTTGATAGTGAAATGTGGTGGGTGGGTGTATAAATGCATTTCTCCCCCAGTCTTAATGGTGTCCAAAACCTATCATTCCTGCATCATACAGTCAAAATGGGTTGAGACAAAACTATTTTAAAAATGACCAAGTGAATGAAATCCTAACTGGCAGGATAGTAGCTCTGAAGTTGTTGAAGTCTGGATGATCCATGTCACATTTACCATAGAAATGAAATGGTGGAGGAACTGCCTGAGCTGATCTTATCCTTGGGCTCTTCCCACTCTCAATAAACAGAATGAATTCTAATAGCTGCTCATTTTGGCATCTCAAGGGGCTCAAAATTCAACAGGTTCTAGGATAGGGAGGGTGGTGAGCCCATTCTGATGCTCTGCTAACCTCTACCCCTCTGTCCCTGTGAATCTGTCAATAACACTCAACAAGGGAAGAAAGGGAAGCATCACTGGCTTGGATCAACAGGCTGATTGTGTATCAAAGGTCTATCACACAGATGATGGAGCAAATTTATTTTCTTTTGCTCCAGAAGATAGGAGCATTGAACCCAATGGTTTCAAATTTCAATAAAAAAGAGATTTCTGCTAAACATTTGGAAGGACTTCTTGATGGCATTGAGCTGTTTGACAATGGAACTGACGGCGTCAGAAGATGGTGGCTTCTCCTTCATTAGATGCTTTAAAGCAGAGGCTGGATAGCCATCTATCAGGATGATGTAATGATGGATTTCCTGCACTGGCAGGGGAACTGGTTTAGATGAACTCTGAATTCCCTTTCAACTCTGATTCTGTTACTGCAAGGCCTAAGCAACGGAAGTTGCTTTTAATGCCAGGCCTCAAGAAGGGAACATTTGAAGCAAGAGTGTGTGTGCCTCTCAGCATTACCTTGCCATTGAGTAAGCTTCACACATATGACATTAGGGGGATGTGTCCTACTTTATAGAGGACAGTCCTCTATTTCATAGTCTAGTTTAAAGAAAAAGAACCACATAAAGTAAGAGGAGGGGTCCTGAAGTTGCCCATCAACATTTAGTTATCTGGACCACCAACCAAGCAGGCACACAGGTCATCTGATCACAGTCTTCCCCATCAAGGTGAAAAGCACTGTATTTCTTTTTAATTTATAATAATAATTTCTAAATTTGTGTCTCTGTATAGCACATGCAAATCTTTTTTCAAACTGATGTCACTCTTTATTCATGAATCGTAAGTAGTCACCCTAAAAGACAGAGTTCCCAGGAGGAAGAAGTGCTATCTTTGCCGATTAATCACTGCCAACATTCACTAATGCAGGGGTATTGAGTATTGTGCTGTGTGGAATAATTCAGGTTTTCTCGTGGCTGTGTGAATGGACTCACTCTTTCCTAGCAGAAAAGGAAATGAGGGAAGAGCTTGGAATTTCCTCCCACTATAAAACTGGGGCAGGTCTTAGGTGGGGTGGTAGATGCTGTCCTGTTGCCAGTGTAAGATTCAGCTGTAGTCCAGTCAACTTCTGAATATGGAAAGAGGGCACCATCTTGTCCTTCACATCAAGCATCAAAATTTCTTTGGGTAGCCTTGCTCCCCTTTCATTCCAGTTGCCTGTACACCCTCAGCCCCACAGGACTTCATGCCTTGGCGGAGGGAGGGGGGAAAGTTGTATCACACAAGAAGCTCTGTGGGCATTTTCACAAGCAATGCTAAGAATGCTTTTCAGTCTGGAATGAGTCACTTGTGAATGTTATTGATATGCATGCTCCAGGATTTCAAGGGCAAGTCCTGTCTCATGAACCTGTTAGAGTTATTTGAGAGAGTCAACAAGCATATAGACAGAGGTGGTCAAACTGATACAGTGTACTTAGGCTTTCAAAAAAAGCTTTTAACAAAGTACCTCACCAAAGGTTCTTGAGTAAACTTTGCAGTAATGGAATACAAAGAGAGGTCAAGAGTTAGGGGTGAGCTTTGTGGTGGCCAAGTTTGCTGATGACATGAAATGGTTCAGGGTCATTAAAAAAAGAGAGATTGTGAATAACTCCAAAAGGACCACTGTAAACAGAGGGCTTGCCCAGAATTCCCTTTGTACCATGTTTTTCAGGCACAGGCATTTCCCACAGAAAACCACCATTGCCATTTGTTCTGATTCAGCAGTAAAACATGGGTTTTCCCAGGGAAAAGCAGGACACACACACAAAAAAGTCCACTTTTTCTATGCAATTAATATAGAAAAGATTTTCTCCCTCTCATAACATTAGAACTTGTGGACATCGAATGAAGCTGAATATTTGGAAGAATCAAGACAGGAAAAATAAAGTTATTATCTGTGCAGGGCATAGGTTCGATACAATACGATACGATAATCTTTATTGTCATTGTCCCACACAGAACAACGAAATTGAAAAAAATCTACACCAGACATTCAAAAACCAACAAGCCTGCTATCCCAGCCTGGTTAA